>NC_044558.1:9064600-9364600 GCF_007565055.1 Rhinopithecus roxellana
CTTCAGATTTAGTAGGTCTTGGTGGGGTATTTCTTGCGGTGGGGCAGGGTGGCTCACACCTGTAATCCCAGAATTTTGGGAGGCTGAGGTGGGCAGATCACAAGGTCAGGGGATCGAGACCATCCTGGCTAACATGGTGAAACCCCATCTCTACTAAAAATACAAAAAAATTAGCCGGGCGTGGTGGCGGGCACCTGTAGTCCCACCTACTTGGGAGGCTGAGGCAGGAGAATGGCATGAACCCGGGAGGCGGAGCTTGCAGTGAGCCAAGATCACACCACTGCACTCCAGCCTGGGCGACAGAGCAAAACTCTGTCTCGGAAAAAAAAAAAAGAATTTGTGTTTCTGGGCCGGGCGTGGTGGCTCAAGCCTGTAATCCCAGCACTTTGGGAGGCCGAGACGGGCGGATCACGAGGTCAGGAGATCGAGACCATCCTGGCTAACACTGTGAAACCCCGTCTCTACTAAAAAATACAAAAAACTAGCCGGGCGAGGTGGCGGGCGCCTGTAGTCCCAGCTACTCGGGAGGCTGAGGCAGGAGAATGGCGTAAACCCGGGAGGCGGAGCTTGCAGTGAGCTGAGATCCAGCCACTGCACTCCAGCCCGGGCGACAGAGCGAGACTCCGTCTCAAAAAAAAAAAAAAAAAAGAATTTGTGTTTCTGCCGGGCACGGTGGCTCACGCCTGTAATCCTAGCACTTTGGGAGGCCGAAGTCGGCAGATTGTCTGAGCTCAGGAGGTGGAGACCAGCCTGGGCAACATGGTGAAACCCCATCTTTACTAAAATACAAAACTTAGCTGGATGTGGTGGCCTGCACCTGTAGTCCTAGCTACTTGGGAGGCTGAGGCAGGAGAATCACTTGAACCCGGGAGGCAGAGGTTGCAGTGAGCCAAGATCGGGCCACTGCACTCCAGTGGACCACTGCATTCCAGCCTGGACGACAGAGTGAGATTCCATCCAAAAAATAAAAGATTTTGTATTTCTAACAAGTTTCCAAATGATGCGGATAGAGTGGACCACACTTTGAGAAACCTGGTTGCTGGCTGTTATTTTGAAAGTTAGAGAACTGGCGTGGGGAAATTCATTTATTCTCTCGAGATAAGAATGGGACGTAAGACACTTGGAATTTGTTAGAGAAAAAGAGGTCAATTAGTAGGCTCTTGTAGTAGCTCAGAGTGAGACAGTAGGAATGGTGAGTAGGGAATATATTCAAAAAACACTATAGAGGTACAGTCAAGAGACCTTGGCAATTGATTTGACTTGGAAGGCAAAGGAGAGGGAGGAGTCACAAAGGATACCAAGATTTCAGGCCTGGATCCAGGAAGAGAATTGAAAGACAGAGAACATGCATGATTGAAATGAAAGTGTGTAATCAATCAGCATTTTAACTTCTATATTTGGCTCTCTAGGACGTTTCACTCAACCCACGTTTTATGATCAAAAGGACAGTACCCAGGGTGACTGGTCCCCTGTATCTTTGACCCCATTCCTGCAGTGTTACCCCCAGAAACTGGAAGCATGTCATCATGGGAGTTTTCCTGGATAACTGATACTGAATTATCGATGGGAATACCAAATCAGATTTTCAAAATGTTAATTTAACTTTTACTTTTTTAGAGACCTCTGTCATCCAGGCTGGAGTGCAGTGGTACAATCAGAGCTCACTGCAGCCTTGACCTCCTACAATCCTCCCACTTCAGCCTCCTGAGTAGCTAGGATTGCAGACATGTGCCACCATGTCCAGCTAATTTTTTTTTTTTTTTTTTTTTTTTTTTTGGTAGAGATGAGGCCTTGCTATGTCGGCCAGGCTGGTCTCAAACTCCTGGCCTCAAGTGATTGTCCCACCCCGGCCTCCCAAAGTTCTGAGATTACCGGTGTGAGCCACCATGCCTGACCCCATATTAGATTGTGGAGGGATTGGCCGGGCGCTGTGGCTCAAGCCTGTAATCCCAGCACTTTGGGAGGCCGAGACGGGCGGATCACGAGGTCAGGAGATCGAGACCATCCTGGCTAACACGGTGAAACCCCATCTCTACTAAAAAAAAATACAAAAAATTAGCCGGGCGAGATGGCGGGCGCCTGTAGTCCCAGCTACTCGGGAGGCTGAGGCAGGAGAATGGCGTAAAAACCCGGGAGGCGGAGCTTGCAGTGAGCTGAGATCCGGCCACTGCACTCCAGCCTGGGCGGCAGAGCGAGACTCCGTCTCAAAAAAAAAAAAAAAAAAGATTGTGGAGGGACTACATAAATTTCACAAACAAGCGATTCTGAAAACATTGGAAATTGTTGAAGTCCTCCTTTATTGCACTATCTCTCCTCTTCTTCCAAAAGGACCTTGAAATTTTCTCTTTGACCAAACCACATCATCATGTGAAACCCTTTCTGCTCTTTTCCTCCTGCTAAAAGCCCTCACGTTCTTCAAGGCCCTACTCAAATCCCACATCCTGACTACAGCTGCTCCCTTAGGCTCTTCTGACACTTTTTATAGTATGCTTTTCTGGGCAGGTTTTCTCTTTTCCCCAGCTAGACCAACGCACCCTGGGGCACTCCCCAAGGTCTTACACATTTTTACATTATCTTATTAAGCAGTGCCAGACTTTACTCTTAGAAACTGAATGTTACTCATGTCTTTGAGGAAAAGACAGAGAGATATGTCTGGGACCAGTAATCTCCAAAACCTGAATTAGCAGTGGATTCTCAGATAAGGGGAGCCACGGTGGAAGCAGCTTTGTCAAGGAACGACGAGTTGTTTGAACCAAGGACCCCCTGTCTCATGAAGGCTGGCCTTCGTGGCCTGCTTCCTCTTTCCCTGAGAGCCAAGGGTTTTTTTTTCTTTTTTTTTTTTTTTTTTTTTTTTTTTTTTTTTTTTTTTTGGGAAGTCTTGCTCTGCCACCCTGGAGTGCAGTCTCTCATGCAACTCCGACCGTCAAGCCATTTCCGTCCAGCCCCGAGTAGCTGGGACTCGGCGCCCGCCTCGTGCCCCTAGTTTTTGTATTTTTAGTAGAGACTTTCCCATATTGCCAGATGGTCTCGAGACCTCGTGATCCCCCGTCTCGCTCCAAGGCTGGGATTTCGTTGAGCCACCGCGCCCGGCTCTTTTCTTTCAGTCAACAAATATTTTTCTAGCAAATGCCCTTGCGCAACGTCCTATCCACTGAGGAGAAAAATGATAAACAAGACCTTTTCCAGAGCATGTGAGGGAAGAAAGAAAAGTGCAACACATGAGCATATGCCACACTCTTCCACGTCACACTAAACGCCGCGGCGAAAACATGCGAGAAGCTAGAAATAGAATGATGCTGCTGGGGGCCTCCTCTGGGAGGGATGGTCAGGGAGGGCCTCTTGGAAGGTGCGGCCTCAATGACAGAGGAGCCTGCTCTGTCCACAGAGGAGAAACCATTCCCAGAAGTCAGCAAGGCACAGCGGGGAGAAACAGGATGGGGCTGGGTGAGGAGGTATAAGGAGTTTGGGGTTCTAGAGCACAACGTGAAATCCTGAAGAGGATGGAAAGGTTGGCGGGGTCAGATTCTGGAAGGCGTCGTGTTATCGGATGAGGCGTTGTGACTCCATCCTTTAGAAGATAGGAAACCTTTGAAGGGTTTTAAGCGGAGAAGTCACATGGTCAAATCTAAGCTTTGAACAGAGCTCCTTGATCGTGGTATCCATTGAAAGGCAAGACAATTTTGTGCTATCAAAGTAGTCCTCTCTTGCTGAGGATATAGCTTCTTGGTCAGTTTCACTGTTAAGGCTAATCTAAAACGTCCTTCCACGTTCTCTCCAAATCTTATGCTTCTTCACATTCACTCTGTACCTCACCTCTGCCAGTGTCTCCCATGAGCCCCTCACACTAAACCAGGGTCCACCCTTCCAGACTCTTAGCTCTTGACCTGGTTTGTCTTTTCTATCCCCAAGTAAAACTAAGTACAACTCTTTTTTTTTTTTTTTTTTTTTTTTTTTGAGACGGAGTCTGGCTCTGTCAACCAGGCTGGAGCGCAGTGGCCGGATCTCAGCTCACTGCAAGCTCCGCCTCCCAGGTTTGCACCATTCTCCTGCCTCAGCCTCCCGAGTAGCTGGGACTACAGGCGCCCAGCCTCGTCGCCCGGCTAGTTTTTTGTATTTTTTAGTAGAGACGGGGTTTCACCGTCTTAGCCAGGATGGTCTCGATCTCCTGACCTCGTGATCCGCCCATCTCGGCCTCCCAAAGTGCTGGGATTACAGGCTTGAGCCACCGCGCCCGGCCAGTACAACTCTTTAAAACTATCATATTTTGATTCCTTCAGCTTTAAGCAGCCTGGCCTGTTCTCAACCCACATACCATTTTGGCTAGAGGAGAAGTCTGGCTCTTTCTGCCCACAAGGCTGTGTGTGTATCTAAGTATGTGTATTAATACTAGTAACTTTGCATGTTTTATAAACCGTGCTTTTTGTGTTACCTCTTGTATATCAGAATGTTGTTTTCTGACTTTCACACTATTCGCAGCCTTAGTAACAGGGCCATGGTGCAACGAAGAAAAGAAAGCAGCCCTGGTGTGGTGGCTTACGCCTGTAATCCTAGCACTTTGGAAGGCCAAGGCAGGTGGATCACCTGAGGTCAGGAGTTTAAGACCAGCCTGGCCAACATGTTGAAACCCATCTCTACTAAAAACGTACAAATTAGCTGGTCGTGGTGGTGCGTGCCTGTAATCCCAGCTACTCAGGAGGCTGAGTCACAAGAATGGCGTGAACCCAGGAGGCAGAGGTTACAGTGAGCTGAGATCATGCCACTGCACTCCAGCCTGGGCAACAGAGTGAGACTGTCTCAAAAAATAAAAATAAAAAAAAAAGAAGAAGAAAGAAAGAAAAGCAGAGAAGGTGTTATATTCTAGTGACAGGGAGGACCTGTGTTTGGGGAAGAGTAGAAAGATCTGGATTCCAAGCCAGGGTCAACCATTCAATTGCTGTATGAACAATTACTTACTTTTAGTTTCCCTATTTTCTTCTTTCTTTTTTTCTTTATTTTTTTCCTTCCTTCCTTCCTTCCTTCCTTCCTTCCTTCCTTCCTTCCTTCCTTCCTTCCTTCCTTCCTTCCTTCCTTCCTTCCTTCCTTCCCTCCCTCCCTCCCTCCCTCCCTCCCTCCCTCCCTCCCTCCCTCCCTCTCTCTCTCTTTCTTTCTTTCTTTCGACAGAGTCTCGCTCTATCACCCAGGCTGGAGTACAGTCAGTGGCGTGATCTCGGCTCACTGCAACCTCCGCCTCCTGGGTTAACACCATTCTTCTGCCTCAGCCTCTCAAGTAGCTGGGACTACAGGTGCCTGGCTAATTTTTTGTATTTTTAGTAGTGATGGAGTTTCACCATGTTAGCCAGGATGGCCTCGATCTCCTGACCTCGTGATCCGCCCGCCTCGGCCTCCCAAAGTGCTGGGATTACAGGCGTGAGCCACCGCGCCCGGACTTAGTTTCCCTGTTTTCAAAGTGAGAATAATAATGGCATATGACACAAATTTTAGTAAAGATTAAATGAGAAAAATAGATGTGAAACACTTAGTTCAGTACACTAGGAGGTGCTCAATAAACGTTGATTAATACTAGCTATTGTCATTGGTTATCAATCGAAAGACATTTGTTACTGCTGAGTAAAATGATACTGGGCACAAAGAGGCTCTCAGAGAAAGTAGAAAAGGTAAGTTTGAACATTTAGGAAGCATTTGATCTACTAGAGAAGTAAGAAGTTTATACTTCATCTAAAAAACAGCCCAAGGCAGCATAAGTGGGGTAGGGAGGTACAGACAGATGCATGGATTCATAAAGACTGGAGAGGTCTCAGGGGATGAGATTCTCATGGGGTGGGACTAATCAAGCATGGTTTTATGGAGGGAGTGAATCTTGAGCATGGATGTGAAAGTAGCTTAAGATCCGGATTGCTGCAGAGCAGAGGAGAATGCTTCCTTGGGAAGAGGATCAGAATGAGGTCTTGGGGGAAAAGTGGGGTTTGTTCTAGGAGTAGAAGGAGATTGGAAAAGGAGACCTCATGTTGGGAAACTCAGGAAAACAATGAGACGTAAGATGAGACCAAATTGGAAATAAATAATTGGGAACCACTATAAGTTTTCAAATAGGGGAATATTATGATGTAAAATGAGTATTTGAAAGAAAACTGGTGTGTATCTAGGTGCACTTGTGAGTGAGACCATGGAGAACTACTCTGGTGTTCAGATGTCAGGAGGGTGAGTACTCACTTGGAAATTGGGAAAGAAATGAGTGAACCTGATGTATATTTTAGGAGGTATTTGTCTATTGTTCTGAGGTCCATCAACAGCCTTTCTCTACAACAAGAGAGAAAGGGAGAGAAGGCACAGGACTCCAGCTAGCAACGCCTTGTCCTCCTCCACCTGCCCCTCCCCTGCCCCATGGAAATCACCCAGGCTGAGGCCCCCCCTTCAACAGCAGTGCAGCCAGGAGTTCACAAAGGGAAGCATTTCCTTTCCAAAGACTGCTGAGATGGTTTCCCCTGTTATGCCAGGAATGTGAACAAAATTGCAAACGTATTTTCATTCTTTTGTTTTTTCTCTTTTTTTTTTTTGAGATGAAGGCTCACTTTGTCACACAGGCTGGAGTGCAGTGGTGTGATCTCAGCTCACTGCAACCTCCACCTCCGAGGTTCAAGTGATTCTCCTGCCTCAGCCTCCCAAGTAGCTGGGATTACAGGTGCGCACCACCACGCCCAGCTACTTTTTGTAGTTTTAGTAGTGACGGGTGTCACCATGTCAGCCAGGCTGGTCTCGAACTCCTGACCTCAAGTGATCCTCCTTCCTTGGCCTCCCAAAGTGCTACGATTACAGGCGTGAGCACCACACCTGGCCTGTTTTTTCTGTCTCTTTTTTTTTTTTTTTTTGAGACAAGGTCTCAATCTGTCATCCACGCTGCAGTGCAATAGCACAATCACGACTCACTACAGCCTTGAACTCCTGGGCTCGAGTGATCCTCTAGCCTCAGCCTCCCCGGCACCACCATGCTCGGCTAACTTTACATTCTTTGTAGAGACAGGGTCTCGCTGTGTTGCCTAGGCTGGTCTTGAACTCGTGGGCTCAAGCAAGCCTCCCACCTCAGCCTCTCAAAGTGCCGGGATTGTAGGTGTGAGCTACTGCACCTGGCCACAAGTGTATTTTTATTTTTATTTTTATTTTGAGACAGAGTTTCACTCTTGTTGCCCAGGCTAGAGTGTAATGGTGCAATCTTGGCTCACTGCAACCTCCACCTCCCCAGTTCAAGCAATTCTCCTGCCTCTGCCTCCCGAGTAGCTGGGATTACAGGTATGTGCCATTATGCCCGGCTGATTTTGTATTTTTAGTAGAGACAGGGTTTCTCCATGTCAGTCAGGCTGGTCTCGAACTCCTGAGCCACCACTCCGGGCCAAGTGTTTTTTTTTTTTTTTTTTTTCAGACGGAGTCTCTCTCTGTGCCCAGGCTGGAGTGTAGTGGTGCGATCTCGGCTCACTGCAAGCTCCGCCTCCCTGGTTCATGCCATTCTCCTGCCTCAGCCTCCTGAGTAGCTGGGACTACAGGTGCCCGCCACCACACCTGACTAATTATTTGGTATTTTTAGTAGAGACGGGGTTTCACCGTGTTAGCCAGGATGGTCTCGATCTCCTGACCTCGTGATCCACCCGCCTCGGCCTCGCAAAGTGTTGGGATTACAGGCGTGAGCCACCGCGCCTGGCCGCCAAGTGCATTTTTAAATTACACATTCTGTAGCTCCCCACTGGGTGACCAAGTAAGAGTGCTTTTCTTTTCTTCCAGTCGACAAATATTTTTCTAGCACCTCCCACCTACCCTTGTGTACGATCCTATCCACTGGGGAGAACACGGTGAACAAGACCATTTCCAGAGCATACGAGGGAAGAAGCAAAAGCGTGATAGATGAGCATATGCCACGCTCTCCCACGTCACGCTAAACGCCGCGGCGAAAACGCGCGAGAAGCTAGAAGTAGAATAATGGCGGTGGGGGCCTGCTCTGGGAGGGATGGTCAGGGAAGGCCCCTTGGAAGGTGTGACCTCAATGACACAGGAGTCTGCTCAGCACCCTCGAAGAGGCCCCCACCTAGGCTCGTGGCTATTTCTGGATGGGTTTCTAGGTGTGAGGGCGCCTGTCTGGGGAGAGGGGCAGAGGTGGGAGGTGGCTCCATTTCCTGCAGGAGTCCTGCGATGCTTGAGTCCCTGGGTGCTGGGGAGTCAGTTCTAGATATCGGTGGGTTTGTGTAAATGGCTAATGACCTGAAATCAACCCCTTGTCCTGTGGGGCGGGGATTTCGTTTCAGGTACTGCTCTGAAGTATGGTGGAAAGCACAGAGTTGCTTGGGGTCTCAGGCCTACCTGTCCGGGTCTCTCTTTTTGTTCTCTTAACGCTAGGCTGGATGGGCGTGGCCCCTTAAGGGAATGAAAATGGGTTACTGAGTCCTAGCAGAAAAAGGAGGAGATCTTGGAGTTCCTGTCTTCCAACACGCACCTCTTTGGTTGTGATGGTGAAGTGGGACAGTGCCATCTCAGCAGGGACCTTGGATGTGCCCTAGAAGGGGTCTTGGAGGTGTAGCGGTGTTACACCCCCTCTCACCATCCTGCCTACACTGTGCTTTTGGTGGCACAGATATTTCAGAGAGTAGTCTTCCTGAGAACCCTACATCAAGTATACTACCACCCCTTCCCATTCTTGATTCTGGTCCCCTCTTTATTTTCTTCATAGTATTCATAATACTAACGTATTATGTATTTGTTTGTTCACTGCCGTGTCTCTGGCACTGGGAGCAGTAACTGGCACATATTAGGCACCCAGTGTGTAACTCATTTGATTAATGAATGTGTTGAATGGCTGAATGGATGAATGAAGAGGAGGAACAGAGCAGATGTCTGACCAGCTCATTTTGGCTTCTGGAAGGATCCTGATTGGGAATTTTGCATCTTTCCCTCCCCACTGCCTCCTAGTCACTACTGAAGAATGGAGACCCTGATTCTTACATTTTTTTTTTTTTTTTTTTTTTTTTTTTGAGGTGGAGTCTTGCTGTCAGCCAGGTTGGAGTACAGTAGCGCGATCTCGGCTCACTGCAACTTCCACCTCTCAGGTTCAAGTCCCAAGGAGCTGGGACTGCAGACATGTGCCACCACATCTGGCTAATTTTTATGTATTTTTTATTACAGATGAGATTTCACCATGTTGGCCGGGCTGGTCTCGAACTCCTGACCTCAGGTGATCTGCCTGCCTTGGCCTTCCTAAGAGCCCCACATTCTTAACTACTGTGGTGTGTTTGAATTGACACTTGCCTCTTAGGAAGGGGAAACTTTTTAGACCCTGAGGAAATCCGTAGTTATTGCAAAGGCCTTTCCCTGCCTGTTGGGCATTTACCAGATCTTTCTTCCTACACAGAAGAGAGCCTCTCCTGGTTGAATCCTGCTATAAATCTCACTAGTGACCCACAAACAGGGGTCCTGATGTGACCTGCTTATTAACACAAAACCATCAGTCCCCATACAGCTTCCTGCTGCCTCAGTCAGCATGCTGACTGCCCATGCTGATGAAACCAGTCGCCAGCATTTACCTTTCTAAGGGGTCCTTTCTCCTCCCACCCCAGCCTACCCCAGCACGAGAACGTAAGAGAGGGCGAACAGCTGCCTGGCTTCAGTTCTATGGCCACTCAAGAATTGGCTCGCATCTGTCTGCCAGGCCAGAGAGCGTCCTGAGGGGGTTGGGGTGTGTGTGTGTGCGCGCGCGCGCGTGCACATGTGTGTATGGGGGAGTTCAGTTTCAGGTACCATACATCTGGAAGTCGGAGAAAGAAGCCACTGCACATGTTAGAGCCATGGGGGGGGGCAATTTTTTTTTTTTTTTAAAAGCATTTTTAATAGGCCGAGAGTCTGGTGGAAAGTCTGGGGCGGGGCGGGGGGCGGGGGGTGGAGTGGAAACAGCTGCGGGAGTGATTCTTGTCTCCATATATGTTTATAAGGCACTGAGGGCGGGATTAGCGGCTCCTGGGAAGTCTGGCCCTAGTCGCTGTGTCAGCCTGTCCTGGGGGCAGTCAAAGCCACAGTGACCATTAGCGGGCACCCAGGCCTGTCTTTGGCTCAGAAACGGTGGCCCCCAATGTAGCCTGGGTTGAACCTAGGAACTGCAGGACCAGAGAGATTTCACTGGAGCCTGATGGAAGGGTGACAGGTGAGAGGCACTGGTGTGAGGGACAAGTGTCACAGGTGGGGAGGAAGAACTCCGCTATCTAGTGGTGGAAATGTGTGAGGATCAAAGTCCGCAGGGAGAGTAGGTGTTGCAGGCGGCAGGGTGGTGAGCTGGGCATGGGCTGGGCAGGAGGCTTCGGGACCGGAGAAGCAGGAGGGCATGGGCAGCCCTAGCTCTGCAATCCCGGGAAGGACTGGTAGGTGGAGTTAAGGATATTTGGACTAGCAAACGCTTTGAAGCTTTTCTCTTGTCCTCCCTACTCGGGACCTGGTCCCCTCCCCTCTATAAAACCATTAGCTCCTGGTGCCAGCCCTATCTCTGCTCCATCTCTCTTGGTTCCAGTCAGTGCATTCACAGACCTTCTGCCCTGGGGGACAAGGAGGATTTATGGGGGGAGAGGAGAGGGGGAGGGGCATCCTTCAGAGGAGGGGAGGTCTGAGGAGAGTCGGGTGTGGGGGCTGTTAGTCGCGGGCTGGAGGCCGGCTCATTTCCGAGCTGGCTCTGCATGACAAAGGGGAAGGAGCAAGTTCCTTCTTTGATCTGCCCCTTGCCGGCCCCACACACCTGCCTGTTGGTTCCCCCGCTCCAGCTGAGACTTCTAGAAGGAAAATCAAAAGGGGGTGGGGGAAAGGCTGTGTCCCAGCTCTCCTGGATCCTGCTTGGGCCACCTTGGTCTCCTGGTGGCCCCAGGACAAAAATACTTCCTGGGCCGATGGCCCGAAGCACCTGCCGCCCCCTCCCGGAGAGCCTGGGGACGTCGACGCGCAAGAGTGGCGCGGTGAGCCGGGGCGCGCGGGGCTGCGCTCGTCAGGTCCGGGGCCGCAGGGGCCCGGGGAGGCCGCTGGAGGCGCGGGTCCCGCCCAGACGGAGGCCCCAGAGGACCGCGGAGGAGCTGCAGGGGGCGTGTGTCTTAGGCGTCGGCTCGCGCTAGGGTCCAGCAGCCCGGATCTGCCGCGGGTCTGAGGGGCTGGGGCAGGGGTTCTCGGGGATGGATAGAGGAACAGGCGTGAGTTACAGCAGGCAGGAGGCCGAGAGGTGGGAGGCTCGGGAGCTACAGGGGAAGGGCTGTGGCATCTGGAAGATGCGTCCTCAGCTCAGGCATTTGATGCCAGCGCTGCCGCCTGGCGTTGGCAGTGTCCTCGGCGCAGCTGCTGGGCAAGGTGCTCAGTGCCGCCCTCGGGGGCCACGGTGCCAGGAGGGGCAGGGGCCGCCTAGGGAGGCACCACCTCAGCCACCAAAGCTTTCCGGGCGGGCGGTTCGCGGTGTGGCTTTTACATTTCTCAGAGAAGGTGCCTTGAGAAAGTGAAAAGTGCTTGATCTGTACACAAGGGTTGGGACTCAGAAAATCTGCTGCAGGTGAGCAGGGCACAGATGGAGAGGGGAAACTCCTCCTTGGGTGCAGGTAAATCCAATTCACCAAATTTTTTTAATTCCACAAAGGAGAGCCTGAGGGTCAGAGAGAATTGTAAGTCTCTGGGCTGAAATGAGAGGTAGTGACGCAGGGGAGTGGATAGGATGGTCCTCATTTCTTTGGACGTTCTGCAGCAAGGACAGGTGTGTTTTGCAACAGTCTAAGTGGCCTCCCGGATGCCGAACGGAGGAACGCAGCAAGCTCCACTCTTGAAATTACTTGTTTTCATTTCTGTTTCTGGTTTCTCAGATCATTATTTCTTTGGAAAGTAAGCCCTGCGCAGGGCTCCCAGAGTTTGGGGTAAGAGACAGAAGTCCTAGGGTGGGAAGATGAGCGGTGGGAGGTGGAGACTGGAAAGAGGCCGAGCTTCTTTGTGGGGAGCAAGCAGCATGTAAGCATCCATGCACTTTTCTCCACCTCACCCCGGCTCCTGGTGTGCCCCTATCCGCTGAGTTTCCACTGAGTCTCCATTTCTGTTTTCTCCAGGGAGCCCTACTCTGGAAGCTGTCAGTCCCAGGGCACTGGGGAGGACTGAGGCCGACCATGCCCAGCCTGCTGCTGCTGTTCACGGCTGCCCTGCTGTCCAGCTGGGCTCAGCTTCTGACAGACGCCAACTCCTGGTGGTGAGTGAGAGGGGCTGAGGTCCCGCCTGCACAGCCGGAGGTCCCCTTCAGTGGCTGAGATGAGGAGGAAGGGCACCCTGTGTCCATGGTACCTTGATTCCTAGGAATACTAAGGGCCTCTTTTATCCCAGGAAAGCTAAGAATGCTCTGTGCCTCTCTCAGCCCTTACCTTTGTAAGGGTTCCCTGAGGATAAAGGATCCGTTCATCTGATTTTTTTTCTCTAATCCTGTCCGCATTGCCTTTTTCTTGGACCTTCCCTCGTACCCACGAATTGTTAGAAATTGCTCTTGGGCCAACAAGAATATCAATACTTCGTAGTTTTTTGTTCCTTTGTTTTGTGTGTTTTGCTGGTAGGAGATAGAATTCCTCTTTTCTAAGTCTGAAGGCCAGATGAGGGGTTCACAGCACCATGGGTGGCTGGCTTTCTTCTTGTGTTTTAAGGCTATTGTCATTGCCAAGTTGACATGGAAATGGCAGGCGATCACCACCTATTTTGCATGGTCTCTGCCACTAGCATTTTTACCCAGATGGCAAATCTGCAGCCTTCTCATCTAACACTCTATATGGGTGGTAGATGATGAGCAAAAGGGAGAGCCTCTGAACTGGTGAAGAGTGGATGAGAGGAGGCTCAAAGTGAGACATGGCAGTGAAAACATGTAGAATAGATCGTGATGTATGTAAAGTGATTGGATGTTAAAGGCACAAGGGGAGTCCCATGCAAAGGAATTGATTGCTTTCATGGCTTACCATGCACTTGGGCTGCACTGAACTAGGCACTCCTACTCCTTGAATGAGGCCTGCGCTCTCCCGTTGAGGTTTGGCTCTTTTTTGCCCTCTACCTAAAATGAAGAGCTGCTCCCCACCCCTTGTCTTCTTATCTGCCTGCACCCCCATTCTTAAGATCCAGTTCAAATTCTGGCCATTTCCCTATAAAGGCTTCTCTTCAGCCATAAGAGCTATTTTCCTCTCTGATCACAGCAGATCCAGACACTCGAGTCTGTCTGGGGCATTTGGCCTCTCGCGTGTCCTTTGTGTTCATGCCTCAGCTTCCTTCAGTTTGTCCTTTGAAGGCCAGAACTCTGATTTACTAATTTTTCTTTCCAGGGCCTTGTACATAGGGAAGCATTCCCTAAATGTGTTGAATGAATGACTTCATGCTGCACACAGGCGCATGCTCACTCCTGGGCCTTTCTTTCCCCTTTCTGGATTGCTGTCATAGGTCATTAGCTCTGAACCCGGTGCAGAGACCCGAGATGTTTATCATCGGTGCCCAGCCCGTGTGCAGTCAGCTTCCTGGGCTCTCCCCTGGCCAGAGGAAGCTGTGCCAACTGTACCAGGAGCACATGGCCTACATAGGGGAGGGAGCCAAGACAGGCATCAAGGAGTGCCAGCACCAGTTCCGGCAGCGGCGGTGGAACTGCAGCACGGTGGACAACGTGTCTGTCTTTGGGAGAGTCATGCAGATAGGTAAGAGGCCATTACAAGAGGGCTCGGCTAAGGAACTGCACTCATCTTGTTTGTGAACAATGAAGTGCTCTCAGGACTGGCACAGGGAGAGCCCAAATGGAGCCTAACTGGGTTCTCTCTAGGCTTGGCAGCGGTGTGTACCAAGCACCAAGAGAGGCACATGAGGAAGTGGGCTCTGGGAGGCTGCAGAAACCACATGCTTCATGTTCCTCTAGCTCTCTGCCTTCCAGCCTCGCCTGGGGCAGGCTGCTTGGGACTCATTGAGAGGGGGCAGAACATCTGAGTTGACTGAGAGTGGATTAGGAGAGCCGCCCATCGCCACCGCCTTTGTCTCTCAGCACAAAAAAGAGCCTTGGGTAGAGAACCAGAAATTGCAGCCCTGCACGTCTGTTGGATTTTTGTCTTTTCCACTTGAACCTTTGAAACAGAGAGAGACATGTTGGGCCAAACTGGTGATAGCTGTCGCTAACCCAGCCCCGTCCAGTCCCAGCTTTTTCATTTGAAAGGGATGTGTGAACCTGGGGGAAGGGGTCCGACGAAAGAAAAGATGAGAGGGAGAGGGCCAAGTCTTCCTGGATTCCTGTCCCTTCCCCTCTCCCACTGCTGGCCAAGGATTCTTGGGCTACCCTATGGCTTAGATGGAGGTGTGATCTGAGGTCTAATTGTTTTCGGGCCTTTTGAAATGCAATCCTCCCCTCTCTGGCAAGAAATTGAGAAATCCGGCCCTATTCTACTGGGTCTTATCCCCAGGGCCATAAAAGCGAAGTGTTAGAATGCTGTATTCCTTCTGCCTGACATTCTCCCAGAACACCTCCCTTCAGAAGGTTACCTGAGGCTGGAGTTTCCTGAGACAGGGATTTCAGCCTGGCAAGGGGAGTTGGGGAAGTAGAGATTTCTTCGTGCTCCTCTCTTAGGGAGGATACTCGGAAGGCTCCTTCCCCCTCCCACTTTTTCCAGACCTCTTTCCCTACCCTCTCTGTCCCATATGGAGAAGTAAGGCCCAATGCAGTGGCTCACGCCTGTAATCCAGCACCTTGGGAGGCTGAGGCAGGAGGATTCCTTGAGGCCAGGAGTTCAAGACCAGCAACATAGTGAGACCTCTGTCTCTATTAAAAAACATTTTTTTAAGAGAGAGAGGGAATTAAAGATGGGGAAAGTACATGTTGAAACTTGCTCCTCTCTTGCTTCCTTCGGTATCAACTCAGGTGCATAAAAGGAAGGTCCTAGTATTCCTGGGACAGTCTTAGGGGGCGGCTTTCCCAACAGAGTGGACTTGGGGGTTTAGTGGGATTTACTCACAGTTTATTGATTCATCTCAAACCCACTTGGCATTTGTCTCTTCTTTCTGGCGAAAATCTTGGCAGCACTCCCTGCCCTGTGTTGTGGGCAAGGAGACTAGGACGGCCCAGGTGCAGAGAGAGTCTCCTCTCATCTCTTCAGTGGAGTTAATGTCTCTTGGGGACCTAATGTAGGCCTGATGTTGGCTGGATCCTTTTCATGTGTATTTCATGTGCCTAAAGGCCCCAAAGTGAGGCTGTACTTTAGGAAAGAAAGGGGTTGGCGAGAAAAGACACTCCGCTGGGTTCAGATGTGCACCAGGTGCCTACCGAAAGCAAACCCTGTCGAAGAGAGCCCATCTCTGTGCCCTATTCTGTTACCAAATGGACCCCTTCTGTTTGCCTGATGTTCCCCCTTCCTTTTTATAGCATCACTGAAGGCTCATGCTACCTAGGAGGCCGTCCTCCCTTCCTCCCCCCGAGCCCAGAGTAGCTCCTGGTGAGTCTTCCCTCGCCCTATCTTGAGAATGACAAAGGCTTCCTTTCTCCTTTGAAGCCGCTGCGAAAATCGGTCACCAGAGGGCGGCAGAGCAGCTTGGAGGAGCCTCTGCCCATTGCCCAGCCTCTGCCTAGGGAGCTTGGAGGCACCTTGGGCTGCTATGGAACAGAGAGGGCATGAAATTGTTCTGCTCTGTCCTGTAGGGGAAAGATACGCGTCCCTCTAGTAGCTGCATGGCTGCTTTTTTTTTTTAGCCGTTTATTCTTGAGATGGTTAGAGATTCAGCTCTGAACTGTTACATATATAGATAAACGCCAACATTGCATGTCCATTCTGAAACCCCGAATTATCTCTTTCTTGCTGAAGGTAGCAACAGTAGATGGCACTCAGTAGGCTTACCCAAGGGCCCAAAGGCTGCCCCGTGAAGACAGAGCTACCCACACTCAGCTTCTGATGAGGCCCCGACTGAAAGAGGCAGGCAGCGCACCGGAGGGTAAATCTGGACCCCAAACAGTCATGATAGGTTAGAATCGTCTGCGTACAAAATCTCTGGTTTTTTTTTTTTTTTTTTTTTTTGAGACGGAGTCTCGCTCTGTCGCCCAGGCTGGAGTGCAGTGGCCGGATCTCAGCTCACTGCAAGCTCCGCCTCCCGGGTTTTACGCCATTCTCCTGCCTCAGCCTCCCGAGTAGCTGGGACTACAGGCGCCCGCCACCTCGCCCGGCTAGTTTTTTTTTTTGTATTTTTTAGTAGAGACGGGGTTTCACCATGTTAGCCAGGATGGTCTCGATCTCCTGACCTCGTGATCTGCCCGTCTCGGCCTCCCAAAGTCTCTGGTGTGTTAGTTCAGCTGCAGGTACGTGATTTTAGAAGGCAGTTCTGAGAGGGCTGATTCAACTCTGAAAAGTGTGTTTGCTAAAGAATGATAGAAATAAATCAGACATATGTAGCTTGGAAAAGTGAAAACGTAAAAGGCTTAATAGTTGTTTTCAAACACGGAAGAGCTGTCAAATGGGAAAGGGATTATAGCACAGTGCAACTGCAGCAGGCAGAAATCATAAGGAGGCATATTTCAGCTTAATACAAGAAGGAGCATTCTGGTGATTAGAGTCATTTAAAAAAAGATGGAATGGATTGCCTTGAAAACCCAGCCCACTTCTCTGAGGAACTCTGTAGAGGGAAAGCTCCCGGTGGATATGGAGGATAGCTCGGGGCTGAAGCTGGGGAGGCTCCTTCCGTTCCAGGATGCCACGTCAGGGGGTTGAGGCTGCATTTTAAGGAGACGAATTCCTCAAAGTGGGGCCCAGACCCTCCTCCCTGAGAGCCTCTGTGGCCATCTTACCGTCCCCAGTGCTCCTTATCTCATTCTGAGCCCCGTAGACCAGGTCCTATTGGCCAAATCATGAGTGGAACTTCCTGCCATCATTTCGGTTTTTCTTGGGCTATTGTTATTTCACAACTGACCAGAAGCCAGCCACGGGTTCATAGAGAAAAACGGACTCACTCAGCATGGTCTGTTTGTGAACTTCACTGTGTCACGCCCAGATAATCAAGAAGTAGGGCCAAGGGGGAGATTTCTCTAGACCTATTGATTGATTTCGGACTACTTCCCTTTCTACCTTCTAAGACAAGACTGTGGGATTCTCCCTGGTTTAATCTCTGAGATCAGGATTGAATCTGTTTCCTGCCAAGAATCACTCTCTTCTCTCCATATCTTAGTCCCTATAAGTATCATTTGTTATTTCTTTTTTTTTTTTTTGAGACGGAGTCTCGCTCTGCTGCCCAGGCTGGAGTGCAGTAGCAGGATCTCAGCTCACTGCAAGCTCCGCCTCCCGGGTTCACGCCATTCTCCTGCCTCAGCCTCCCGAGTAGCTGGGACTACAGGCGCCCACCACCTCGCCCGGCTAGTTTTTTGTATTTTTTAGTGGAGATGGGGTTTCACCATGTTAGCCAGGATGGTCTCGATCTCCTGACCTTGTGATCCGCCCATCTCGGCCTCCCAAAGTGCTGGGATTACAGGCGTGAGCCACCGCGCCCAGCCCATTTGTTATTTCTTATAAACCGCTTTATTGAGATATATAACTTACATACCATGCAATTCACCATTTTAAAGTGTACAATTCAGTGGCTTTTAGCATATTCACAAGGTTAAGCAACCATCACCACTATCTAATTCCATAACATTTTCACCACTCCATAGAGAAACTGCATACTCGTTAGCTGTCACTCTCCGTATTCCAACCCTCAACCCTAGGCAACCACTATTCTTTCTCCACGGATTTGCCTATTCTGGGCATTTCTTATAAATGGGATTATATAATACATGGCCTTTTATGACCGGCTCCTTTTACTTAGCACCATGATTTAAAGGTTCATCTGTGTTGTAGTCTATATATATTTCTGTTTTTTTTTTTTTTTTTTTGAGACAGGGTCTCACTCTGTTGCCCAGGCTAGAGTGCAGTGGTGTAATCATAGCTCATTGCAGCCTCCAGCTCCTGGGCTTAAGCAATTCTTCCACCTCAGCCTCCTGAGAAGCTGGGACTACAGGCACGTGCTATCATGTCCAGCTAATTTTTTTTTTTTTTTTTTGAGATGGAGTTTCACTCTTGTTGCCCAGGCTGGAATGCAATGGTATGATCTTGGCTCACTGCAACCTCTGCCTCCTGGGGTCAAATGATTCTTCTGTCTCAGTCTCCGAGTAGCTGGGATTATAGGTACCTGCCACCACGCCTGGCTAGTTTTTGTATTTTTAGTAGAGACAGGGTTTTACCATGTTGGCCAGGCTCACTCCTGACTTCAGGTGATCCATGCTCCTTGACCTCCCAGAGTGCTAGGATTACAGGCATGAGCCACCACGCCCAGCTTAATTTTTTCTTTTTTAATGTTTTTGTAGAGATGAGGTACTGCTATGTTGCCAAGCTGTTCTGAAACTCCTGGCTTCGAGTGATCCTCCTGTCTCGGCCTCCCAAATTGCTGGGATTACAGGTGTGAGTCACCACGCCCAGTCACTTTTTATGGCTGAGTAATATTCCATTGCATGGATAATACCACATTTTGATAACCCATTTACCCACTGATAGTTTGGTTGTTTCCATTTTTTGCCTGTTACGAAGAATGCCGCAAGCAGCATTCCTATGCCAGTTTCTGTGTGGACACATGTTTTCATTTCTCTTGGGTATAATTAAAAATATTTTATTGCTAAAAAATGCTGACAGAAACACAAAGTAAGTACATGCTATTGGAAAAGTAGCACTGATAAATTTGTAGCAGGATTGCCACAAACCTGCAATTTGTAAAAAACGTAACACCAGCCAGGCGTAGTGGCTCACGCCTGTAATCCCAGCACTTTGGGAGGCCGAGGCGGGCGGATCATGAGGTCAGGAGATCGAGACCATCCTGGCTAACACAGTGAAACCTTGTCTCTACTAAAAATACAAAAAATTAGCCAGGCGCGCCGGCGTGCGCCTGAAGTCCCAGATACTCCGGTGGCTGAGGCAGGAGAATGGCGTGAACCCAGGAGGCGGCGCTTGCAGTGAGCCAAGATTGTGCCACTGCACTCTGGCCTGGGCGACAGAGTGAGACTCCGTCTCAAAAAAAAACCAAAAACAAAGAAAGAAACAAAAAACGCAACACCGGCACAGCAGAGGAAAGCTGAGCACAGTAAAACAAGGAGCTTTGCCTGTGTTCTTAGGAGTGGAATTGCTGTGTCCTATGGGAACTCTATGTTTAACCTTGTGACTGTTAGCCTTAGACTGCCAGATTGTTTTCCAAAGCAGCTGCACCGCTTACCTTTCCCACCCACAGTAAGGGAGGTTTCTGTTTTTTGCATATTCTCACCAACTTGTTATTGGCCGTCTTTTTGATGATAGCCATCCTAGTGGATGTGATTTGGGCTTGCATGTCCCTGATAGCTGAGTATTCTGAAACAGACATTTTACTGAAATAGAGCATACATTATATGAATTTTTAGGTGGTTCACCACAGCAGTAAAGGGGAACATAGTTGGGATTTTCTGCTGGAAAATGATCTGGGTATTGAGAGGGACCGTGATGAGTGTCTGGAATTGTAGGTGCTATAAATGTGGTTCCCAGTGCTCCTGAGTTAGCAGGCAGTGTGGATCCTGTGGAAGAGAGAGGAAGACAGCGTGGATCTTTCTAGACACTGTAATTCTAATTCATTTTTGACTCCTGGCCTCTGCCACTGTCTAGCTAGATAATGGCAGCAGTACAGACAGACAGATGTGCAGCTCATAGAGTGGTGAGAAATGGCATCTGTGAGGGAGAGGGAGACATTTCTGTTAGGCTACAGTGTCCTACTCTTGATCCCATGATTTCTTCCTTAGCCTCATTCCGTCCGACTCCCATGTTCTGTGTGTTTCTGAATGCCTATTCTCCCCTCTGCTGAGGTCTCCCTCCTAGGAACCTACAGGTCACACACAGGCTCTTTGCAGTGGGTATTAGTGCAGGCCAGGGTCGGAAGGACTTTTGTTTTGTTTGTGTTTTTGAGACAGTCTCACTCTGTGGCCCAGGCTGGAGTGCAGTGGTGCCGTCTTGGCTCACTGCAACCTCTGCGTCCCGTGTTCAAGCAATTCTCTGCCTCAGCCTCCCAAGTAGCTGGGATTGCAAGCACCCGCCACCACGCCCAGCTAATTTTTTGTATTTTTAGTAGAAATGGGGTTTTACCATCATGGCCAGGATGGTCTTGAACTCCTGACCTCATGATCCACCCGCCTCAGCCTCCCAAAGTGCTGGGATTACAGGCATGAGCCACTGCGCCCGGCCAGGGACTTGTTTTATTCTGGGTGGTTTCCTAGGGCTGAGCTAGGGCCCAGAGGCGGAAATAAAACTGAGCCGATTTCAGCCCATTATAAAGAGACGTTTTCTAGCATTAGAGCTACAGGAAGTGAAAAGCGCTCCTCCTGAGCCCCCTGCCCCAGGAGTGTCAGCAGAGGCTGCGGTGGGCGCGTCAGTCGGGGGAGATGGGGAGAAGGACAATCTCTGGGAGAGGACAGTGCACCCCCTTACTGTCCCTGCCTCATTTTGCAGGTAGCCGTGAGACCGCCTTCACCTATGCAGTGAGCGCCGCAGGCGTGGTCAACGCCATCAGCCGGGCCTGTCGGGAGGGCGAGCTCTCCACCTGCGGCTGCAGCCGGACCGCGCGGCCCAAGGACCTGCCCCGGGACTGGCTGTGGGGTGGCTGTGGGGACAATGTGGAGTACGGCTACCGCTTCGCCAAGGAGTTTGTGGATGCCCGGGAGCGAGAGAAGAACTTTGCCAAAGGATCAGAGGAACAGGGCCGGGTGCTCATGAATCTGCAGAACAACGAGGCGGGTCGCAGGGTAAGCTGGGCCTCCCTGGCCTCCCCAGCACTGCAGACCTACGGGGCTGTCCCCGGGCTGTGCCACCAGCTGTGGCCTGGCCATCAAGGAAACGAGTTCGTCTGACGGTGAAGATTCTTACCTACAATTGCAAGTTTAGATGTCCACACTATTGAACAAATCCTTTTCAAAATGCCTCACTTCCCAATGGGCACGTATGCTTTTGTTTTTTGTTTTTTGTTTTGTTTTGTTTTGTTTTTTTCACTAACTTTATTATTTCACAGTTCCTAGAGGACTTAGGTGCAATGTTTGGATCAGAATTCCAGCAGAGCTCTTGGCCACCCCTGCTTTGCAACTTGAACAGATCATGCGATTGGGTATTTAGGCCATTAGACCTCATCTAGGGTTCATGCTCTGTTAAAGGCTCCAGTAAAACCAGAGTCGACTTTTAAAAACTGCTATCATACGTATCCAGAAACCCAGTCAAAAAACATGATGAGGTACTAATGACAAATACACTTCTGTGCTAGGAGTTTTTAAACCTAAGTGGAAGTGTGAGAAGACAGCCATATGTTGAAGGTTCAGGGAAACAGCCTCCCCAGTCTCATGTAAGATGTGACCGCCTTTTAAGCCTCAGTTTCAGTAGAAACAACAACGCAGGTTTGAGGGGAGCTTGGTTCATTGTACGTGCAGAGCACACCTGGGCAGCAGCCTCGGGCCCCTAGGTGGCGTGCTGGAAGGCGTGAACCTTGTTCCTGAAAACCCCTCCTCTGAGCATGTATCCGGCCTCCACTTTTCTTTGCTGTCCCCCATCGTGGCTGCCTCTGCCCTGCGAGACTGGAGGGCCTGCCCCGCAGGAAGCTCTGCCTTTTGCTGCTTCTGCATAGTCAATGTTGACAGGGACCGAGGGCGACATGGGTGGGCACCCAGGTTTCCCCTGAGAAAGATCTGAGGTCTGAGCACTGGGTGGTGAGAGGCTGTTTCTCCTGGAAAAAGAGCTCTCAGGAAACAGCACGGACTTCTTTCCTGGAGTGTTGTCCCCACTTGGGTCTACGTCAAGTCAGCTGGCTCTGGTTCCCAGGTGACGTATTGTAACAAAGATGAACTCACTCAAAAATGAGAACGGTGGCTGGGCGCAGTGGCTCACGCCTGTAATCCCAGCACTTTGGGAGGCCAAGGCAGGTGGATCACCTGAGGCCAGGAGTTCGAGACCAGCCTGACCAACATGGTGAAACCCTGTCTCTACTAAAAATACAAAAAATTAGCTGGGCACCAGCTACTTGGGAGGCTGAGGCAGGAGAATTGCGTGAACCTGGGAGGCGGAGGCTGCAGTGAGCCGAGATCATGCCACTGCACTCCAGCCTGGGCAACAGAGCAAGACTCCATCTCAAAAAAAAAAAAAAAAAAAAAAAAGAAAATGGCAATTTCTTAGAAGTTTAACGGTGGCACCCTGGTGATTCAGTAACAGGGTATGAATATATGCCTCAAAATTTCTTTACATAGCAAAATCTAAAAATGTGAACTCATGAGAGGCTGGGCACGGTGGCTCACGCCTGTAATCCCAACACTTTGGAAGGCCGAGGCGGGTGGATCACCTGAGGTCAGGAGTTCAAGACCAGGCTGGCCAACATGGTGAAACCCCATCTGTAGTAAAAATACAAAAAATTAGCCAGACGTGCTGGCACACGCCTGTAATCCCAGTTACTTGGGAGGCCGAGGCAGGAGAATTGCTTGAGCCAGAGGTTGCAGTGAGCCAAGATTGCACCACTGCACTCCAGCCCAGGCAACAGAGCAAGACTCTGTCTCAAAAAAAAAAAAAAGAAAAAAAAAAATGTGAACTCATCTATTGGAGCACATATCCAAGAAATGGAATAGGAAGTGTCTTTTGTCTGAATGGGGATTTTGTGGTATTGGCTGGATGGAATGTGGTGCACCTGTGTGCATAGCATCACCAGCCCTGGGATATCAGGTAGAGACCAGAGTGGGTTATTTGCTCAGGGTCTTCCTTACACCTCCCCTATCCAAAGGCTACTTTTGTTTCCCAGAAAAGGGTGTGTGTAAGGTGGTGTCAGTCAGTGGTGATGTTAGGAGTTCTGGTAATTGCTAATCTGTGATTACTATAGGCTAACCCAGGGCAGAGAGACTGGAGGCATCTCAGGTGACTTCTGCTCAGGGCGTGTGTGCAGCCTCCCGGTCTCTCAGGCATCCTGTCTGTCTCCGAGTCCATTTGCCCACGTCTTCGGGTGTCTGAGCCCGAGGAGTAGAGACGTCAGTGAAGGGGTTAAGATCCACACTTTTTCTCTTTTTTTTTTTTTTTTTTTTTTTGAGACGGAGTCTTGCTCTGCCTCCCAGGCTGGAGTGCAGTGGCCGGCTCTCAGCTCACTGCAAGCTCCGCCTCCCGGGTTCACGCCATTCTCCTGTCTCAGCCTCCCGAGTAGCTGGGACTACAGGCGCCCGCCTCGTCGCCCGGCTAGTTTTTTGTATTTTTTAGTAGAGACGGGGTTTCACCGTATTAGCCAGGATGGTCTCGATCTCCTGACCTCGTGATCCGCCCGTCTCGGCCTCCCAAAGTGCTGGGATTACAGGCTTGAGCCACCGCGCCCGGCCCACACTTTATCTCTTGAATGCCCAGAGTCGATCCAGTTTTTGAGATCCTAGTTGAAACACTGCCCTCCCCAGTCCCCATTGTTAGTAGTTTTTCTCCCGCCTGATCTTCAGTCGGGCGTTCTTGCTCTTCTCAAGTATTCCTTACTCTACCTCTGCCTTGGAAGGTTGGCGGTAGGTTCCTGTGGGCAGGGATTGCCCTCTCTACCCCTTTGCTTCAACCGTGCATGTGCTGTATGTGCCTGGGGCAAATGGATACGCACAGAGGAGGAGTTCCATGTTGCCTCCTCGGGAGAGGTCAGATTCACAGAGGCTGCTTTTGGCTCTGCTGAGCTGTGCTATGGTGTCCGCACGTGCCTGTGACCATGCAGGTGACACCCACTCTTCCCCTTTCCCCTGCTGCTGGGTCCGTCTCACTTTATTGCCCTTAATTGTTTGTTGACTTGTCTGGGCTCTTATCTGGCAGCCTTCTCTCCCATCGGGCTTGTTCCTGGCTTGCACACCTTCCCTGTCTCCCCGCTTAGCCCCTTCCTTCAGGCACCACACCTCTCCTCTTCCTTAACTCCTTATCTCTCCCTTTGCCTCTGCCTGCTTCAGGGTGGGAATTCCTGGCCCTCTCTATTTTTTATCCTCTCCAAGGAACACGCCTGGCCATCAGTCATCATCTGAGGCAAGAGGTATTCACTGCCTGCCTCCTCACACCTACACACAAAGTTCTCCAGCAAGGACTGAGTGATAGCTGGCATGGCAAATAGACAAGTATTTTAGAACCAGATTAAAAAGAAGAAAAGATTATCCAGGACCTGATGTCTTGACACAGAGTCAATCTTAAGCTCCTTTGCCAGAAGTTTCTCTTGGCCTGCAAGAGCATCTAATAGCTCCTTCTTAGACCGTGGCGACAGCACCCGCGGCTGATGTTGTTCTGCCACTGAAGGGTTTGTAAGCATTTTCCAGATAAAAGCCTGGTGCCTAATCCTGTGACATTCCTGTCTGTCACCAGGCTCAACACACTATTAGATAGAAGTGGAAGAGGAGCTGAGAGGGGGCTTTTCCAGGGACAAATCGTAGAACTAAAATATTTTTTAAAGCTTTTTTTTGGCTTTTTGAGTTAGCAGTCTGGGCTGAAAATTGGCATTCCCCCTATTGCCTACAAAAGGAGCTTGTGTGTGTGTATATATATATATATTGATATATATATACACATATATATCAATAGTAAAATATGAAAAAAATTGCAGATATTCCTATCTCTACAACGTCTTTGAATTCGGGAAAGGATGGAGGGGGTGTTTAAACTGGTGTGCTTCCTCTTGGATTTGTTTTCCTAAAATTCTGGTCCTTGCCCTGCAGAGTCTTGCTCCGACTCTCCTTCCCCAACTCTGTCTGAGTGTTTGCCCTGCAAGAGATGCTTATCCATGCTCCGAGCTGCTAAGCGGCAAGGTGCACAGTTTCCAACCCTTAATGTTTCCTTCTCTCAGCAGTGCCAGACGCCTGTCATCCCTCTCTAAACCAAGGACCATTTCCAGAGGAATGTCAGGCTGCGGCTCAGACCCAGGGCATTTGGGCCGGAAGGGTAATTGCAGGTCCCGGCTTTGAAGTGTCTGTGGGAATGGGGTGTCAGTTCCTTTATGTCTTGGACCTGGAGCTGCCCGGCTAAGTGCTGGTGCCTTTCACCGTGGGAAGAGCCTTCCTTCCCTTCCTCCTCTGCTCTAAGCCAACTTTAAGCCCCAAGATGGGAGTGGATAAGTGCTTGTTGTTCTGACTCCTTTCTGGGTGGCCTTGGAGGTTAGTGAGCCTCTCTAGAGCTTCAGCTTTTCCACCATAAAATAGTGGGAATAATTCCGTACCGGAAAAAACTCAGGAAGACTTTTGACAACAGTCATATGCACTGATGATGGCTGTGCTGTCTCTTGCACCTGCAGTGGTCTCTGCTTAGCTCTGAATAAAGACACAATCTGGGGGCTCTTGAAAAGAAATCTAAGAGAAACCCTTGAAAAATGAGTCCTGACTCAGTTGGTGACAATAGCTGTGCATAAGAAAATGGTCTGCAGCCGGCTTGCGTTTTCATCCCGCCATCTGCACGTCTGGGCCTGCTGCCAGGGTTGGTTGCCATGGTGCGTCAGTATGCTGCCATTGAAAAGCACTTTGTAAGCAGCTTTCTGGTCTGCTCTTGCTTTTACATTTTGATTTGGGATAACTCAAGTTCACATCTACTCCAGGTGGTGGTGGTTCTGTGACTTCTGGGTTAGACTTGCTTTCCGACGAAGTGCTCCTGCAGGCAGGCCCAGCCACTTGCAGTTCCCTTGCATGTTGCTTCACTGTGTTACTCCGCCTCTCCCGGGGGTGTCTGGGGGCTGCTGGGGAAGAAGAAAGTGGTCTTGCTTACAAATGGATGGCGTATGGCAAGACTCCTGATGACTCTATGGAGCTAGTGACTACGTGGCAACATGGAGAAAGGGGCCATTTAATTCTCAGAGTATTTGACAAGATCAGGGAGAGTTTTGGGCTAACCAGGGCTATGCCAGGGATTTCTGTGATAGGCTTGTGATACAATTGGATTCTTTTTTCTGACTTGTGCTCCTATTATGCAAAAGCTCAACACATTTTGTTGTTTTGTTGTTTTTTTTTTTTTTTTTTTGAGACGGAGCCTTGCTCTGTTGCCCAGGCTGGAGTGCAGTGGCCGCATCTCAGCTCATTGCAAGCTCCGCCTCCCGGGTTTACGCCATTCTCCTGCCTCAGCCTCCCGAGTAGCTGGGACTACAGGCGCCCGCCACCTCGCCCGGCTAGTTTTTTTTTGTATTTTTTAGTAGAGACGGGGTTTCACAGTGTTAGCCAGGATGGTCTCGATCTCCTGACCTTGTGATCCGCCCGTCTCGGCCTCCCAAAGTGCTGGGATTACAGGCTTGAGCCACCGCGCCCGGCCTGTTTTGTTGTGTTTTGCTTTGTTTCTAGAGATGGAGTCTTGCCCTGTTGCCCAGGCTGGAGTGCAGTGGCACAATCCTAGCTTGCTGCATCCTCAAATTCCTGGGCTCAAGTGATCCCCCTTCCTTGGCCTCCCCAGTAGCTGGGACTACAGGCACTAGCCACAGTGCCTGGCTGTATTTTGTTGGTTCTTATTTATTTGTTGGAGGCTTTGATCAAGATGGAGATATCTTTGTTTTCCGGTTGTGAAAAGGATGCGTTGACTGTAACAGGTTTTGAGGAATGAGAAACTGATAGAGTAGAAAGTGAAAGTGCCTCGGTGCCATCCTCTTGGCTGATAGGAACAAGTTGCCTCCCGGTGTTATTTTCTGTGGCACCCCTTTTGTTTTCCCTCTGAGCCCCCGAGCATCCTGGAAGGATCTTTGCATGCATTTGAAAAGCTGTCTGTCCCCTACCCTACCCGCCCCTCCTGTGTCCGAGGCCTGTGACTAGCCCAGCCTCCCTCTGGGCCTCTTCTGCCGGGATCCTCCTTACTCCCTTCCTTCTCTTCCTCTAGGCTGTGTATAAGATGGCGGACGTAGCCTGCAAATGCCACGGCGTCTCGGGGTCCTGCAGCCTCAAGACCTGCTGGCTGCAGCTGGCCGAGTTCCGCAAGGTGGGGGACCGGCTGAAGGAGAAGTATGACAGCGCGGCCGCCATGCGCGTCACCCGCAGGGGCCGGCTGGAGCTGGTCAACAGCCGCTTCACCCAGCCCACCCCAGAGGACCTGGTCTACGTGGACCCCAGCCCTGACTACTGCCTGCGCAACGAGAGCACGGGCTCCCTGGGCACGCAGGGTCGTCTCTGCAACAAGACCTCGGAGGGCATGGATGGCTGTGAGCTCATGTGCTGCGGGCGTGGCTACAACCAGTTCAAGAGCGTGCAGGTGGAGCGCTGCCACTGCAAGTTCCACTGGTGCTGCTTCGTCAAGTGCAAGAAGTGCACCGAGATCGTGGACCAGTACATCTGTAAATAGCCCGGGGGGCCTGCTCCCGGCCCCCCTGCACTCTGCCTCACAAAGGTCTATATTATATAAATCTATATAAATCTATTTTATATTTGTATTAATAAATGGATGGATGCTAAATAATGAAAAAGATGAAAATGGAAAGGAAAAGCTTATTTAAGAGACGCTGGAGATCTTTGAGGAGTGGACTTTGCTGGTTCTCTCCTCCTGGTGGGTGGGAAACGGGGCTTTTTCTCTCCCTCTGTCGAGGACTCTCAGGATGTAGGGGGACTTGGAAATATTTTCTGTCTGTCCACCATGGCCTGGAGGAGGGAGGTTGTGGTTGGATGGAGGAGACGAGCTTGTCTGGAAGTCTGGAGTCTTTGCTGGTTAGATGACCGCCTGTGACCCTGGCCCTAGGCCCAGAGGCCCTATGAAGGTGGCGGGAACTCAGCTTCCACCGCGACGTCTTCAGGGTCTTGCCCAGAATGTAGATTGGTTCCATAAGAGGCCTGGTGCTGTCTTACTCTTTCATTCCCGTGCGTATGTGCAGCATCTACAGTTTACAGGAGCGGCTCCTTCCCTAAAATGAGGAGAAGTCCAAGGTCGTCTCTGGCCCAGTGACCACAAAGAGCTCTGCACCTCCCGGACTTTGGGCCTGCCTTTCCAGTGAGAATTCTTCACCCTCCACCGTTCACCAGCTCCTGCCTGAAGAGGAATGGGGGCCGTTTGACCTGACATGTCAGGAAAGCCCTGAACTGAATGTTTGCGCCTGGGCTGCAGAAGCCTAGGTGCGTGACCGGGCTGCGTGGACGTCATGCTGTCTTCTCCCCACGGGAGGGGAAGCTTGAGCTGCTGCTGTCACTCGTCCACCGAGGGAGGCCTCACCAACCACAGGACACGACGACAGGTCAGGCTGGCGGGCCTGGCGTGCTCATCATCTCTGTCCCAGGTGTACAGTTTCTCTCTGACATTAAATGCCCTTCGTGGAGGCTTCGCTCCCTTTCCTTATTTGGACCCACACTGATCTTTCACGAGTCTCCTTTTATTTTTTACTTGATCTTTAGAACTCTCCTCCGCAGTGTGGAAGAGGGTAAGGGAATTGAGACTCCTTAGACTATATAGTCTGGTGATTAAGGGAGAGGGACAGAAGAATGTTTTGAGAATTAAATAAGGTGATACATTTAGGCATCACCCCAAGGACTAGCACACAGTTAAACACTCAGGAAGCGGTAGCCATTAATATTACTACTATGAACAAGGGAATTCAGAGATTTAAGCTGAAACCTCACATTTACCTTCCCCTTTCCCTTCCCCGATTTGATAGCTTATCAAGCGAACCCTGGCTTGTTCCCTGGGTCCCTGGTAAAGCACGGGTGATGGAGATGCCCTTTGCTGTCTGCTCTGTGTTGCTGTCTGCAGTTTTGGACTCCAGTATCTGGGGCCAGGAGGGTAAGGCTGAGCTTGGGGATCCAGGAAGGGAGATGTTATTATCCTAAAAAGGGAGGAAGGAGTGATTGAGAGAGACACTGAGCCAGGCTGCTGTAGAGTGACCAGCCTGCAGGTGAGCCGGTAACTACAGAAAGACATCAGTTCTATTCTAGAAAACTGTATTTCTGGAGAAATAATTGCTGAGTTAATTTGGGTTATAATGAGCAAATTATTTTGCAAAACTGCTTAAAAGAGATTCTGCCTGAGGGCATTTATGCCATCCATACTGCTTGTCTCTTTAGTACCTGAAGGAGAATGTTCTGACCCAGCCAAGAACCTCAGACCTAGAGTTATTTTACCTGTAGCTACTCACACTCACCCAGATTCCTTTGGTTGACACTTTGAAGGTGACATTTCATTTTCATGAAAGAAAATGACTGAAGTTATGGTCGGGCGGGGTGGCTCACGCCTGTAATCCCAGCACTTTGGGAGGCTGAGGTGGGTGGATCGCTGGAGGTCAGGAGTTCGAGACCAGTCTTGCCTACATGGCGAAACCCCATCTCTACTGAAAATACAAAAATTAGCTGGGCGTAGTGGCACATACCTGTCATCCCAGCTACTCAGGAGGCTGAGGCAGGAGAATTGTTTGAACCTGAGAGACAGAAGTTGCAGTGACCAAGATCGTGCCATTGCACTCTAGCCTGGGCAACAGAATGAGACCCTGTCTCGAAAAAAAAAAAAAAAAAAAGATTGAAGTTAATACAAAAGATGAAAACCATGTCCTTGTCTTCATTCGTTGACATTTAACCATCTTAACCACCTTTAACCAGAACTCTCCAGTGGCACGGATCAACCGTGATGATAGGGTTTTGAAACACTGGCCAACATTACTGTTCTTCCCCACATCAGTTCTAGAGGTTTGGGGAATGACTGTGTATCTGGTGCTCAAACTAACCTGTTTTTAGAAGCCCCCAGAAATTAGCTGAGAATTGTTGCCCATAATCCCCAGAAGTCACTTCCGTGTTCATGAAGGGGGTGGATAATCCTTATCAGAGTAAGGTTTTCCTGCAGAGTCGTGGCAAGTGGCGGAGTAAATCCGTTTTCTTTCTGATGTGGGGCTAAGTTGTGTTCAAACACCAGTGTGGTTGTTGCGTCCACTGACCTATGTTTCTAAGTAGGTGGGAATACGGTTATAGTTACTTGTCACTTGCTTGTTGAAGCCTGCTGGATTGACAGCTGTCTGTGAATCTGAAGTGACCAGTAACGCTGTGGGAATGCGGCTGGAGAATGTGGAAACCAGCCTGAGAAAAGCAAGTGGGCTTCTGCTCAGAATCGTAGGATGCTGGAACAGGAAGGGAACAGGGCAATCACAACTTAAGCTCCTGGGGCTCCAGACAAGAACCTCCAGATTCTGAGCAGGTCCCACACCTTAGTGTGCTTGTAAAAATGCAGAGTCCTGGGTCCCCAACACCAGGAATTCATATTCAGCTGGTCTGGGGCAGAATGTGGGACCGGAAGGGATCCGATGCTGTTAGCTCAAAGACTACACTGGACTTGCAGATGCGGAGAGCTAAGACCTGCCAGGAGGCAGGAAGCCTGGTCCTGATTCCCAGCCCAGTGCTCTTTGCAGCCCAGGCAGGGTTCCCTATACCTGAAATGTGTTATAATCAACATGTAGTCTAACCAGATCGTTGCATTACTTGACCAAGCAGTCCTAGCCAGCCCAGAGAACCGTTCTGATGCGTTGGAAAGAGCTTTCTGGCACAGAGCAGAACTGATTTGCCTTGGGATGTTCCACCTCCCTCCTCTGTCTAGGATGGGTAGAGACCTACTGATCTAATTCCTGAATGTCTATCATAAGGCGATGTGTTCTTAGCTATTTATCTTTGCCTTATCTTCAAAAATTAAGATAAAGGTATGCCTGACTGCCTCCATTTAATAAAAAGACAGGATGGACAGCTAGAGGATGGGAGGACAGGAAGGCAGTCACAGGTATGGTTAAGGGTAGGGCAGGCTTCCATTCATCCAAGCATCGTGGACAGTCTCCAGAACTTGGATTCTAAGTCCTTACTTGGAGAGCCCATTTTGTTCTCTTCCACTCTCCATCCTTTGAGGGGAGAAACAAAACTTACTCTTTGTATTAAAACCTCAAATTGGGCCGGTTGTGGTGGCTCAAGCCTGTAATCCCAGCACTTTGGGAGGCCGAGACGGGCGGATCACGAGGTCAGGAGATCAAGACCATCCTGGCTAACACGGTGAAACCCCATCTCTACTAAAAAATACAAAAAACTAGCCGGGCGAGGTGGCAGGCGCCTGTAGTCCCAGCTACTCGGGAGGCTGAGGCAGGAGAATGGCGTGAACCCAGGAGGCGGAGCTTGCAGTAAGCTGAGATGCGGCCACTGCACTCCAGCCTGGGCGACAGAGCGAGACTCCATCTCAAAAAAAAAAAAAAAAAACCTCAAATTGGCTGTTGCCTTGGAAATTCTGCCCTGCTTCCTCTCATTAGTACCTTATTTAAGCTCCATCATCCCCTGGAGTTTTAGGAACTAGCAAGATGTCCTCCATGAGATAGAGATCTTACAGATGCAGTAGTTTATCAGACAAGCCTATTCCTTGGGCGGAGAGCCACACCACCCTGAGAGCGTGGGGAAAACAGTGTTTCCATCTTAAAACAGGCTCTGCTCCTTGCCAGACACCACTGACACTGGGCACATGGATTTTGGGAGAACGTGTGTGTGTGTGTGCGCGCTCATGCACTTAGGCACACAGGAATGAATATTTTTCACTAATTTGGGGGTGGAGGTGGAGAGGCACCAGAGGCATGGAATATGTCAAAAATTAAAAACAACTCACCACTTCTGGCTGAGACGTCGCAGAGCCTGGGTTGTCTGTCTTTATTGGAAATGTTTGTCCTCTGCCTGGCTGGTGATGACAGGCTTCATATCTCTAGAAGGAATGTTGGGGAGCTGAGAAGGGCTGTGAGCCATGGTTGCTAAGTGTTACTGTTAGTTCTTTATTATGTAAGAATCTCTGCATTGTGTTGATACTAAAACAGTAAGTAAAGGGCGGGCGCTTTCATTCTGCTTTTACATAAGAAGTATGGGAGTTTGCCCATTTTTCTCTGAAGTAAGAAGCTTTGGGCCCAGCATTGAGGATGGGACATCAGGCAGTGTGGAAGGCTGAACCCCATCCACAATTAAGTTTCTAGCTTGTGGGAGAGTTTGGGCATTCCTCGTGTAGATTTTCCAGTCCTTGCTTCCTCCTTCTTGCTGCAGATCTCTTGGTCTTCACGATGCTCATTTGCAACCCTACCAGAAGCAGCAGCAGCAGCAGACAGAGCCGAATCAGTTAATTTAGGCCTCCTAAGTCGTTTTGATAAACAACTGGGTGGGAGGAGGGATGGTTCAAATGAGATTTTAAGAATTACAGATGTATGTGTATTATCTGCTGCTCCACAGAACTGAAAATAGACTGAAAGCTGCTCCCAGCCAAAGCCAGAAGGAAACTGCAGTATTGAGAGAGAGAGAGAGAGATAGAGAGAGAGAGAACGAGAGAGAGAGAGAGAGAGCGAGCGAGCGAGCGAGAGAGAGAGAGAGAGAGAGAACGAGAACAGACTCAAATCACTCGGGGCAAGAGGGTTTGCTGGTGTGGAAACCGGGTGGTGGGGAGGCCTACAGCAGAGTATCAGGAGGGGACTTCAGCGGGGGCCCAAGGAAAGATGTGAAAGAAAAGACACTATAGAAAAGGTGAACCCTTTTGATCCAATCTTACTGTAAAGCCAAAAGGAGTGAGTACTGTTTTCAGTGACCCTGGCCCCATCCCATATGGGTGCCCTCTCTGTTGAGTCAGCCAGCTCTTCGGCTGGTACCTGGTTTGAAAGTTATGTCTTTCATATATTTATTTCCAGAGACCTTTTTAGCAGCAGTTACATTCCATAAAGGAATTTTTAATATCTCTTTTGTTCCCTGCTATGTCTGCCATCACCCACAACAATGCCTAGCACAAAGAAAGCACTCGATAAATATTTGCTGAGTGAATGATGTTTCTTCATGAACAGATGAGGAAACTGAGGCACAATGTGATTAACTGCCTGGTCCATCATATCATTTGTTCTATCAAAATTGCAAGTAATAGAAACCAATTTGAGCCAGATATGAAGGAGTATGACAGGAGGGGTCCCAGGAGTCTCAAAGACGCCAGGGTCTTCAGGAACTGACCTGGACATCTCTGGATCTTTCTCCCTTCCTCCTCTCTCCTCTGAGGTCTCTCCCTCTCTCACGGTTCCAGCCACAGGAAGGGACTCTGAATCTCTCCTGCTCCTTGTCCCAAATTCCCAGGAGGGGCTTCTGGTCAGGGCTCTGTCCACCATTGCATGACTTTGCAGCGGTTCAAGTCAATGAGTGGCGGGGCTGAAGAACTCATCGAGGTGAGAGGAGCCGCTCACATTCTCGCGAATTTCTCTGCGGACGGTTAGATCCAGAGAACACATAATCCGGCTGGTGTGAATGACACCCCTAAGCATTTACTCTGGAAATTCTCATGATATCTTTACTGAGGAGTCTTTTATCTGTGAAAATGCATAATTATGGAACAAGTCCTGAGGATTGTCTAAAATTACAAGTAAAAACTTGAGCCCACTAGTGTGAAGAGGAAGGCTTCTGTTCTCTGAATAACCCAGGACAGGACACACACCCATTCATCTACCGTGCAGGGCTGAGGGAGCCAGGTTGCTAAGAAGCAGAGAATAGAGTCAGTGACAGCCCCTGGCTGGCATTCTGCCCTACAGGTGCATTCAGTCCTCAATACTGAGCTGTATTTGAAGGCCCGTCATTCCTGTGAATGATTTAAAGGTATTTTCCCTCTGACAGGACCACTCTACAGTATCAATTGCTTCCTTCACACATTTTCCTCATTCTTCAAGGCCTGAGTATGCCAAAAAGGAAGACCTGAGAGGGATAAGGGTTGCCAGGATGTTTCTGCAAATCTTCCACAGCTCTTGGGGGTACCCAGCAGGCACTTGAAAACTGACTTACAGCCGGGTGTGGTGGCTCACGCCTGTAACCCCAGCACTTTGGGAGGTCAAGGCGGGTAGATCACCTGAGGCCAGGAGTTTGAGACCAGCCTGGACAACATGGTGAAACCCTGTCTCTACTAAAAATACAAAAATTAGCCAGGCGTGGTGGTGGGTGCCTGTAATCCCAGCTACTCAGGAGGCTGAGGCAGGAGAATCGCTTGAACCTGGGAGGCAGAGGTTGCAGTGAGCTGAGATGGCGCCACCGCACTCCAGCCTGGGCAAATAGAGCGAAACTCTGTCTCAAAAAGAAAAACAGAACAAAACAAAACAAAAAACTGGCTTACGCCCTGTGGCTGGCCTTCTTTTATCCTTGTTTTGACAGCAAAAGTCATATAGTCCTTGAATGCTATGACAGCAGGACACATTTGTAAAATAAGAAATAATTACACTCACACTTTTTAGGTGCTATGTTTCCTTCTTCATTTTATTTTCTAACATGAAAGTAAACTTTTTAATGCACCTAGCGTCTCACCTGACAGAGAACACAGCCTTAGGTCAGAGCAGATGTCAGCCCAGAACCCGCTCCAGACTGGTCTGCAGTTCTGCGTCTGGCCACAGAGTGTCACTACCTTCTCAGTTCTAGCCAAATAGCTCCGGCTCACACCTTGGTTCAAAACAATTTTTTTTTTTTTTTTTTTTGGCTGGGCACGGTGGCTCACACCTGTAATCCCAGCACTTTGGGAGGCCGAGGCGGGGGATCACTTGAGGTCAGGAGTTCAAGACCAGCCTGGCCAACATGGTGAAACCCTATCTCTACTAAAAATACAAAAAAATGAGTTGGGTGTGGTAGCCTGCACCCTGGTAATCCCAGCTACTGAGTAGGCTGAGGCAGGAAAATCGCTTGAACTGGGAGGCAGAGGTTGTAGTGAGTTGAGACCATGTCATTGTACTGCAGCACTCCAGCCTGGGTGACAGAGCAAGACTCTGTCTCAAAAAAAAAAAAAAAAAAAAAAAAAGTATACTTGTAAATTTTTTTAAAAAGTTGGGTGGTGGGTCCTTGTGGATTGATGGCAGAAAACAGAATCTGGACAGCAGAAAAGCTGAGTTCTAGATTTTTCATTTGGATAAATGTGGGAAGAATTAGATCAGTCTTATTTTACTTATTTTTAAAAGATTGAGTGAGGAGGGCAATGCAGTTAGGAAAGAAAACATGAAAGGAATGCCTTGCCCTACTCGGCTGGACCCTCAAGACATCCACAGTGCTCTTCGTGCTTGAAGGTTATGATGAAGGAGGTGAGTAATAATTATAGCTACCATTTATCGAGTACGACTGTGTACCAGCTGCTTTACATACATTACATGTAACCCTCTCAGTGCCTCTGCAGTGTAGCCAATATTATCCACGTGTTTCAGATGGGAAAGCTAACACTCGAGTGGTGAAGCAATATCCTTCGCCTCACACAGCTAGTAATTCATGCCGACTCCAGACCTCTTTCAGGTGGATTTCTGGGTAAGGAATTTCCGCAGATTTCTGGGTAAGGAATCTAGTCACCTGCAACAACAGGTGCCCATTTCCTTCTATGTCTCAGGGAGTGTACGATGATCTTCCTCATCTTGCCACCATGAATTTTGAATGAGAAGAGTGACTTGGGAGGTTTCATTTGGTAGGGGCATATGGCAGGGGGAACTTGGGAATCCCGAATCTAAAGTGAACAGGCCAGGTGCGGTGGCTCACGCCTGCAATCCCAACATTTTGCGGGGGCTGAGGCAGGGGGATCACTTGAGACCAGGAGTTCGAACCAGCCTGAGCAACATAATGAGACCCTGTTTCTCCAAAAAAAAAAAAAAGGCTGAATGCAGTGGCTTATTCCTGTACTCCCAGCCCTCTGGGTGGCCGAAGTAGACAGATTGCATGAGTCCAGGAGTTCGAGACCAGCCTGGGCAACACAGTGAGCCCCTGTCTCTACAAAAAAAAAAAAAAAAAAAAATTAGCTGGGCATGGTGGTGCCTGCCTGTAGTCCCAGCTACTAAGGAAGCAAAAGTGGGAGGATCACCTGAGCACAAGAGGTCGAGGCTGCAGTGAGCCATGATCATGCCACTGCATTCCTCCAGCCTGGGTAACGGTGAGACTCTGCATCAAAAAAAAAAAAAAAAAAAAAAAAAAAAAAAAAATCCAGGCATGGTGGCACATACCTGTAGTCCCAGCTACTGGGGAGGGTGAGGTGGGAGGATTGCTTGAGCCCAGGAGTTCAAGGCTATAGTGAGCCATCATCGTGCCACTGCACTCCAGCCTGGGTTGCAGTGAGACCCTGTCTCAAAAAAAAAAAACAAAAGGTGGGGGGACAGATAAAGCATACAGGGCTAAATGGCACAGAAAATTATGCAAACGATGAAGACAGTACATTGATGTACATATTGAAGCAAAGAGAAAACTGGTGCCTTGGACAATGGAACCAGATGGGTAGGTCACATTCAGTAGGAAATACAGAGCTGGTGCCTAGGGCTTCATTTTACAAGACAGCCATGTGCATTCTCTAGCACATGCTTCCCTCGAATTTACTCAGAGGGAAGCTCTCTCTCCACTGGCTTTTTCAGGCGTTAGGAGTCCGTGGTTTTGAATAAGAGTGAAGATTAAACTCAGAAGAGCTCCTAACATGTCTGATCTGGAGCAGACAGGGCCATGGACCGAGCTTCTGAACTCCCTTTTCCAGTCTGCTCTTCCAGCCTCTTGATCTCTGTGCCAGGACTCAACTCCATCACGAATGCAGAGCTCCTATCACAAGGAGACAACCTTAAATATTTTCAAATTAAGTGACATGTTTTCAGCTGCTCAAAGGCCCCATCCCTAAACTCAGTGTGGCCCTGGCACTGTGACATGCTGGCGATGGAGTCCTACCCATCACAGCACTGAAACTGCATGTCATGCTGGAACAGGGGACACTAAGAGAGGCTCTGCTGGGACAGAAGGTAGGAAGCAGAAGCAGGTATTGGGATTCCAAGGGAGAACGCAGTGCTCGCTTCCTGGTGTACCCACTGAGGGGGCAAGAGAAGGAACGGTGGCTCTTGTCTTTACGTAACTCAGCTCCCGCCTGGGGCTTCTGGGTTCAGAGCAGGGGAGTGGAGGGATGAGGGTCTTAGACGAGAGAGGTGGAGTGAGCAGCTCTTGGGACTCCTCATGGCCCCACAGTCTCTACCTGCTCAGAGAAAAATGAGCCCAGATGAGAGGGAGGAGGTGTTCATATGGGAGAGGGAGGGTGACTGGGTGTGCAGCAGAGCTTGGGCTGTATCTGCCTACCTTGGTCTGAGGAGTCTCAAGTGCTACCTAATGTGTGGTGATGGGGACAGAGGTGGGTTTTTTTTCCCCTTTTTGTGGTGCTGGTAAGGAGGGAGTTCATGCATCCTAGGCACTGGTTCCATCCCTTCATCTGGCTAAATTAAAATCATCTGGGGACATTTAAAAATTCAGAGTCTGCCAGCCACCATGACTCACGCCTGGAATTTGAGCACTTCGGGAGGCTGACGCAGGAGAATCACTTGAGCTCAGGGGTTTGAGGCCAGCCTGGACAACATAGTAAGACCTTGTCTCTACTGAAAAAAAAAATCAGATTCCTAGGGCCCAGGCCTTGAGATTCTGATTAAGTGAATTTGGGGTGTGGTCTGGGATCGACTCTGTGTTTTAAAAAGATGCCTTGGGTGATTCTGCTTTGCAGCTATAATAGGGGATTTTTGAGACAGGGTCTCACTGCAACCCAGGCTGGAGTGCAGTGGCATGATGATAGCTATAATATGTGATTACATTTGACTACACCAAGCCTTCCATGCAGTAACATGGCCATTTGCAGAGAGAGTTGGGTTTAGAGGAAACGTAGCCAGGGCCTCAGGCTGTTAGAGGTCTAAGGATGGGAATTCAGAGTAAAGCATCAGTATCTACCCACTCAACATTGGACCTGGAGTGAGCGTGGTGGCACACACTTGTCGTCCCAGCTACTCTGGAGGCTGAGGTGAGAAAGAACATTGCTTGAGTCCAGCAGTTTGGGGTTGTGGTGTGATATGATCAAGCCTGTGAATAGCTACTGCATTCTGCACTCCAGCCTGGACGACATAGTGAGACTCCATTTCTGTTTTTTTTTTTTTTTTGAGACGGAGTCTCTCTCCATTGGCAGTGGTGCAGTCTCGGCTCACTGCAACCTCTGCCTTCTGGGTTCAAGCAATTCTCCTGCCTCAGACTCCCGAGTAACTGGGATTACAGGCACACGCCACAACGCCTAGCTAATTTTTTTGTATTTTTAGTAAAGATGGGGTTTCACCATATTGGCCAGGCTGGTCTCAAACTCCTGACCTCGTGATCATCCCACCTCAGCCTCCCAAAGTGCTGGGATTACAGGCGTGAGCCACCGCACCTGGTGCGAGACTCTATTTCTTAAATAAAAAAAAAAAGATTGGACCTTGGAGAAGGAAGGAATGGAGGAATGGTAAACTGACCTGGATTAGCATCTCGCAAAAGACTAAAATCAGAGTTCATCCCCAAATCCTCCCAAATGATAAAATGTGTGGACTTTATTTCCTGGATCTGTTTCTAGTCTTCAGTGTGGTCAGTTGGACCAGCATTAGGTGATCAGATGAGGAAGGGAATGTTTGTGAGGCAAACCCAAGCCCTAAGCTTGGCCTGCATCATCTGTGACCTGGTTCTACAGCTTCGGAGAGACGCACAGGAGACTATGTGCATCCAAACAGCCTCGCAATCAGACCGTACCAGATCACGCAGCTCACAAATGTGGACAGACCTGACGGATCATATATCAAACAAAGCCTCTGAATGTCGCTGGCTCCCATGCAGGCCTGAGCAGGGAAAAGCCAGCAACCACACAGTTGCACACATGCCGCTGGCTCTGCCCTAGGACTGGGCCAGAATCCAACTGGGGCTTCTTGTTCTCACTTGAGCAAGTCCCCAGGGGCTGTCTTCAGCAGTCCTGAACTTGAGAACCTGGGCTGCACGCTGAAGTAAGAACTCACCCAAGTGAAAACTGTGTTAATCTGTGAAGTCAACTTGACTTTTTGATGGGCAGAGAAATTTGGCTTTATTTATTTATTTATGTATTTATTTATTTATTTTCAGACAGAGTCTCACTCTGTCACCCAGGCTGGAGTGCAGTAGCTCAATCATAGCTCACTGGAGACTTGATCTCTTGGGCTCAAGAGATCCTCCCATCTCAGCCTCCTCAGTAGCCAGGACTACAGGTGCAAGCCAGACAATTTTGTTCATTTTTTGTAGAGACAGGGTCTCACTATATTGCCCAGGCTGGTCTCGAATTCCTAGACTCAAGTATTCCTCCTGCCTCAGCCTCCCAAGTAGCTCAGACCACCAGTGTGCGCTACCATGACCGGCTATTTTTTTTAAGCCATTTTTTGTAGAGACTGGGGTCTCACTGTGTTGCCTAGGCTGGCCTCAAACTCCTGGGCTCAAGCAATCTTCCTGCCTTGGCCACCCAAAGTCCTGGGATTACAGCCCTAAACCACCGTGCCAGGGGTCAGGTCAGAGATTTGGTTTTTTAATCCCAGGGTCAAGAAACCAGAATTGTAGCCCTGGCTCTGTCGTCAATTTGTTCAAGAGCCTCTGAGGAAGAAGGATCAGGCTTCCAGGCTTTATTTGCTTCTCAGTTCCCAGTGCCGGCTCAGGGTTTCCGCAAAGTTTAGCTGCCACAGGAAGTGAGAAAGTGCTCTGGAAAATGTATATGATCCCATTCTTGCATTCGTTATTATTTCAGTTCTGCTGTGGACTGTCGTGAACTGACCCAGTCACCACAGGGTAGTTCTTTGTTTTCCAAGCCCCTTATTGCTTTTTTCCGACAAAGTACTCAGAAACACTTTCTCTGCTCACCAAACTTTTTTTCTTTTTTGTAACAAAAAGACCAAACCAAAGGTAGAAATACAGCATGGCTTTTTTTTTTTAAGACAGTCTTGCTCGTTGCCCAGGCTGGAGTGCAGTGGCGAGATCTCGGCTCACTGCCACCTCCTCCCCCCAGGCTCAAGCGATTCTCCTGCCTCAGCCTCCCTAGTAGCTGGAACTACAGGCGCATGCCACCACACCTGGCTAATTTTCCTATTTTTAGTAGAGATGGGTTTTGCCATGTTGGCCAGGCTGGTCTCAAACTCCTGACCTTAGGCGATCCACCCACCTCGACCTCCCAAAGTGCTGGCTGAGCATTTAGATGTTTTTAGAATTTAGTAGAGTCTAGAGCCAGGGAGAAAACCAGACATTCTCTGGAGATTCATTTCTTTTTGTTTGTTTTTGAGGCGGAGTCTCGCTCTGTCGCCCAGGCTGGAGTGCAGGGGCACGATCTCGGCTCACTGCAAGCTCCGCCTCCCGGGTTCCCGCCATTCTCCTGCCTCAGCCTCCCGAGTAGCTGGGACTACAGGCGCCCGCCACTACACCTGGCTAATTTTTCTTTTGTATTTTTAGTAGAGACGGGGTTTCACCGTGTTAGCCAGGATGGTCTCAATCTCCTGACCTCGTGATCTGCCCGTCTCGGCCTCCCAAAGTGCTGTGATTACACGCTTGAGCCACCGCGCCCGGTCGGAGATTCATTTCAACTAGAGGGTTCCGTGTGTCCCGTCTCCCTTTCAGGAGTTAATCAGCCTCTAAACACAGCAAGGGCACAGGATTCCGTAGAGAGGAACTGGCTTCCCAACCAACTAGTTAAGTGATTCCAGGCAGTTTCCTCAGCAATAAAACAGAAATAATACTCTCTCTACCTCAAATTAAATAACATGGATGTGAAAGCCTCTTGCAAAATATAAACTTTTAAAATATTAAGCCCGGGCATGGTGGTTCGTGCCTGTAATCCCAGCACTTTGGGAGGCTGAGGTAGGAGGATTACTTGAGCCCAGAAGTTTGAGGTTGCAGTGAGCTAGGATTAAGCCACTTCACTCCAGCCTGGGTGACAGACCAAGACCCTGTATTAAAAAAGAAAATGGTAATGGTGTATCTTATATAGATATAGATAAGTGTATAAGATATAGCTTGCGGCCGGGCGCGGTGGCTCAAGCCTGTAATCCCAGCACTTTGGGAGGCCGAGACGGGTGGATCACGAGGTCAGCAGATCGAGACCATCCTGGCTAACACGGTGAAACCCCGTCTCTACTAAAAAATACAAAAAAACAGCCAGGCAAGATGGCGGGCGCCTACAGTCCCAGCTACTCGGGAGGCTGAGGCAGGAGAATGGCGGGAACCCAGGAGGCAGAGCTTGCAGTGAGCTGAGATCCGGCCACTGCACTCCAGCCCAGGCGACAGAGCGAGACTCCACCTCAAAAAAAAAAAAAAAAAAAAAAAGATAGAGCTTGCTTATATCATGGCAAGATCAATGAAAATATGCTTTTTTTAAAAATTAAAGTTTATTATGTAAGCTCTTAGGAATCATCTCAACTGAAGCCAACCACAAATGCAAGGGGTCTAACGTTGATGATCTGGATTTGTTTGGTCTTTTGTATACCCAGAAATCCACCATCCTTCTCTATGTTGGTCTTCCTGAGAAGGCCGGTACCTGAAAAATGAGCATCCCACCTTCCACCCCCACTCACATGGGAGTCTTTTTTTTTTTTTAATCCTCCCCAGTCTGTTTACCACTTTGTCCTAAGAAATAGACGACTTAGGAAACTTCTTTTTTTTTTTTTTTGAGACAGGGCCTCACTCTTATCACCCAGGTTGGAGTGCAGTGGCATGATCTCAGCTCACTGCAACCTCTGCCTCCCAGGCTCAAGAGATTCTCCTGCCTCAGCCTCCTGAGTAGCTGGAATTACAGGTGTGTGCCACCATGCCTGGCTAACTTTTGAATTTTTTTTAGTAGAGACGAGGTTTCACCATGCTGGCCAGGCTGGTCTCTTATCTCCTGACCTCAAGTGATCCGCCCGCCTCGGCCTCCCAAAGTGCTGGGATTAGAGGAGCAAGCCACCGCTCCTGGCCAAGGGAATTTCAAGAAGGCAAAGGGAAGGAGGCCCACTCCTGGGCCCTCAGAGGACATGGGCAGGGGGCAGACTCTGAAAGGAGCTCTGGGAATGGACTCTGCCCCCCAACCCCTGTGGCCTGGCTGCCTATACCCAGCTGCTTCTCCTCACTGGCCTCTGCCCCAGGCCATGGCAGCCACAACAGGGGCCTGGAGCTGGTAAGTGTCTCCCCTCCTCACAGGTCTGTGACAGGGGAGATGATTCCCAGGATCTCAGGCTAGAAGTTGGAAGGCATTTTCTGAGGGCCACATGATTCCACCAGCTGGAGTTTTCTGTTACCATTGTACAGTCCTTGATTTCTGGGACACAAAAATGTTCTTTTGGGCTGTCCTGAATAACAAAGATCACACATACACTTGTTTATCTGGGGAGATGCCTTCCCTTTCTAAACAACTGACTTACAAATTCTCTTTCTGGGCCGGGCGCTGTGGCTCAAGCCTGTAATCCCAGCACTTTGGGAGGCCGAGACGGGCGGATCACGAGGTCAGGAGATCGAGACCATCCTGGCTAACACGGTGAAACTCCGTCTCTACTAAAAACTACAAAAAACTAGCCGGGCGACATGGCGGCGCCTGTAGTCCCAGCTACCCGGGAGGCTGAGACAGGAGAATGGCGTGAACCCGGGAGGCGGAGCTTGCAGTGAGCTGAGATCCGGCCACAGCACTCCAGCCTGGGTGACAGCGAGACTCCGTCTCAAAAACAAAAAAAAAACAAAACAAATTCTCTTTCTGAGAACAATGCCCATTCATAAGTTGGGAACATTCTGTATGAGTGACTTCTGGCTGGGAAGGCATAGTTCTCAGGAGGGGGAGGTGGGTAGGGTTTCACCCCTATAAAATGGGCCTGTGCTTAGACACTCGGGTCCCCGTGTTTGCTAGAAACACTTGGGCAAACGCAGGTGCCTGGTCCAAGCCTTCCTTCCAAGGAACACACCTGTGCATGTGAGTCACATGTCCCGCCAACGTGCCACCTAACCTTTACCCTGAGCTGGGCAGTATTGGGTAACTTGTGTCCTCACCAAGGTCACAGTAACACCTTCAGATAGTATCCAGGCCAAAAAATGTTAAGAAAAAAATTCACTCCCAGCTAGAACACTTATTCCTGCGTATCTTTTAACAATGCAAGAGCAGGGAAATTGTTTGAAAATCAAAACATGGAAGTTCTTTCATCCTCCCAACTCCTGGAGCTCTAAGGCAGAGACTGGCTAAGCTTCTGCGAGATCTAAAAGTTATATAATCAGGGTGGGGCGGTTTAAATAATTACAAATACCAAATTATGAACAGGGACTTAAAAGGCGAGGGAGAGGCCCCGAAACTCGGGCTTCATTCACTTAATGGAAAATCCAACTCTGACTCTAGGGGAAGAATCTAGAAGATTCCATGAAAATACAATCTTATAGAGCTTTAAACGACTTTCCCTAAAATACTTTTAATACTTCTTGCCTCAATGGATCCTGGCTTTTCTCTGACAATGTCATTCAGTTGAAACCCCTCTGGGTGAAGGCTCTTCGCCTCCGGGCACCCCCATGCCGGCGGGAGGTGCTGCTCTCAGGGTCCTCACACCCCGCTGCTGCAGCCCTTCGCTCAGCCGCCTCCCCAGCCTGACCCGCCTCTCTGCCGGTTGGTCCCTGCCCTCCGCCCACCTTGGGGCCCCTCTGCAAAGCACCGAGGGTCAGGGGCGCGCGGGCGTCTTCCTCCCAGCCCCACATCCCCCAGCGAGCTAGCCGAGGGTCCGTCACTCCTTCGGGACCTGAAGCCTCCGTGCTCAGCGCCCCCTGCGGCCCCCTGCGGCCCCACCCTTGCTGTCTCCTCCGCCTCGGCACCGCCCTCCCGGAGCCGTGTGCCCTCCCTGACTTCATCTTCGCCCCTCCCGTGCCGGGCTCTCCCACTGCCAGCCACCCCAACCACACCCCAGCAGCAGCCGCGAGTTCCCTGTGCCCTCGACGGCCTCGCGACGGACTCGGCGCGCGGCGCGGGGGAGGCGGGGCCGCAGCTCCGCCCTCGGGAAATGGCTCCCCTTCCCTCGCCGGGAACTGTTTTCAGGCGCCGTCCGCAGCGACTCCCCACCCCGCGGGGCCATGCCAGCTGCTCACAGCGCGGACGGGCACCTCCGCGGGCGCCGAGCGAGTCACACGTGCATCCTCTCAGCCTTCCCCCGCTGCAGCGCCCGCTGTCCAGCCCTCTCTTCCTGTTTTCTCCCACTGCAGAGTTGGCTCAAGAACGTTTGCAGACTGGGGCGAATTTGCCCCTGTCCAGATTCCCGCTTCCTGGCCTCGCGGCCCCGCGGCTGTTTTCCTCTCCCCTCTCGGACTTCCTCTCGCTCACAGCCCCAGCCTCTGTGGCCGCGGCCTGCGCTGCCTGAGCTGCGCCCCCGGAGGTTCCGCCCCCCTCCGCCTCCCCCTCCTCACTTCCCGCCTCCCTCCTGAGAGGCCGCTGTCGCGAGAGAGGACTCGGAGCGTGTTCCGCTCACCCTCCGTGAGATTCCCTCAGGGCACAGGCAGAGTTTCCTGCAGCTCGGTTAGCCCCCTCACCCACCAACTGCAACTGCAAGGATGGGGACCCTGCCTTCCTTATCGCCCGTCGCCCAGGGCCCGGCCGGAGGAGGCCTGTACCCTGGAGGAGCTGCCCGCTCTTCCGTGTCTCAGCCAGCGCACCTGCCCGTGAACTCAGCGCACCTGCCCGTGAACTCAGCGCACCTGCCCGTGAACTCAGCACACCTGCCCGTGAACTCAGCGCACCTGCCCGTGAACTCAGCGCACCTGCGCGTGAACATGAGGGAGCCGGGGGGTCCGCTGGGGCAGAGTGCGGAGTGAAGGGGTGCACTGGGCACTCAGCGCGGCCCTTGGGAGGCAGGGCCGCCCCAGCCTGCTGTCTCGTCTAGGAAGACAGTCCGGAAGCAGAAGCCCCGGAGAAAACAACTGGCTGGACAGGGCGGCCTTCAGGGTCTCACCCAGCCTGAGAGTCGCTTCCCACCACCTCGGCACGAACCTGCTTTGTGGTCTCCAGCAAGTTCCTGCGCCTCCTGTCTGTACAATGCAGGTCGTGGCGTCTTCCCTCCCCGCTGTGAGGATCGTGAGCCAATGCGTGTGAAGCCACAAAATCCCAATTCGTATTAACGGGCTGGAAGCAAGGGAGTCAGAGCACTTAGCGGCTCTCTCCTCTGGTGGCGAGAGAACAATGATTTTGTTAAGGACATAGTTTCCTGCTGGAGGCTTGAAAGCGGCTACAGCTGGGGCCTCTGGAAGACGGTGCTGAGTTATGTAGTGGCCAGTTCACTGTAGGATGCCTGCTAGATTGTATGCTTGCTGAAGGCGGCACCAGTTATCTGTCGCACTGTTCACTACAGAATTGTCAGCACCAAGCACAGCATGGGCTCTGTTAGCAGTGCAGTAAACATTTGATGAAGGAGGGAATTGAGGAAGAAAGGAAAGAAAGAAAGATATTTTAAAAAAGGCCGGGCGCGGTGGCTCAAGCCTGTAATCCCAGCACTTTGGGAGGCCGAGACGGACGGATTACGAGGTCAGGAGATCGAGACCATCCTGGCTAACACGGTGAAACCCCGTCTCTACTAAAAAAATACAAAAAACTAGCCGGGCGAGGTGGCGGGCGCCTGTAGTCCCAGCTACTCGGGAGGCTGAGGCAGGAGAATGGCGTAAACCCGGGAGGCGGAGCTTGCAGTGAGCTGAGATCCGGCCACTGCACTCCAGCCTGGGTGACAGAGCGAGACTCCGTCTCAAAAAAAAAAAAAAAAAACAAAAACAAAAACCAAAAAAAAAAATTTTTTTTTAAAAAAAGGAAGAAAGGAGGGAGGGAAAGAAGGAGGAAAGGAAGGATGGAGGGAAAGGAGGGAAGGGATGAAGGGAGGGAGAAGGAAAGAAAGGAAGGAGGGAAGGAAGGAAGGAGGAAAACAGAAGGGAAGGAAGGAGGAAAGGAAGGGAGGAAGGAAGGAGGCTGCTTAGGGGTAAAATGTCTGTAGGGAGGATGCAGCCAGGCCACAAGCTAATAGAAGGTGCAGAATGTCAAGCTGCTGAGATAGACCATGGAAGGCAAGAAGAATGAGGGAATGCCCACCCAGTCCTCAACGACAAATAATGATCTTGGTGTTTTTTGTTTTGTTTTGTTTTGTTTTGTTTTGTTTTGTTTTTGAGACGGAGTCTTGCCCTGTCGCCCAGGCTGGAGTGCAGTGGCGCGATCTGGTCTCACTGCAAGCTCCGCCTCCCGGGTTCACGCCATTCTCCTGCCTCAGCCTCCCGAGTAGCTGGGACTACAGGCGCCCGCCACCACACCCGGCTAATTTTTTGTATTTTTAGTAGAGGCGGGGTTTCACTGTGTTAGTCAGAATGGTCTTGATCTCCTGACCTCGTGATCCGCCTGTCTCGGCCTCCCAAAGTGCTGGAATTACAGGCGTGAGCCTCCGCGCCGGCATGATCTGGTTTTATTTTGCTTTTTCCTCGGTCTTAATTTTTAATCCCCAATGACTGAATCATGGTGTTTTGTGCAGACCTTTGTGTTCGGGTAGAGAGAAGGGGAAAGAATGCTGGGACTGGCCCATCATGGCCTTGGGACTGGCCCGCTATGGCCCTGCCCTTACAAACTAGAGGAGAGTAATTAAATGAAAACGATGACAAGGATGTGCGTGTAAGACATTTAAAGGCAGGGTGCGGTGGTTCACGCCTGTAATCCCAGCACTTTGGGAGGCCGAGGTGGGTGGATCACGAAGTCAGCAGTTCGATACCAGCCTGGCCAACATGGTGAAACCCCATCTCTACTAAAAATACAAAAATTAGTCAAGGGTGGTGGCAGGTGCCTGTAATCCCAGCTACTTGGGAGGCTGAGGCAGGAGAATCACTTGACCGGGGAGGTGGAGTTTGCAGTGAGTCGAGACCATGCCATTGCACTCCAGCTTGGATGACAGAGCGAGACTCTGTCTCAAAAAACAAACAAACAAACAACAACAACAACAAATTTAAAGACACACAAGGCCGGGCGCAGTGGCTCTTGCCTGTAATCCCAGCACTTTGGGAGGCTGGGACAGGAGGATCACTTGAGCCCAGGAATTTGAGACCAACCTGAGCAACATGGTGTAAACCTGTCTCTACAAAACATAGAAAAATTAGCTGGGTGTGGTTGGTACGCACCTGTGGTCTCAGCTACTCAGGAGGCTGAGGTGGGAGGACCACTTGAGCCCAGGAGGTCAAGGCTGCAGTAAGCTATGATCTCACCACCGTGCTCCAGTCTGGGTAACAGAGCAAGACCCTGTTTCAAAAATAAATGAATAAAATAAAATAATAAAAATGAAGAACACACAAAGGTAGATTCAAAATATAACACACACTTTTACACCTGTATCTCTCTCTCCATCTTTGTATTGGAAAGCACAAGTTCACACTGATAATCTCCAAGTCTAGGCAGCATGAGTCCATTCTTGTTTTCTCCCTTTCGCTTCTCTGCCAGTAAGAAACCCGGGCTCCACGGGGAGTGAAACAAATGGAAAAGCAGCAGTAGGTCACTAAGGTCCCAGCCTCCCTGTGCCAGCCTTGTCGTGGTGCTTCCAAGGGTGAAGAGCTGCCTGGGGCAGGGGTCTTTAAGGAGACCAACTTGGAACCAGAGGTTTCTTCAGATTGAAAGAACTCTGGGAAGTGTCAGTGCTTAGGACAGAGTTAGGATACCCTATAAATATACAGCAGGGCAAAGTTGAGTCAAGGGCCCCTGGAGCCTTCGGGGTTGTGTTGAACCTCCAGGGTTCACCTGGATTAACTCAGGTGGCTTCCAGCTGTTGCTATCACCCTAGACCCAGGAATCTGAGGTATGATTTGAGTTAGAAATGGGAAGTAAGGGAGAAATGAAGAAAATTAAAAGAAAACAGAAAGTGTATCTCCACTTAAAAACATTAGTATTGGCCGGGCGCGGTGGCTCAAGCCTGTAATCCCAGCACTTTGGGAGGCCGAGACGGGCGGATCACGAGGTCAGGAGATCGAGATCATCCTGGCTAACATGGTGAAACCCCGTCACTACTAAAAAATACAAAAAACTAGCCGGGCGTGGTGGCGGGCGCCTGTAGTCCCAGCTACTCGGAGGCTGAGGCAGGAGAATGGCATAAACCCAGGAGGCGGAGCTTGCAGCGAGCTGAGATTGCGCCACTGCACTCCAGCCTGGGTGACAGAGCGAGACTCCGTCTCAAAAAAAAAACCAAACAAACAAAACAAACAAACAAAAAAACATTAGTATTGATAAAATTGACTGCATAAAAATTAAAAATTTCCATGTGGCAAAAATAGCTAAGATGAACCAAAATATAAGCAATTAACGGGGAAAATATTTGCAACACATATGACAGTTAATTTTCTTCACATGCAAAGTACACTTCAGAGTCAATAAGATAATCAGCCCCAAAGAATAATGGGCAAAAGACCTTAAAAAACCATAGAAGAAGAAATATGCCTGGCTTTCTTTCTTTTTTTTTTTTTGAGACAGAGTTTTTGCTCTTGTTGCCCAGGCTGGAGTGCAATGGCATGACTCAGCTCACTGCAACCTCCGCCTCCCAGGTTCAAGTGATTCTCCTGCCTCAGCCTCCCAAGTAGCTGGGATTACAGGCATGTGCCACCACACCTGGCTAATTTTGTATTTTTTAGTAGAGACGGAGTTTCTCCACGTTGTTCACACTGGTCTTGAACTCCTGATCTCAGATGATCTGCCCACCTCGGCCTCCCAAAGTGCTGCAATTACAGGCGTGAGCCACCATGCCCAGCCTGCCTGGCCTTCAAACACATGAAAAGGTGCTCACCCTCACTTATAATAAAATAAATAATTCTATTTCTAATAGTTACCAATACATGGTTTCCAATACATAAATTCAAAGTGTAAGAGGCTTTTTTTATGTATTAGATGAGTAAAAATTAAAAACTTTGATAAACTTCTATGTGAAAGAAGATGTGGAGAAATAGGTGTTCCGTGCATAATTGGTGGGAGTAAAAATTGGTACCCTTTCTTTGAAACAATCTATCAAACGCGCATATCTTTTGATCCAGTAAGCCCGCCTCTACAAAATTGTCCTACAGATACACTCACACATGTGCACAAAGATGTCTGCACAAGAGATTTCCTGCAGCATTATTTGAGGAGCAAAGTCTAAAAGAACCTAAACGTCTGTCAGTAGGGGGAAGGGATATGAAACATGATTATTGTGCAAAATCATGCTATATATTGTTCACAGATGTACATATGTATGTATATGATATAGAAACAATTACAGAAAGGGTGTAAATAATTCCTGATAGTGCTCCCCTCTAAGGATGGGAGGAAGGCCACAGAACTGGCCCCGAAGGCCACAGAATATTTCAGACTTCATCTGTAGCATTTTCCTTATTTTTTATGTAAAAAAAGAAAAAAAAACAACTATACTAAATGTTTTTATCAACTCTGGTTGGTGGAGACTTCATTTATTATACTCTTACTTTTCCATATTTTTTCCAAAAAGCATGATACAGGTGGGTGGGTATAAGATGGTATCTTTTGTGTAAAAAGAGGCGCCCTGAGCTTGTTTATGTGTAAAAGTCCCTAGAAAGATAGTGAAGGTCACAGTGGCTGGTGTGGCAAAGGGCAACAAGGAAGTGGGTGGGGAGACTGGTTTTTTTCATTGCACATTCTTACTGCTTATATGTTTTGCCATTTGAATGTACTGCTTACAAAGAATGATTATAAAAACAAGCAAACAAAAGGCATGCCTCCTGTGCCTGAGAGGAAGGGAGGGGGTAAGAAAAGGCTGCTTTCCCTTCTCTGAAGCCTTTGCCTGAGGCCAGTGGGTAAATACTGATGCTGAGAGCAGGGGAGGAGACAGAGACAGAGACAGAGACGGAGACACACACACACAGACACACAGAGACAGAGACACACAGAGATGGAAACAGGGAGGGAGAGACAGAGACAGAGAGAGGCAAAGAGAGACAGACAGAGACAGAGAGTCCCCGGAGAGGCTGGTCGGCTTTGGAAATACTCGTGGTTCGCCCAGAGGAGCGAGCAGTGTGGGCCAAGCTAAGAGCCTTGAGAGCTATTAACACACCACGTAGGTAGTGGCCCAGGCAGGAAAAAAAAACTAAGAAACGTCCAGTGTGGGCCAGGCGTGGTGGCTTGTGCCTGTACTCTCAGCACTTTGGGAGGCTGAGGAGGGAGGATCGCTTGAGGCCAGGAGCTCACGACCAGGCTGGGCAACATAGTGAGACCCCCAACTCTCCCAAATAGTAAAAAAATTAGCCAGATGTGGTGGTGCCTGCCTGCAGTCCCAGCTACTTGGGAGGGTGAGGCAGGAAGGTCACTTGAGCCTGGGAAGTTGAGGCTGGGCAACAGAGGGAGACTCCATCTCAAAAAGAAAAATAGGCCGGGCGCGGTGGCTCAAGCCTGTAATCCCAGCACTTTGGGAGGCCGAGACGGGCGGATCACGAGGTCAGGAGATCGAGACCATCCTGGCTAACACGGTGAAACCCCATCTCTACTAAAAAAAAAAAAAAAATACAAAAACTAGCCGGGCGAGGTGGCGGCGCCTGTAGTCCCAGCTACTCGGGAGGCTGAGGCAGGAGAATGGCGTAAACCTGGGAGGCGGAGCTTGCAGTGAGCTGAGATCCGGCCACTGCACTCCAGTCCGGGCGATAGAGCGAGACTCCGCCTCAAAAAAAAAAGAAAGAAAAAGAAAAAGAAAAATACATATATCCAGTGTGTCCAGGATATTTTAGGGTGATGAGAAGGAGCAGGAAGCCTCCTAGCCAAATTTTCAGCCTCCAATCCTATCCCCAATGTCTGAGACTAGGAAGTCCTCAACAAGAAACAAAAACTAAGGGTCTAAACAATGAAAAACAAGCCATAAAGGACTAACTACCAACGTGAATAAACTTTGAAGGTGTTGTGCTAAATGAAATGAGCTAGTCACAAAAGGATAACTACTCTATGATTCCACTTCTATGAGGTACTACAAATAGTCAAATTCAGAGACAGTAGAACGGTGGCCACCAGTGACTGGCAGGGCAGGATGGGGAGTTAGTGTTTAATGGGGACAGAGTTTCAGTTGGGAAAGAAATAAGATTTCTGGAGATGAATGGTGGTGATGGTGGCACAAAAATGTGAGTGCACTTAATGTCACAGAACTGTTCACTTGAGCGTTTTTAAATTGTTATTTTAGAGACAGGCTTTTGCTCTGTCACCCAGGCTGGAGGGCAGTGGTGTGGTCAGAGCTTACTATAGCGTTGAACTCCTAGGCTCAAGTCTCAAGTGATCTTCCTGCCTCTGCCTCCCAAGGAGCTGGGACTATGGGTGTGTGCCACCATGCCCAGCTAATTAAAAAAAACTTTTTTTTTTTTTAGAGGTTAAGTTGCTATGTTGACCAAGCTGGTTTCAAACTCCTGGTTTCAAATGATCCTCCCACCTCAGCCTCCCAAAGCATTGGGATTACAAGTGTTAGCTACTGTGCCCGGGGCCTACTTAAAAATTGTTAAAATACCACCAGGCGCAGTGGCTCACGCCTGTAATCCCAGCACTTTGGGAGGCCAAGGCGGGCGGATCACCTGAGGTCGGGAGTTCGAGACCAGCCTGACCAACATGGAGAAACCCTGTCTCTACTAAAAATACAAAATTAGCTGGGTGTGGTGGTGCATGCCTGTAATCCCAGCTACTCCGGAGGCTGAGGCAGGAGAATGGCTTGAACCTGAGAGGCGGAGGTTGCAGTGAGCCAAGATCGTGCCATTGCATTCCAGCCTGGGCAACAAGAGCGAAACTCCAAACTCCATCTCAAAAAAAAAAAAAAAAAAGAAAAAGAAAAGATTGTTAAAATAATATATGTTATTTTGTATATATTTTACCACAATTTTAAAAATAACAGTTACCCATCCAGTTGACTGACAACCCTGGCATGCCTAAAACCTTTCACTAGACATTTAACCAGTCTTACTGTCATGCGCGTCCGTGTGCAGAGACCACCAAACAGGCTTAGTGTAAGCAATAAACCTTTTTAATCACCTGGGTGCAGGCGGGCTGAGTCCAAAAAGAGAGTCAGCGAAGGGAGATAAGGGTGGGGCCGTTTTATAGGATTTGGGTAGGTAAAGGAAAATTACAGTCAAAGGGGGGTTGTTCTCTGGCGGGCAGGAGTGGGGGTCACAAGGTGCTCAGTGGGGGAGCTTTTTGAGCCAGGATGAGCCAGGAAAAGGAATTTCACAAATAATGTCATTGCTTAAGGCAAGGACCGTCCATTTTCACTTCTTTTGTGGTGGAATGTCATCGGTTAAGGCGGGGCAGGGCATTTGCAATTCTTTTGTGATTCTTCAGTTACTTCAGGCCATCTGGGCGTATAATACGTGCAAGTCACAGGGGATGCGGTGGCTTGGCTTGGGCTCAGAGGCCTGACACTTACTACCTCCTCCTGATCTTCAACTGCACCCTCCTCTGTCTTTTTCCTGTAAATTTTCTGCCAAGAGTGTGAAATACAACTTTGACACACACTTACATAGGTTTTAAAAACAACTAATGACAACAACAGAACTAAACTAAAAGCAACGGACAGCTCCTCTGTGCTGGAAGCAGTGAATCTCAGATTTCCTTCACACAAAGCGGAAATGTCCAGTAAACCCACTGTTGTTTCCGCGCTGGCCAAGGGAGAGAAGCCGCACTGCAGACACCCGCCCCACCCTTCAACCTTCAGACAGACACAGGACTTTCTAACAAAACAAAAACAAACGAAAAACAGCCCAACGACTTCAAAACCACAAAGGAAACCCTTACCCAATCCAAGCTACCCCTTGCTACGGTTTGGGCAGATGGCATTTCACCACTTTTTGACCTTTTAACCAGTACCCTTGCTGAATTTCTTTCCAAAGCCAGCGTCATAACACGTGAGAGCGAGCATATCTCGAGTGCTGGGCTTCAGGGAGCGCCCTGGTCTTTGGTCTGTGAACAGAACTAGGGCAGAGGGAGTCCTATCTTGAGGAGATGACGCTGCTGCCCTACAGCTGCTTTTGTAACTCTGTAGCATGGCCCAATCTCTGCGCGCCCCAACTCTGATCAGCCCTCTTTATTTCAGTCTCGCCTGCGAAATAAGTCTGGGTGAGAGCCAAGATGTCCAGTGGCCAAGTCATGCTATGCCACTTCTACCAATGAGATGGTACCTCCAGCCTCAGCTAGCAGAGACTGTCCTCTGGACCCAGAGCCCCATGAGTGGTGCCACAATATCAGCACCTGGGGCCCCACGACCTGGAAGTGTAATTGATTTCAGACTCAGAGAGAGAGAGAGAAATGGAAACTCCTGATATTGATTGGAAAGCCTAGTTATAATATTCCTAATCTGGCTTGATCCTTGTCTAAAAAGACCTTCTATATTAGTTGTAGCTTATTTGGCTGGCAAACAGGAGCTCTGGTTTAGGGAGGAGGAATGGGAATGGTGAGAAGTGGGCTATTATAATAATTGAGTACAATTTGAATCTTTTATACATTATGGTTTTTTATTTTTTATTTTTTAGACAGAGTCTCGCTTTGTCACCCAGGCTGGAGTGTAATGATGCGATCTTGGCTCACTGCAACCTCCACCTCCTAGGCTCAAGCGATTCTCCTGCCTCAGCCTCCTGATCAGCTGGGACTACAGGCACCTGCCACCACACCCCAGCTAATAGTTTTGTCTTTTTTTTTTTTTTTTTTTTTTTTTTGAGGCGGAGTCTCGCTCTGTCGCCCGGACTGGAGTGCAGTGGCCGGATCTCAGCTCACTGCAAACTCCGCCTCCCGGGTTTGCGCCATTCTCCCGCCTCAGCCTCCCGAGTAGCTGGGACTACAGGCGCCTGCCACCTCGCCCGGCTAGTTTTTGTATTTTTAGTAGAGACGGAGTTTCACTGTGTTAGCCAGGATGGTCTCGATCTCCTGACCTCGTGATCCGCCCATCTCGGCCTCCCAAAGTGCTGGGATTACAGGCTTGAGCCACCGCACCCGGCCTAGTTTTGTCTTTTTAGTAGAGACGGAGTTTCACCATATTGGCCAGGCTGGTCTCAAACTTCTGACCTCATCATCCACCTGCGTCGGCCTCCCACAGTGCTGGGATTACAGGCGTGAGCCACCACAATTGGCCCCACATTATGTTTTTAATCACCCTCAAATAGATGCTAATAAGTTGTCAGAAACATCTTGAGCTGTTGCTGGGATACTGCCCTTTCACAGCCCAAAGAGCCCCTTGACACATCTTGTTTTTTTCTGGTGAAAAAACAAGAGGACTCATTTTAGTTAGGCTCATTCACAAAAACCAGGCGGACTCATTCTAGCCTCACATGGCCTCCAAAAGCTCAGACCAGAAGCGCACGGTGCTCCTGTCACACTCTAATTTGACTCTTTCTGGAAGAATTTGGAGAGGTGAGTGCCAATATCATATCACTTTCTCAGACTGAGAATTTGAGGGTGGAGCGGGGCAGGCTCCAGAGGGAAAGAGAATAAAACAGGAGGAAAGGGGAGCGCGGCCCTTTGGTTTTCCTTGGAGGCCTTGCTTGGGGGCCAAAGGTTCTCGGCCTGCGTCCTCCCCTCCTCCTCCCTGGGCGCTCATTAGCAGAGTGCCAGCCTGGCTTCCACTGCGGGCGACTCCACACTGCTCCTCGGGCGCCCTCTCCCCCTCACTCACAGCTCATTTGAAAAGGCTTTACCCCAGCACTTTGGGAGGCAGAGACGGGCAGATCACGAGGTCAGGAGATCGAGACCATCCTGGCTAACACGGTGAAACCCCATCTCTACTAAAAAACTACAAAAAACTAGCCGGGCGCGGTGGTGGGCGCCTGTAGTCCCAGCTACTCCGGAGGCTGAGGCAGGAGAATGACGTGAACCCGGAAGGCAGAGCTTGCAGTGAGCTGAGATCCGGCCACTGCGCTCCAGCCTGGGCGGCAGAGCGAGACTCCGTCTCAAAAAAAAAAAAAGAAAGAAAGAAAGAAAAGGCTTTACTCACCAACTTTAAGTTTGTCACTTCAACTGAATTACACCTTTTTTCATATGAAGTCGCAGATGTGCTCCCAGAGGGTGTCTGGCCTGGTGTTCTGAGTCATGTGTCTGCGGAGGCCGCTGCACCTCGATGCCTGGTGAAAGGTCGCCACGGGGCCCTCACTGGTGGTCAGACCTTTGCAGGTGCAGTCGATCATTTTACCCTGTGGTTCTGAACAAGCAGGAATCACTGAATCCTGAAGTCGAAGTAAGGTAGCTTTTCCCTGAGATTCAGATGCGTTTATTTTTACACCTTCAAAAAAAAAACAACTTTTCACGCCTGTAATCCCAGCACTTTGGGAGGCTGAGACGGGCGGATCACGAGGTCAGGAGATCGAGACCATCCTGGCTAACACGGTGAAACCCCGTCTCTACTAAAAATACAAAAAGTTCGCCGGGCGAGGTGGCGACGCCTGTAGTCCCAGCTCCTCGGGAGGCTGAGGCAGGAGAATGGCGGGAACCCGGGAGGCGGAGCTTGCAGTGAGCCGAGATCCGGCCAGTGCACTCCAGCCTGGGTGACAGAGCGAGACTCCGTCTCAAAAAAAAAAAAAAAAAAAAGACAAATATTCATGATTCCACTAATATGAGGAATCTAAAATAGTCAAATTCACAAAAACAGAGAGTAGACCAGGCACAGTGGCTCAGGCCTGTAATCCCAGGACTTTGGGAAACCGAGGTGGGCGGATCTCAAGGTCACCAGTTCAAGACCAGCCTGCCTAACACAGTGAAACCCCATCTCTACTAAAAATACAAAAAAACTAGCCGGGCGAGGTGGCGGGCGCCTGTAGTCCCAGCTACTCGGGAGGCTGAGGCAGGAGAATGGCGTGAACCCGGGAGGCGGAGCTTGCAGTGAGCTGAGATCCGGCCACTGCACTCCAGCCTGTGCGACAGAGCAAGACTCCGTCTCAAAAAACAGCAGCAACAACAACAACAACAACAACAACTTTATCGATACAGCTTCACAGACATCACTGCTCCCGCCATTGCTTTTTCTAGCCTTTTAAGGCCAGACGATCACGAAGCAAGCTCCCCATCACCACCAGGCCCTTGCCCAGGTCCACAACAGGGATCAGAAACTTCAGCCAAAGCCCCACTGCTGTGGCTCAGACGCCTGGGGCCTGGCATTCGCTGCCAGCTTCACTCACATTGACCTCAGTGGGCTGAGTTTTTAAATAGCTTCCTTGGCCTCTAGTTTCTCATGAGGCTTGTAGCCTGTAGTGCCTATGTCCGCCCAGCTTTGGTTCCTTTAGGCATCCCTCTACAATTTAATGTGATCCTGGCGAGGCTAGCAAAGCTAACGCCATCTCCCACCCAGCCCTCAGATGACCAAGCGTGGAAATGTGGCTCACTGGCCAATCTGAGGACTTTATTCTCATGGGCTGTGGTGATCGGTGGGGTGAAAGTATACACCCTTGTCAGTTCAATCAGGGTCCTTCTCAGATTTTTTTTTTTTTTCCTAAACTAAAGTTACTTGGAAAGATAGTCTTTGTCCAGGAGGGCTGCTAAGCTTGGAGGAAGTAAAAAGGGACAACTACTAGACCTCTGGCCCTTGCCAACAGAGCCTGCACACAGTCGGAACAAAGCATTGACAAGCAAAGTTCAGACACAGTACCGCGGATTGCATTACACTCGGCTCAGCACTCCTTCCCTGAAAATTTATTTGTTTGTTTGATTTCCACACCTTTTGCCACTAACTTTGCAGTGCCTCCCAGAAAAGTCAATGGAATTCAATTTCCTGCCCACTGACTTTAGTCTTGGCTGCATGCCTTGCTGTGACCAATAGATTGTGGATGGAAATGACCAGTGTACCAGATCCAAGCTGAGGCTTTAAGACTTTCCACCAACTGTTTTGGACCTTGTCCTCCCTGCCATGAAAAGAACATGTCCCAGTTCATCCTTCTGCCTTGGTCACAGGATGGAGACGTGGAGCAGGTCTGTAGCCAACCTGAAGTCTAGAGTCCAGCTGAACCCAGCCAAGCCCAGCTGATACAGCTTATCAATTTTTTTTCTTTTTTTTTTTGAGACAGAGTCTCGCTCTGTCACCCAGGCTGGAGTGCAGTGGCTGGATCTCAGCTCACTGCAAGCTCCGCCTCCCAGGTTTACGCCATTCTCCTGACTCAGCCTCCCGAGTAGCTGGGACTACAGGCGCCCGCCACAATGCCCGGCTAGTTTTTTTTTTTTTTTTTTGTATTTTTTAGTAGAGACGGGGTTACACCGGGTTAGCCAGGTTGGTCTCGATCTCCCGACCTCGTGATCCGCCCGTCTCGGCCTCCCAAAGTGCTAGGATTACAGGCTTGAGCCACCACGCCCGGCCTACAGCTTATCAATTTAATCACAGCCAACCTGTGGACCTGTGGGCATGAAAGAAATGCTTGTTATTGTAGGCCATCGAGATTTTGAGGTTACTTGGTACACAGCATTGAGAGGCTGAGGCTACTTGTCATCACATAGCGTGATTATAGCACACCTGACTGTCATAGACGGCAAGTGAAAAAGTTCTGATTACATCATTTAAACCCCTGAATCTTGGCCATGGCCGGTGGCTCACGCCTATAATCCCAGCACTTTGGGAGGCCGAGGAGAGCGGATCGCTTGAGGTCAGGATTTTTTTTTTTTTTTTTTTTTTTTTTGAGACGGAGTCTCACTCTGTCGCCCAGGCTGGAGTGCAGTGGCCGGATCTCAGCTCACTGCAAGCTCCGCTTCCCGGGTTTGTGCCATTCTCCTGCCTCAGCCTCCTGAGTAGCTGGGACTACAGGCGCCCGCCACCGCGCCCAGCTAGTTTTTTGTAATTTTTAGTAGAGATGAGGTTTCACCCGGTTAGCCAGGATGGTCTCGATCTCCTGACCTCGTGATCCGCCCGTCTCGGCCTCCCAAAGTGCTGGGATTACAGGCTTGAGCCACCGCACCCGGCCAGGATTTTTTTTTCTTTCTTTCTTTTCTTTTTTTTTTCTGAGACGGAGTCTCGCTCTGTCACCCAGGCTGGTGTGCAGTGGCACGATCTCAGCTCACTGCAACCTCCACCTCCCAGGTTCAAGTGATTCTCCTGCCTCGGCCTCCTGAGTAGCTGGGATTATAGGCACACACCACCACGCCCGGCTAATTTTTGTATTTTTCATAGAGACAGAGTTTCACCATGTTAGTCAGGCTGGTCTCGAACTCCTGGAGGTCAGGATTTCAAGACCAGCTTGGGCACCATGGTGAAACCCCGTCTTTACTGAAAATATAAAAATCAGCCGGGCGCCTGTGGTGCCAGCTACTTGGGAGGCTGAGGCACGAGAATTGCTTGAATTGGGAGGTGGAGATTGCAGTGTGCCAAGAGTGTGCCACTGGACTCCAGCCTGGGAAACAGGAACTCAAAAACAAAACAAAACAAAACAAAAACAAGCCTTCAATCTCATTGCATCAGAAGCCAAAGTCACCCAATTATTTCTATTGTTGGAACCAAACAAGTCTTGACTAGAGCAGGAACTTTTTCTAAGCTCCTAGAATATAGTTGTCACACGTTGACTAGCTGTCATCAACTCCCTCCCCACAGAATAGTAGCTCTTTATACCTGCTGAGATCCTGCGGTAAATGGTCAGGTCACCAGCAATTACACTGTTGCTACACCCTGACCTTTTTTTTTTTTTTTTTTTTGAGATGGAGTCTTGCTTTGTTGCCCAGGCTGGGGTGCAGTGCTGTGATCTCAGATCACTGCAACCTCTGCTTCCCCGTTTCAAGCGATTCTCTTGCCTCAGCCTCCCAAGCAGTTGGGACCACAGGTGTGCACCACCATGCCCAGCTAATTTTTGTATTTTAGTAGAGTTGGGGTTTCTGAAACTTTTTTTTTTTTTTTGAGGCGGAGTCTCGCTCTGTCGCCCGGACTGGAGTGCAGTGGCCGGATCTCAGCTCACTGCAAGCTCCGCCTCCCGGGTTTACGCCATTCTCCTGCCTCAGTCTCCCGAGGAGCTGGGACTACAGGCGCCCGCCACCTCGCCCGGCTAGTTTTTGTATTTTTTTTTTTTTAGTAGAGACGGGGTTTCGCCGTGTTAGCCAGGATGGTCTCGATCTCCTGACCCCGTGATCCCCCCGTCTTGGCCTCCCAAAGTGCTGGGATTACAGGCTTGAGCCACCGCGCCCGGCCTAGAATTGGGGTTTCACCATGTTGGCCAGGCTGGTCTCTGACTCCCGACCTCAAGTGATCCGCCTGCCTGGACCTCCCAAAGTGCTGGGATTACAAGTGTGACCCACCACACCCAGCCCCCACACCCTGACTTTTAATCTTACCTGAAACCCACATCTTAACCCAACTGCTGTATCTCAACTGCCAAACAGACTACCTGACCCTTGTCCTCAGCCCCGACATCTGCCGTAACTCGAAGTTTCCGTAACTCCTGGAAGCTGACCTGTTTTTCCAGCTCCTTTGGTCTATTTAGTATTTGGCTACAGCCCTGTCCACCGGCCCACAGATCTGAAATAGAATCCATTCCTACTATGACAATGTTTGTATTTACTTGACATTTACTGTACTGTTAGTAATTTACATTACTGTTAGTACGAGTAAATGTCAAGTAAATAAATATGAGAAAAAATGTCTCTGTCATCCACCATATTGTCTTTGGCTTTAGAATGTTCCTGTCTAACTTACCCTGACTTCTCTTCCGGAGTTAAACTCCTGAGGACATGCCATCTGAAAATGTGGATCAGTTTATTGTTAGAATCTAGAAATGGGAGAATGGAGAGGAAAAGTGGCAGGTGCCCATTCGTAGGGCGGGTCCACAGCTCCAACACAGTACACATCTTAGCCAGATCATTTATATAACATAGGTGACTTTAGGCCTGAAATATTTTTCTATTTTACTTATTTTGTTTTATGTATTTATTTATTTTTTGAGACGGAGTTTTGCTCTCGTCACCCAGGCTGGAGTGCAATGGCGCGATTTCGGCTCACTGCAACCTCCGCTTCCCGGGTTCAAGATATTCTCCTGCTTCAGCCTCCCAAGTAGCTGGGATTACAGGTGCCTGCCACCACGCCTGGCTAATTTTGTATTTTTAGTAGAGATGAGGTTTCCGCACGTTTGCCAGGCTTGTCTCGAACTCCTGACCTCAGGTGATCCTCCTGCCTTGGTCTCCCAAAGTGCTGGTATTACAGGCGTGGCCAAAATTTTACGCCCAGCCAGGCCAAAATTTTAGTTTCTTTGCAGACTCCTTAATTGTCCTTTAATAAATATATATGTTAATATAGAAATACAGACTCATAGAATACATATTAAATATAAAATATTGCAAATATATGCACATAAATACATTTTTATAGTTTTAAGAAATTTATATTTAAAAATTTAGGCACAAATAATAACATAGAAAACATAAATAATATGACAAACATTCCTATTCTCACAATCCAGAATTTGTAACTGTTATACTTTTGTCCAATATGCATCTTTTTTCCCCATATATAAAGAAAACATTGTAATGTAGCTAAACAAACTCTTTTACCACCACGCTGAATGTTATTTCCTCTCCCTTTCCACCCTCAGAGCAGATACATTTTTCTTTTTAATTCAAGTAAATGTCATTTTATTGTTCATGTTGTTTTGCAACTTGCTTTTAGCTCATATGTTTTTGAGGTCTATACTCACAGGTCTACATAGAACTAGTTTATTCTTTTTAATGGCACATGGTATTACAATGTACATGCATTCATGCATTCTATCTGTTGTATCTGTCTTCCTGTACTGATGTACATTTAGGTTGTTTCCATTTTCCTTACTGTTACAAAGAATGTTCCCCGAACATTGTTGTGCATGTTTTCTGTTACACTGTACAAGAGCCCATCATGTTCATAAGCACCTCTTGCCTCCTCCTGAATGGTACAAGGAACTTAGTACTGTGACTCTACACATCACCACCCTATCTAACATGCTATTTTGCAGGGATACTTCATATGTTTACATATCCATCATCAACGTAATATATAGTTATACAGTGAATGCATGTTTAGATTTATTTAAAGCTTTACCAGGTTCTTTGCTCACCGTTTCTTTCCATCTTTCTTTTTTTGGAGGGGTCATTCTTTTTTTTTTTCTATTGCGTGCATATGTATGTGTATGAGAAATAGATCATACATGTAAAAATATATGAAAAATATGCACATATTGCAGTATTTGTGGATGAATACTATGATGTCTGGGATACATTTCAGAATAATCTGGGAAGGGAGAAAGTGAGGGTGGAGATAAAATAAAATTGGTTGTGTACTAATAATTACTTAATAATTATTAAAGTTGTGGTCGGATACAGTGGTTCACACCTGTAATCCCAGTACTTTGGGAGGCTGAGGCAGGTGGACTGCTTGAGCCCAGGAGTTGGAGACAAGCCTCGGCAACATGGCAAAACCCCGTCTCTACTAAAACTACAAAAATTAGCCGGGTGTGGTGGTGTGGGCCTATAATCCCAGCTACTTGGGAGGCTGAGGTGGGAGGATTGCTTCAGCCCTGGGAGCGGAGGTTGCAGTGAGCCAAGATTGTGCACTGCACTCCAGCCTGGGTGACAGAGCAAGACCCATTCTAAAAAGAAAAAAAATTGAATTTGTGCACTAATACTTATTTAATAATTATTAAAGCTGTGTACTAATAACTATTAAAGCTGGAGTAGGCCTGGGCGCGGTGGCTCAAGCCTGTAATCCCAGCACTTTGGGAGGCCGAGACGGGTGGATCACGAGGTCAGGAGTTCGAGACCATCCTGGCTAACATGGTGAAACCCCGTCTCTACTAAAAATACAAAAAACTAGCCGGGCGAGGTGGCGGGCGCCTGTAGTCCCAGCTACTCAGGAGGCTGAGGCAGGAGAATGGCGTAAACCCGGGAGGCGGAGCTTGCAGTGAGCTGAGATCCGGCCACTGCACTCCAGCCTGGGCGACAGAGCGAGACTTCGTCTCAAAAAAAAAAAAAAAAAAAAAAAAAAAGCTGGAGTATAGATACAGGGAGCTAGTTCTATTTTTGTATGTGTTTGAAATTTTTCATACACGTTAAAGGATATAGAAAATAGTAAAAGGTCATGGGGCTCAATGCTCACCCTGCAGCTGATGAGTTATGTCACTTTTTTTTTTTTTGAGATGGAGTCTTACTCTGTCACCAGGCTGGAGTGCAGTGGTGGGATCTTGGCTCACTGCATCCTCTGCCTCCTAGGTTCGAGTGATTCTCCTGCTTGAGCCTCCGGAGTAGCTGGGACTACAGGTGCGCATCACCACACCCAGCTAATTTTTGTATTTTTTTTTCTTTTTTTTTTTTGAGACGGAGTCTCACTGTGTGGCCCAGGCTGGAGTGCAGTGGCTGGATCTCAGCTCACTGCAAGCTCCGCCTCCCGGGTTCACGCCATTCTCCTGCCTCAGCCTCCCGAGTAGCTGGGACTACAGGCGCCCGCCACCACGCCCGGCTAGATTTTTGTATTTTTTTTTAGTAGAGACGGGGTTTCACCGTGTTAGCCAGGATGGTCTCGATCTCCTGACCTCGTGATCCGCCTGCCTCGGCCTCCCAAAGTGCTGGGATTACAGGCTTGAGCCACCGCGCCCGGCCTTATTAATTAACATTTAATAGCATGGGTATAGTGGCACAGAGAGAGCCCATTTCAGTTGTGCCGCTGCACTCCAGCCTGGGCAACAGAGCGAGACTGTCTCAACAAAAAAAAAAAAAGAAAGAGCCCATTTTAGTTGCTGTGTGAGGAAGGACTTCTTAATAGGCTGGTAGGAAGCAAAGGATTTCCAAGGAATGATAGTGAGGCAGAAAGTGAAGGATATATTCTGAGAATGGTAAATAGTTGGTTTGGCAGGACCTTGGAACCTGGTACATGTAATAATGTGAATGAATTTCTGAAATAGTAAGTTAGGGCCAGATTGTGGAGGGCCTTGGATTTCAGTTTAAAGGAATTCGGACTTTGAGAGCTTTTGAACGTTTTTTAACTTAACTCATTTTGAAAGTTGGTCTTGGCAGCAGTAGATGGAGTGGATTAGAGAGTGTTGAGATTGACGACAGGGAGACCAATTAGGAACCTATTGCAGTAGTCCAGGGAGGCATGAAGGCACATAATAGGGATAAGGTCTGACAAAGCTCAGACCTGTTGAAATGACCAAAGCATAATTGTAGTTATTAACCAGATTGGGGCCAAGAAGAGATGCCAATACAGACATATGACAGCATTCCTTAGAGTAAGTCACTTCCTAGAAGAATAGCATTATGAACTCTTAGAGACTTGGTGATGTCCTCTAATGAAGTCACATGCTGTTTATAAAATGTCAGCTAATTGGCCTATTGAGCCAGCCAGAGTCCTCCTTTGATCTGAACCCAGACTTGAAAGCATGGGTCGATGCAATTTGAAAAACAGCATTAAAATAGAGAAAGTAGAGTAAAACAGATAGATCTGTAGCTCTACAGAGTATAAATATCTGTTTTTAGCATTAGCCCAAAGAGTTTTAAGTAGCCTCCTGTTATTTGCTTCTACTGTTAATAAGATCTTCTAAAATCATTGCTTTGGACTTTCAATCTTCAAATTTCTTAGCAGGACAATTGAATCACCTATTTCTATTGGGTTACATAGCCTTTTTGTTTTTTTGGGGGGGACAGTCTGGCTCTGTTGCCCAGTCTGCAGTGCAGTGGCGCGATCTTGGCTCACCGCAACCTCTGCCTCCCAAATTGAAACAATTCTCCTGCCTCAGCCTCCTGAGTAGCTGGGATTACAGTTGTGCACCACCATGTCCAGCTAATTTTTGTATTTTTAGTAGAGATGGGGTTTCACCATGTTGGTCAAGCTGGTCTCAAACTCTTCACCTTGTGATCTGCCTGTCTCGGCCTCCCAAAGTGCTGGGATTACAGGAATGAGCCACCGTACCCGGCCTGGGTTATATATCCAGTTAGCATGGTGACAACCCAGATGACTTGGTTTGCATTTGTTTTCCCATTGCTCTAGTATGTTCTAAGGTCGCTTTCATGTATATCCTGTGTGTGAATACCCTTTCCCAAATTGTTGTGGATTGTATCATAACTTGTCAATTAGCTAAATGTAAATGAACATGGGCTTTCTAGAGATGCCACTTTTTTTTTTTTTTTTTTTTTGTGAGACGGAGTCTTTCTCTGCCGCCCAGGCTCTAGTGCAGTGGCCAGATCTCAGCTCACTGCAAGCTCCACCTCCCGGGTTCACGCCATTCTCCTGCCTCAGCCTCCAGGAGCTGGGACTACAGGCGCCCGCTACCTCGCCCGGCTGGTTTTTTGTATTCTTTTTAGTAGAGACGAGGTTTCACCGTGTTAGCCAGGATGGTCTCGATCTCCTGACCTCATGATCCGCCCGTCTTGGCCTCCCAAAGTGCTGGGATTACAGGCTTGAGCCACCGCGCCCGTCGAGATGCCACTTTTAGCATTTAATTGCTGAATGAAAAGCAATAGGACTATGAAGGTAAGAAGTTATTTGGAGAAGAACTTGAATTACTTGATTCTGAGGATGGGGGATCAAAACATGGTTGTGAAGAAATGGAGTTATTATATATGTTATATGTAATTTATTAACATATGTATTTACAACTTGAATGATATTTTGAAATCACATAGAGCATACTACTAAAAAGCATTCAGATACACTTGGCTCCCTTTTTCCCCTTTCCTTCCTTCTATTAACAATTATTGAGCACTCAGTGTGGGCCAGGCACTGTGTTATATGCTGGAAATTATAGTGGTTTATTCTTCAATTTTGAAATAATTGGGCAGTGTATAAATATCTTTAAAGTTTGTTTTTTAAAAATAGTCAGTTCTGGCCAGGCATGGTGGCTCACACCTGTAATCCCAGCACTTTGGGAGGCCGAGGTGTGTGAATCATCTGAGGTTGGGAGTTCGAAATTAGCCTGGCTAACATGGTGAAGCCCCGTCTCTACTAAAAATGCAAAATTAGCTGGGTGTGGTGGTGCACACCTGTAATCCCAGCTACTCGGGAGGCTGAGGCAGGAAAATTGCTTGAATGGGGGAGGTGGAGGTTGCAGGGAGCTGGAATTGCGCCACTGCACTGCAGCCTGGGCGACAGAGTGAGACTCCGTCTCAAAAAAAAAAAAAAAAGTCAGTTTTTGGATTTTGATGACATGGTGCTATGTAAGGCTTACAGGGTTATTAGTGCCCTGAGTCCACACTTCACAGAGTTATTAGATTTAAATTTTCAAATTTTATTTTAGAGACAGGGTCTTTCTCTGTTTACCAGACAGAATGGAGTGCAGCCGTGCAACCATAGCTGACTGAAGCCTGGAACTCCTGGGCTCAAGCAATCCTCCCACCTCAGCTTCCTGAGCAGTTGGGACTACAGGTGTGCACCACTATGCCTGGCTAGTTAAATTTTTTTTTTTTTTGGTAGAGACAAGGGCCTTACTATTTGCCCAGGCTGGTACTGAACTCCTAGGCTCAGACAGTCTTCCCACCTCGTCTTCCCAAAGTGCTGGGATTACAGGCGTGAGCCACCTTGCCCGGTCTCATCATTGGTTAAAGATCTTTTTGTCTTTGGTAGTTGTTTTACAATTTTAAGCAACTAGTGGCTGTAGTAGGCATTCTTAACCAGGAATAAAGTCATAAATGTAAATGTATGGTCTTGGAGGAGCGGGAGCAGTCCTCTGTGAATCTGTCAATATTTGGTGTATACAGTTATTTTTCTGAGGGTATAGATGCTCAAAGGAGTCTATAACCCAAAAAAGATTCGGAGCAACTGTTTGCCTTGCTTCATTCAGCTCCCAGGATAGTGGCCTTTGTTATATAGACTAGTGATTATGCGCTTGGGCATTAGAGTCACACTCCTTGTATTTGAATCCTGGCTCTGCTATGTAATAGCTGTGTGACCTTAAAGAAGTCATTTAACCCCTCTGTGCCTCAGTTTCCTTATGTGTAAAATGGGGATAACAACAGTATTATGTCATGGGGTTGTGGTGAGGATTACATGAGTTAATGTATATAAATAACTCGAAAATGCTCAGCACATAGTAAATGTTCTATACATACATCAGCTATTGTTATTATAATAATCACATGGGTGTGGCACTGATGGTAATGACGGTGAAAACCATGATGACTTCTACCTTCCTGAAGCCACTTAAGAGTGAGTAACAACAGCCAAAGTTACTTAGGAATAAAAGATTAAAAAAAAAAAAAAGAGCATGACAATGGTCAGCCACAATAAATGTTACCCAGCTGGTCATTCTAGGTAAAGCTGACACTGCCCTGCCCTTCCTGTTCTAGTTTATGGCCAGCGAAGGCTCTGAAGACTGGGTAGTCTGACTCAACTGCTGAGAGGAATGTATTCCAGTTGAAGCACAGTGGCAAAAGCCATTTGTTTTTTAGATTTAGTTGAAATCTATTCCGATTCTATGTTTTAGCCTTGGATGGAGCTGGCTCTTTGCCACGGTTTGTTTTTCCCCATGGAATGTGTATTGTTGATGCTGTACCATGATAAAGGGAGTGAGGAAATGGGAACTTTTATTAGCTGACCTAAAGCTTATCTCTCCTAGTTCTGCCACAAAACACTCTGACAGTTTAAGAGACATTTCCTTTATCTCCATCTCCACCTACTGACCTCCCCAGCTGAAAGGGTTAGGCAAAGTAAATCAGATTAGAATTCATTCCAAAAGTCTTTGACTTTTTCTGGCTTTTAATGACCAAAGTTTTTAGATAATTGCGTTTCAGGGCTATCTGATCACCTTTGTTGGGTCAATTTTGCCTCTCCTCAAATGCCTGAGAAGGATATTTTTTCATGTATTATTTCTGGGGTCTCTACTTTTTTTTATTTATCCCTTCCTTGCACAAATAACTGCCAGTTCCTGAAGCCACTGCCCCCAAGAATTTGCTTCCTGTAACAATAGCTATTCTCTGTCTGGACTCTCCCCCTGGAAAAAGCTCATTCAAGTATCCCCTGATTCCAAAGTACCAAGTAGAAATTGTATAAAGTGATTTAATTCAGATGCTGTATATCAGGCTTAAAATCCAATAGGTATGTAGGTAATTGTCTGAATATTTTCCGCAGTAAAAGATTGAAGGCTAAGGTCTAACTCCCATTGCAGTTTTGTAGTCCCCATGGACTACAAAATTGCAGGGCCTAGTGCAAAGAGATGAGGGGTCTCTTATTCAAAAGTTATTAAAAATTTCCAGACAGTAACAATAGAGCATCAAACCAAGAACAGGGGCCGGGCGCGGTGGCTCATGGCTGTCATCCCAGCACTTTGGGAGGCTGAGGCGGGCGGATCACCTGAGGTCAGGAGTTCGAGACCAGCCTGGCCAACATGGTGAAACCCCATCTCTACTAAAAATACAAAAGTAGCTGGGTGTGGTGGTGCATATTTGTAATCCCAGCTACTTGGGAGGCTGAGGCAGGAGAATCGCTTGAACCTTAGAGGCTGAGGTTGCAGTGAGGCGAGATCGTGCCATTGCATCATAGCTTGGGCAAGAGGAGCGAAATGCGGTCTCAAAAAAAAAAACAAAAAAACAAAAACAAAACCCAAGCATATGGCCCTTTTGAGTATAGGACCCTGAGCAACTAACTGCGTAGGTCCCCACCCAGGAAGCCAGGCCTGCATGGAGCCCACGAATCAGAATCTTTGGAATCTGACTGGAAAAAAAATCTGATTTCTGGGGCCTACTAGAGTTTCTCAGATAATATCCGGGAACTGACTTTTTTTTTTTTTTTTTTTTTTGAATACAGGATCTTGCTCTGTTGCCCAGACTGGAGTGCAGTGGCTTGATCATGGCTCACTGCAGCCTCAACCTCCTGGACTCAAGCAAACCTCCAGCCTCAGCCTTCCAAGTAGCTGGGACTACAGGTGTGTTCACACTGGTTATTTTTAAAAGGGTCTCACTATGTTGCTCAGGCTGGTCTTGAACTCCTGGACTCAAGTGATCCTCCCGCCTCGGCCTCCCAAAGTGCTGGGATGACAGGTGTCAGCCACCGTGCCCAGTCAGAATGAACATTCTTTTTTTTTTTTTTTTTTTTTGAGACAGAGTCTCGCTCTGTCGCCCGGGCTGGAGTGCAGTGGCCGGATCTCAGCTCACTGCAAGCTCCGCCTCCCGGGTTTACGCCATTCTCCTGCCTCAGCCTCCCGAGTAGCTGGGACTACAGGCGCCCGCCACCTCGCCCGGCTAGTTTTTTGTATTTTTTTTAGTAGAGACGGGGTTTCACCGTGTTCGCCAGGATGGTCTCGATCTCCTGACCTCGTGATCTGCCCGTCTCGGCCTCCCAAAGTGCTGGGATTACAGGCTTGAGCCACCGCGCCCGGCAACATTCTTAATAGACTCTCTAGATGTTGACTTTTGAGAATCTCACACCTATTTTCTTCATTTGCTTGGGAAGAAGATAGAGCAATGTTTTTTGTTTTTGTTTTTGTTTTTGTTCTTGAGATGGAGTCTTGCTCTGTTCCCAGGCTGGAGAGCAATGGTGTGATCTTGGCTGACTGTAACCCCTGCCTCCCGGGTTCAAGTGATTCCCCAGCATCAGCCTCCAGAGTAGCTGGGACTACAGGTGCACTACCACGTCTGGCTAATTTTTTGTATTGTTTAGTAGAGACAGGGTTTCACCGTGTTGGCCAGGATGGTCTTGATCTCCTGATCTTGTGATCTGTCCACCTTGGCCTCCCAAAGTGTTGGGATTTCATGCATGAACCACTGCGCCTGGCTCGTCTTTTTTTTTTTGGAGATGGAGTCTCACTCTGTCGCCCAGGCTGGAGTGCAGTGGCCCGATCTTGGTTCATTGCAAGCTCCGCCTCCCGGGTTCACGCCATGCTCCTGCCTCAGCCTCCTGAGTAGCTGGGACTACAGGCACCCACCACCACACCCGGCTAATTTTTTTTTGTATGTTTAGTAGAGATGGGGTTTCACTGTGTTGGCTAGGATGGTCTCGATCTCCTGACCTCGTGATCCACCCGCCTCGGCCCCCCAAAGTGCTGGGATTACAGGCGTGAGCCACTGCGCCTGGCTGGCTCATTTTTTTTTTTTTTTTCTTTTTTTTTTTTGAGACAGAGTCTCGCTCTGTCGCCCAGGCTGGAGTGCAGTGGCCGGATCTCAGCTCACTGCCAGCTCCGCCTCCCGGGTTCCCGCCATTCTCCTGCCTCAGCCTCCCGAGTAGCTGGGAATACAGGCGCCCGCCACCTCGCCCGGCTAGCTTTTTGTATTTTTTTAGTAGATATGGGGTTTCACCGTGTTAGCCAGGATGGTCTCGATCTCCTGACCTCGTGATCCGCCCATCTCGGCCTCCCAAAGTGCTGGGATTACAGGCTTGAGCCACTGCGCCCGGCCCATTTTTTTTTTCTTTTTTTCTTTTTTTTTTTTTTTTTGAGACCGAGTCTTACTCTGTTGCCCAGGCTGGAGTGCAGTGGCGTAATCTCGGCCTACTGCAAGCTCTGCCTCCCGGGTTCATGCCGTTCTCCTGCCTCAGCCTCCCGAGTAGTTGGGACTACAGGTGCCCGCCACCATGTCCAGCTAATTTTTTTGTATTTTTAGTAGAGACGGGGTTTCACCGTGTTAGCCAGGATGGTCTCGATCTCCTGACCTCGTGATCCACCCACCTCGGCCTCCCAAAGTTGCTGTGATTACAGGCGTGAGCCACCACGCCCGGCCCATTTTTTTTTTCTTAAGAGACAGAGTCACCCTCTGTCACCCAGTTTGGAGTGCAGTGGCGTGATCATAGCTCAATGCAGTCTCGATCTCCTGGGCTCAAGTGATCCTCCCACCTCAGCCTCCTGAGTAGCTGGGACTACAGGTGTGTGCCAGCCACCATGCTTTTTATTTTAGTTTTTGTAGAGATGGAGTCTCACTATGCTGCCCAGGCTGGTCTTGAACTCCTGGGCTCAAGTGATCCTCCTGCCCTGGCATTCCAAAGTGCTGGAATTGACCATGCCTGGCCAATTATCTTTTCTTTTCTTTTCTTTTCTTTTTTCTGAGACAGAGTCTGGTTCTGTTGCCCAGGCTGGAGTACAGTGGTGGGAATTCGACTCACTGCAGTCTCCGCCTCCTGGTTTCAAGCAATTCTTTTTTTTTTTTTTTTTTTTTTTTTTTTTTTTTTTTTTTTTTTTGAGACGGAGTCTCGCTGTGTCGCCCAGGCTGGAGTGCAGTGGCGCGATCTCGGCTCACTGCAAGCTCCGCCTCCCGGGTTCCCGCCATTCTCCCGCCTCAGCCTCCGAGTAGCTGGGACTACAGGCGCCCGCCACCGCGCCCGGCTAGTTTTTTTTTTTTTTGTATTTTTAGTAGAGACGGGGTTTCACCGTGTTAGCCAGGAGGGTCTCGATCTCCTGACCTCGTGATCCACCCGCCTCGGCCTCCCAAAGTGCTGGGATTACAGGCTTGAGCCACCGCGCCCGGCCTCAAGCAATTCTTGTGCCTCATCCATGGAGTAGCTGGGATTATAGGTGTGTGCCACCATGCTTGGCTAAATTTTGCATTTTTGTTAGAGACAGGGTTTTGACATGTTGGCTGGTCTCAAACTCCTAACCTTAAGTGATCCGTCTACCTCTGCCTCCTGAAGAAGCCACCGTGCCTGGCCCCAATTCTCTTTTAAAAGTGTTCTGCTTGCTTTCCTAGATGCACAACTGACAGCATTTACATTGCATCTCTAGCAGCATTTCTTTGAGCTCTCTCACACTTTTACTGTTTTCCTCTTTCTCCCCATCCTCTTTTGTTTTACGCTTGTCTTGGGCCTGACTGCAATACCTCAGGTGTGGCTAGACTTGGCTGACGACATCCAAGGCATATGAAATTATTATAGAAAGTTTGAGGGGCAGGAGTAAGACTTTCAATAGTTGGATTTTTCGTTAAGAATTTTATTTTTCTGTAATCCCAGCACTTTGGGAGGCCGAGATGGGCAGATCACGAGGTCAGGAGATCAAGACCATCCTGGCTAACACAGTGAAACCCCGTCTCTACTAAAAAATACAAAAAATTAGCCGGGCGAGGTGGTGGTCGCCTGTAGTCCCAGCTACTCGGGAGGCTGAGGCAGGAGAATGGCGTGAACCCGGGAGGCGGAGCTTGCAGTGAGCTGAGATCCGGCCACTGCACTCCAGCCCTGGTGACAGAGCGAGACTCCGTCTCAAAAAAAAAAAAAAAAAAAGAATTTTATTTTTGCTACAGCCTGCTTTTCCTACCCAGTTTGCTTTTGCTTCTAATCTAAACCGACAGAAAAGTAAAAAAAAAAAAATTGAGAAACAAAGCTACCTCAGTGATTATTTAGTCACAATCATTGGAATTCAAGTCCAGATCAGTTCTTCTTCCTCCACAGTAAATGCCTGCCAGTCCTTGCAACTTATTTCTGCAAATTGTCACTTCACCAGATTGCGACCTCAAGGGCTCAGGAATTCATCCCATGTAACTTGATGAAAGTATTTATATCAAACTATCCTGACTAAACCTGGTCCTGAGTTCTGAGTTTAGCTATACATCATTGAGATATTGCAAGGTTAATAAACCCTCTTTATATTACGGATTTAAAATTTTAGCACAACAAATAAAATGCTCTTTTTTTGGCTTACAGTTCTGTATGTGTGGGTGAGCGCTTAAGCAGTCACTGACTGGAACAGATGCTGTCTTGAATTCTTTTCTTAATAAAAAGATGACAGATTTTTAATTACTAGGTGCTTCTAAATTACTTAAGAAATGACATTTTCTTTATTGATTTCACCTGTATTTCCTGCTTTTCCGTAGTTGTAGCTTCTAACACACATCTTTATTACTCCATATTTTTAAGGTAATGAAAACTTTGTGTTTCTATTTTCATTCTCACAGCCAAGGAGAGATTAAATGGAAACAACCTTTTATAACTTTGAAATATTATGTAATCCTGGCATTCTTTTTTTTTTTTTTTTGAGATGGAGTCTCGCTCTGCTGCCCAGGCTGGAGTGCAGTGGCCGGATCTCAGCTCACTGCAAGCTCCGCCTCCCGGGTTTACGCCATTCTCCTGCCTCAGCCTCCCAAGTAGCTGGGACTACAGGCGCCCGCCACGTCGCCCGGCTAGTTTTTTGTATTTTTTAGTAGAGACGGGGTTTCACCGGGTTAGCCAGGATGGTCTCGATCTCCTGACCTCGTGATCCGCCCGTCTCGGCCTCCCAAAGTGCTGGGATTACAGGCTTGAGCCACCACGCCCGGCCTATCCTGGCATTCTTAAAAGAATTTTTTGCTTGTCTTTTACTTTGGCAAAACACTTGTATCTAAAGATATGTAAAGAACACTGATGGCCAGGCATGGTGGCTCACGTTTGTAATCCAAGCACTTTGGGAGGCCGAGGCAGGCAGATCACTTGAGGTCAGAAGTTTGAGACCAGCATGGTCAACATGGTGAAACCCTGTCTCTACTAAAAATACAAAAGTTAACAGGGTGTGGTGGCACACACCTGTGATTCCAGCTACTTGGGAGGCTGAGTTATGAGAATTGCTTGAACTCAGGAAGCGGAGGTTGCAGTGAGTAGAGATTGCACCACTGCACGCCAGCTTGGGTGAAAAAGTGAAACTCCGTCTCAAAAAAAGAAAAAAACAATTTGGCGGTTTCTCATAAAGTTAAACATAAATTTATATGATTTTGCTAATTCACCCCTACTTATCAAAAGTAGAGGAAAACACATGTCCTCTTAAAGATTCGTACATAAATGTTCACAATAGCTTTATTTATAATAATCAGGGACTAGACGTTGGACACAGTGGCTCACATTTGTAATCCCAGCAGTTTGGGAGGCCAACATGGGAGGCTCCCTTGAGGCCAGGAGTTTGAGGCCAACCTGAGCAATTGAGCAAGATCCTGTCTTTATAAAAAATAATAAAATTCGCGAGGTGTGGTGGCACATGCCTGTAGTCCCTGCTACTTGGGAGGCTGATATAGGAGGATTGTTTGTGCCCAGGAGATCAAGGCTGCAGTGAGCTATCGATTGCATCACTGCACTCCATCCTGGGTGACAGAGTGAGACCCTGTCTCACAAAACAACAACAACAACAAAAACAAGAAATTACCCAAACAGGCTGGGCGCGGTGGCTCACACCTGTAATCCCAGTGTTTGGAGGAACGGAGGCAAGATGGTGCACTTCCGGGTTCTTCTTCACCAACTTTTCCCGCGCGCGCGAAAATGCAGCCGGCGCCCGGGAAGGTGCAGACCAACTGGGCATGCGCCAGGTGACGTCAATCCGAAAGAGACCAAGATTTATCTGGTCGCACTTGCGAAACGCCCCCGACACGCCCCTGCCCCGCCTATTGCCCTCCCACTCCTAGAAAAGCAGCTCCGGAGGGTACGCCACGCGCGGCCTTCCTCAGTCCTCCACTCCTGTCGGGATGTCAGGACTGCAGGAACTCTGTCGGAGAGCCCCACCGGGGGACTCTGTCGGCCTTCTTTGCCAGAATGCAACAGACCTCTTCCCCACACCTTAGGTGACCAAAATAAACCTGCAGTTTTGCTCCTACCGTTGCCTACTCGCTGGTTCTTTTGTGCCCGCTCTGGTGGTCTTAGAAAAACAAATCACCCAGCACTTTGGGAGGCCGATGCGGTGGCTCATGAGGTCAGCAGATCGAGACCATCCTGGCTAACACAGTGAAACCCCGTCTCTACTAAAAATACAAAAAATTAGCCGGGTGTGGTGGCGGGCGCCTGTAGTCCCAGCTACTCGGGAGGCTGAGGCAGGAGAATGGCGTGAACCTGGGAGGCGGAGCTTGCAGTGAGCCAAGACTGTGCCACTGCACTCCAGCCTGGGCGACAGAGTGAGACTCCGTCTCAAAAAAAAAAAAAAAAGGAAGAAATTACCCAAACATTCATCAATAATTGAATGGATAAACAAATGGAATACTACCTAGCAACAAAAAGTGATGAACTATGATGAATGCAATAGCATGAATGAAACTCGAAAACCCCATGCTGAGAGAAAGTCAACAGAACAAGAGTACGTATCGCACGATTCCATTAATGGGAAATTCTAGAAGAGGCAAAAGCATTCTATAGTGGCAGAAAGAATACCAGTGGTTGCTTGGAACCAGGCTTGGGAGAGGAACTGCTGACTCCAAATAGGCATGGGGGGATTGTGGGGGGTGTTGGAAATGTTGTATATTTTGACTGAGGTTATGCTTCCATGGGAGTACACATTTGTCAAACCTCATTTGAACTGTACACTTAAAAAAATGGGTGCATTTTATAAATTTGAAGTATATTTATATAAAATATACTTCAGGCCGGGCGCAGTGGCTCAAGCCTGTAATCCCAGCACTTTGGGAGGCCGAGACGGGCGGATCACGAGGTCAGGAGATCGAGACCATCCTGGCTAACACGGTGAAACCCCGTCTCTACTAAAAAATACAAAAACTAGCCGGGCGAGGTGGCGGGCGCCTGTAGTCCCAGCTACTCGGGAGGCTGAGGCAGGAGAATGGCGTGAACCCGGGAGGCGGAGCTTGCAGTGAGCTGAGATCCGGCCACTGCACTCCAGCCCGGGCGACAGAGCGAGACTCCGTCTCAAAAAAAAAAATAAAATAAAATAAAATAAAATTAAAATATACTTCAATAAAGTTGTTTTTTCAACTACTAAAAAAGTTCAGAGAAGTCTCTGATACATATACATGTACATACCACCTAGGATTAATAAATGTTAAATGTTTTGTTACTTCATCCTTTTCATATAGAAGAAATGAAATATTACAGATAAAGATGATGTCTCCATAGCTCCCAGGCCTAATTTTCACCCTTTCCCACCGGCCATTACATTCCTAAAGTTGTATTTATGCTTTCTGTCCATCTAAACTATGTATTCACAGACATCTTCATTTTATTGATGAAAATATCAAAGCTTAACAAGAGCTAATGCACAAGCCATAGATAAACAACGGCCTTGTCAGCAGCACAGCCTGTAATGATGTTCTATCTGAAGTTCGATCTGCAGGGCTATGTTACCCAACCTGTGTTTGAGGAGCTGCTAATGTAATTTATGTAATTATTACAGTGTTTATACTGGTCTTTCTCTTCAGTTTTAAACGTGATTACAACTTGGCACAAATCAGAGTTTAGTGTGTCATGATGTTTCTCTAAATTTCCAAAATGCACTGCTTATACATTTTCAAATCCAAGATTAATGAAGGCTTTTTTTTTTTTTTTTGTGAGATGGAGTCTCACTCTGCTGCCCAGGCTATAGTGCAGTGGCTCCATCTTGGCTCACTGCAAGCTCCACCTCCTGGGTTCATGCCATTCTCCTGCTTCAGCCTCCTGAGTAGCTGGGACTACAGGCACCTGCCACCATGCCTGGCTAATTTTTTGTGTTTTTAGTAGAGACGGGGTTTCACCGTGTTAGCAAGGATGGTCTCACTCTCCTGACCTGGTGATTCACCTACCTCGGCCTCCCAAAGTGCTGGGATTACAGGCGTGAGCCACCGCGCCCAGCCCTGATTAATGTAGTTTTAAACAGTATAATAATTTGACATCAGTGATTTGTTTAATTGTAATTAAGATGAAACACAGATATTTATGTATTTCCGTCTAATTTTCTCAGATAGATTACCAGACTATTTGCAAAGCACCTAACACCACTGAATCCTAAATAGGTGGCTGGATTTCACTGTTCTATGGATACTATGAGACAATCAGAGGGACTGATTTGACGACATTCCTCGCCCTTTCTTTTGATTTATCTTTTTTATGGTGTATCTTCTATGTTGTCTAGATTTCCCCCTCAGTTCTAATGTTTATATTTTTAAAGTTGATAAATATTGGAGCTGAAAAGAAGAGTTTAGGCTAGTATTAAGTATTTTGTAATAATGAAGCTGTTAATTTCCCTTTGTAATTTTTTTTTAAACTTACAGACACGGCCGGGCGCAGTGGCTCAAGCCTGTAATCCCAGCACTTTGGGAGGCCGAGACGGGCGGATCACGAGGTCAGGAGATCGAGACCATCCTGGCTAACACGGTGAAACCCCGTCTCTACTAAAAAATACAAAAAACTAGCCGGCGAGGTGGCGGGCGCCTGTAGTCCCAGCTACTCGGGAGGCTGAGGCAGGAGAATGGCGTGAACCCGGGAGGCGGAGCTTGCAGTGAGCTGAGATCCGGCCACTGCACTCCAGCCTGGGAGACAGAGCAAGACTCTGTCTCAAAACAACAACAACAACAAAAAATAAATAAATAAATAAATAAATAAATAAATAAACTTACAGACACATGTCTCTGAAAGAACACTACTAATTCTGGTTTTCATTGGCAAAGTAATTTTTCTTTTTTCCTTCTTAAAAATAGATATGATTCTGATAAGAACAATAGTAAATGAATTAGTTTATCTTTTCTCTATAAGAGAAGCAATACAAACCAGTTTCAAACTCAAGTTTAAATTCACACGGGGGTCTAGGGTATCTTTTATTTTAGAATTTGAAATTTGGCTAGGTACAGTGGCTCACGCCTATAATCCCAGCACTTTGGGAGGTAGGAGGATTGCTGGAGCCCAGGAGTTTGAGACTAGCCTGGGCAACATAGTGAGACTCTATATTTATGGAAAAAAAAAAAAATGGAAAGCTGAATGTTCATTTGCTTGTAGCTTTAGATACATATTCTTTTTTTTTTTTCTTTAAGAGATAGGGTCTCACTCTGTTGCCCAGGCTGGAGTGCAGTGGTGCCATCATAGCTCACTGCAGCCTGGAACTGCTGGACCCAGTGATCGTCCAGCTTTGGCTTCTGGAGTAGCTGGGACTACAGGTGTGCACTACCAAGGCTTAGATATATATTCAAATCTCATTGGCTATTGCCTTGGATATCACAATGGAGTTTAACTCTGTCCATCATGTCAGCAACATACTATAGTGTCACTGGAGCCACAACTGGATTATGAATGTGACTCACCTAGTGATGCGCCATCCTTTTCAATAACATCTGATAATTGCAGAGATGACTACATCAGACTAGTTGAGCTACAGGGTTCTATTGGGTCACTGGTGACTGGCACGTGGGATAGGGGTGGAAGGGAATCTTTTTTTGGTGCTGTAGAAGGGGCTCTACCCTCTTGTGGAGTAGTGTGATACCCCAAGAATGGAGAGAACAGAAATTCTCAAGATACGCAGCTGATGCCGGAGGATAGAGAATCTTACTGACTTTTTCTTGTTTTTTGGACAGCTAATCAGAAGACAATATATAAAGTTTAGTAACTGAAGTATGGTCAGGGAGAGGTCCTGAAAAATCTGCTTTGGAATATTTAACGGTGACATTCACATAAGGGTTAAGGGTGAAGCCAGCCTTATGGATGTGGGGATCAGGGGAATGTTCCTCAGGTGCTCAGGTCAGGGACAGTGGCAACATCCTCAATAGCTAAGGAGGTGTGGGTGGTTTTTTTTTTTTTTTTTTTTTTATTATACTTTAAGTTCTTGGGTACATGTGCATAACGTGCAGGTTTGTTACATATGTATACTTGTGCCACGTTGGTGTGCTGCACCCATCAACTCGTCAGCACCCATCAATTCGTCATTTATATCAGGTATAACTCCCAATGCAATCCCTCCCCCCTCCCCGCAGGTGTGGGTGTTTTGAGGCAACCATGTGGTTTGTTTCATCACTATATGAGCATCAGGAACTGGCAGTACTGATATGTGAATGGGATCAAGGTGACTGAGAACAAGGTGTGAAACTTTAGGGAAATGATAGGGCTTTTACCTGGTTCAGCATACAGTGAACTGTTCCACATGTAGCTTCTTAAAGCCCTTCGTGTTGTCAAAGCAGAAGCTTTTTTTTTTTTTTTTTTTTGAGACAGAGTCTTGCTCTGTCACACAGGCTGGAATGCAGTGGCATGATCTCAGCTCACTGCAACCTCTGCCTCTCAGGTTCAAGGGATTCTCCTGCCTCAGCCTCCAGAGTAGCTGGTATTACAGGCACACACCACCATGCCCGACTAATTTTTTGTATTTTTGTAGAGATGGGGTTTCGCCATGTTGGCCAGGCTGGTTTTGAACTCCTGACCTCAAGTGATCTGCCTGTCTTGGCCTCCGAAAGTGCTGGGATTACAGGTGTGAGCCACCGCGCTTGGCCTGGATACCAGTTTTTAAGAGAAAGGGATGCAGGAAAGATTGGAGATCTTTAAAGAATCTCTCTCTCTTTTTTTTTTTTTTGAGACGGAGTCTCGCTCTGTCGCCCAGTCTGGAGTGCAGTCGCCGGATCTCAGCTCACTGCAAGCTCCGCCTCCCGGGTTCACGCCATTCTCCTGCCTCAGCCTCCTGAGTAGCTGGGACTACAGGCGCCCGCCACCTCGCCCGGCTAGTTTTTGTATTTTTTAGTAGAGACGGGGTTTCACCATGTTAGCCAGGATGGTCTCGATCTCCTGACCTAGTGATCCGCCCGTCTCGGCCTCCCAAAGTGCTGGGATTACAGGCTTGAGCCACCGTGCCCAGCCAAGAATCTCTTTTTTTAAAAAAATCATCTTTTTCGCTGTAGTTCTGTCACCTTTAATAGACTCTTTATTAAGCCTGCGAATCTTATACTTCTTATCTCTGTTCTGTGTGAGTTGGCATAATGGGTCAAATTCGCAATCCAGAAATGCCTGTATTCTGTTTCTGATGTGCTGAAGAGGTGTACAATTGTCTTCCTTGATTTCAACCTCAAAAGCTTTATATCTTTACCTGGGAACATAGAAGTCATTATTATTATGTCTTTCACAAATTATGTAAACTTAAAAAATTATAAATATTTTCGATGTAAACTACTCCTTGGAGGAAACTGGTTCCTTTAACATTTATTTCCTAATTTTAATTTCTACTAGTTTTTTCTTTCAAGCTTAATGAGTGGGCCTTAGTTCTGTATTACTGCCATCTTAATCATGTTCTTTGTGAGTTTAGTAGCTTTACTTTTTAAAACTTACATTTCCAGAATGAAGACTTCTGTATTTTTGCTTTTTTCTTCATATATCCTACCCCAGCTCCCTCAAGACCTGTCAGCTGTTCCCTGCACCCTTTGTTATCTCTTGCTGTGGTCCAACGGCAAGGACAGTAAGCCGTGGGCACAGACTTTTCCTAAATCGTATGGATTTCCTTTAGTCAGTAACAAGAATTTTGATAGTTAAGGCATTTACGCGTTAAGAATGTGATAAATCCCCCTCCTACTAAATGTAAAGTATTTTTCTATGCAGACTAACTCATATTCACTTTTCTTATAGAATAAGTATGTAACCAAATCTGTTCTTGGCTTCTAAGAAGTTAGAACTCAATGTAAAGCTGACTTGTGGAAAATTACTTACCCATTCTGGGTAAATGGACACAGGTATTTAGTGCTTAAGTAGTTTCTGATATACCATTACATTAACATCATTTTAAAAATCGCTCTGAATTATATGTATTTTAAGAGTGACTGGGTTTTTAAAAAAATAGAAGTGGTAGCAAAAAGCATAATCTTTAATAAGGTAATAAAAGGCAAACACTATTGCTCTGGGCAAAACTTGGCTAATGCTTTTGGATTTAATTCGGAAATCTTCACAGACGATGCTCAGCATCCTATCAGCCCTTGGCAGAGACACACGATCCAGCCTAAATCCTCAAATTCTGGCTCTCGCCCCAAGTGTGTAGCCAGTATCCATAGAGACTGGGAAAAGCATCTGCGAGACGGGGCGGCCCCCTCCTCCTCAGCCCCAAATTGCTTCCTTTTTCGGTGGGAGGAAAAACTCCGAGGAGTTGTGTGGGCGCCTAAGGAGCACACGCTCTTCGGTCCCTCAACGCCCAGTACAGTTTTCGCTAAGTTCCTGGCCGAACCACAGATCCCACGATGCACCAAGCTTCTAGGGCGGTCAGAGGGGCAGCTTCCGGTTTAGGACAGCGCGGCTGCGCACGGCGTGTGGTCTTATTGGCTCGAACCGCCTCGTGCGATGCGCGTCACGACGACGTACGGTCGTGGGGGCGGGGAGACGCGGCGGTCGCGGTCGCGGCGGCGCGAGCGCGATTCCAGAAGCGGCATCGCGGCGGCGGCAGCGGCGGCGGCTACACCGGGCTGGGCCCCCTCCCTCCTCCGTTTCCCCCTCCTTCCCCCTCCCCTCAGCGGTGGCTCCCAAGAAGTCCGAGACACGCGGCGAGGCGGCGACGGGCTCCTGGTGAGGGTCTCTGGAGTGTGGGCGCCGTTTCCTCGGCGTAGAGGGAGAGCCTGGGGTCGGGGGGAGGTGAGAGCTGAGGGGGCGAATGTCCCTGGCGCGGGCGGGAGAGCGCGCTCTCGGCCCGGCCCGCAACTGGATCCCTAACTCTGACCTGCTGTTCGGCGCGCCGTGGCCCGAGGGGCGGCCGTGTGGGGGCCTGAGAGCCGCGCTCCTTGCGACCGCTGTCGGAGGAGTCCGGCGCCCACCGCCCCGCTCGCCTCGCTTCTCGCGGCGGAGGGTCGGAGCCCGCTGCCCTCTGCTCACCTTCGGGTGCAGTTGCTCCAGCTCCTTGCCCGCGGAGAGGATCTGCCCGCCCCTCTTGGTCTCTGTGTTTGTCACTTCTAGGAATTTCTTTGGTGGAGGCTTGGGATGGGTTCTCTTAGCACCACTTTCACAGTGACTGGGGTGGGGCGAGTTCCCTCACCTTTCTCAGGTGGCGCGTCGGGCAGCCTGCTGGGGACCGTGGGTCCTGTCTTCCCAGGCCCCCGTCCGTCCGTGTTCGCTTCTTTTAAAATTACCGGTAACAGGGTTACAAGTCAGTTTTTAGGGGGCTCGGAGAGAGTTTGGGTTGGAAACTGATAACTCTTTTTTTCCTCCTGGCTTTTGACCTTGATTTAAACGTTTGCCTCTGAAATTTTAACAACTTGATAAGATGGTCCAAAAGTGAATTTTGGTAGAAAGATTTAAATGCACAATTGGGATTTTATGGGGACGGTGACTTCATTGCAGGTTGACTTTTTTTTTTTTTTAAATGAGATGTTCTTTTGATTTTTTGACTCTGGGTTTCTGAGACTTGGTTGTTGTTCCCATTTCTGTTCCAGAAGCAGACTTTTTATTACCCCTTCCCCTCAGCAAGAGAATCCCTGTAAACGCCGAGAAATCTGTCACGACATTTAAATTTATTTGATTACAAAACTTTTCCAAATGAAATGCTAAAAATTCCTTCAGAAAAAAATATCCATCTACCCATAGCATTCTTTTTTGGGGGGGAGATTATAAGTCTTGTCAGTTCCGAAGTTTGAAGTGTCCTCTTATCAAAGGCTACCCTTATGTCTCCTTAAACGACTCTTAGGTAATTCCTAGATGTTTTCATCCGTTCTAATAAATTTGTTGTCAGTGCTGATTGTGATGATCTGTAACTAAAATTATTTCATCAGTAAAAATTTACACACATGTGGCAGCTGCTTGTTGGTGAATTATGAAATTTGAAAAAATTGCAAATTAAATGTGAGAGGCATATTTCTTTTAACTTCTCATTGTAACTGTCTGCCCACCACTATACGTTCCTATTTGGACTTTGGTCTGCTTAGCAGATTTCCTCTTTTCACTTGGCACTAGGAATGAGAGTAGGATTTCCAGAGCCTAAAAGAGAGTTTGTTTTTTTTTCTATCCCTAGGTTCCTTGTATGAATTTATAAATAAATGTTTTTTTCTATCAGTAGTATCAATTTAGCTGATGCACCTTTTTTTAGTATAAATCACATTTTGTTTCCGAAAATGAAAAGAATTTATTTCAGGGATTGACAGATTTTAAAGCCTGCAGGCCAAGTCCTGCCAGTTGCCTCCTTTTGTAAATAAACATTTTATTAGCCCTGGTGTGGTAACTCACGCTGGTAATCCCGGCACTTTGGGAGGCCAAGCGGTCAGTAACCTGAGGTCAGGAGTTCGAGACCAGCTTGGCTAACATGGTGAAACCCCGTCCCTATTAAAACTACAAAAATTAGCTGGGTATGGTGGTGCACGCTTGTAATCCCAGCTTCTCAGGAGGCTGAAGCAGGAGTATCGTTTAAACCCAGGAGGTGGAAGTTGCAGTGAGCCAAGATTGCGCCATTGCACTCCTGCCTGGGCAACAAGAGTGAAACTCCGTCTTAAAAAAAGAAAAAAAAGTTTTTGTTAGAACATAGCCATATGCAGTCGTTTAGGTATTGTCTGTGGTTTCTTTTGGGGTACAGCAGCAGAGTTGAGTAGTTGTGCCAGAGAGCCATATGGCCTGTAACACCTCAATATTTATTTACTATGTGGACCTTAATGTAAAAAGTTTGCTGAGCTCCATTAAAAATGATAACTTGGTCAATGTTGAAAATTATTATGAGTCAGAAAATTGTAAAGGAGAAAGTAAAAGTTAAGTACACCGCTTGGGGATTTTTTTGTGTGATTATGTTTATAGAATGTGTTGGTGGTTATTTTTTATATAAATGAACTAAAATTGTTAAATGTTGGTTTATAATCTGCTTTTTTGGTTTGTTTTGTTTTTTGAGATGGAGTTAGAATTCTCTTGTTGCCCAGGCTGGAGTGCAATGGCATGATCTTGGCTCACTGCAACCTCCACCTCCCGGGTTCAAGCGATTCTCCTGCCTCAGCCTCCCGAGTAGCTGGGATTACAGGCGTGCACCACCACACCTGGCTAATTTTTGTGTGTGTGTGTATTTTTAGTAAAGGCAGGGTTTCATCATGTTGGCCAGGCTGGTCTTGAACTCCTGACCACAGGTAATCCACCCGCCTCACCCCTCAAAGTGCTGGGATTACAGGTGTGAGCAACTGTGCCCAGCCCTGTAATCTGCTTTTTTCAAAAGTATTTCATTATTCGTAGTTGGGTTTTGATTGCTTTTGTATTTTCTACATTGGAGGTCTTTCTAGAAAGAGGCTTATGAACCGGCTTTTCCTGATTAGTCTTACCAGTCAAGATTTAAAAAAAAAATCCAGGAATAATAAATGTTTGGTAATGAAGATGCTGGTTAACGTTTATGGAGGACTTACTGTGTACTAGACAATTTCCACTACTCTACATGTATTAAATTATTTAATTGCTGTGGCAGCTCTGTGAGTGTTTACTGTGATTTCTGTTTTACAGGTGAGGAAACTTAAGGAGAAAAATTAAGTAACTGTTGAAGTTTATCAGCTAGCAGATGGTGGAGTTACAATATGCAGTTACAATCATGCAGTCTGATTTGAGAAACCCAAATTCTTAATATGCTACAGAGCCTCTCCTTATATTATTGCTCAGTATAGAAAGTTTGCACAGTCCAGAGATAAATGGTTATCCCTTGGTGTCTGTAGGAATTGCTTCTAGGATCTTTGGTGGATACCAAGATCCACAGATGCTCAAATCTCTGATGTAAATGGCATAGTATTTGCATATGACCTGTGCATATCCTCCCAAATACTTTATATCATTTCTAGATTACTTTTAATACCTAATACAACATAAATGCTATGTAAATAGTTGTTACACTATATTGTTTAGGGAATAAAGACAAAAAAAAAAGTCTGCACGATTCAAATACAGATGCTATATTAAACTTTTTGGATCCAAGCTTGGTTGAATCCACGGACAGAGCCCATGGATATGGAGGGCCAGTTGTATAATGTAAAAAAAATTCCTCCTCATGCACTTGTTTCCAGTTTCATGCTTTGTGGGTAAGGATGGGCACAGTTTGATACAGGTCTTTAAACCTCTCTTTGTATGCATATACAAGTAATTATTTGCAAATTTGTTTGCACATGCAGAATTAAAAAATTAACCTTTTTTTTAACAGCTTTAGATGTACAGAAGTTTGAGCCGATAGTTCAGAAAATGCCCATATTGCCTTCCCTCCCCTCATTTCTCCTGTTGTGAACATCTTGCATTAATTTGGCACATTTATTGCCATTTGATGAGCCAATATCAGTGTTACTGTTTGTTAGTCCATAGTTTACATAGGGCTTGTTCTTTGTGTTGCAGTTTTTTTTTTTTTTTTTTTAAGATCTCACTCTGTAGCTCAGGTTAGAGTGCACTGGTGCCATCATGGCTCTGCAGCCTCCACCTCCTGGGCTCAAGTGATCCTCCCACCTTAGCCTCCCAAAGTGCTGGGGTTACAGGCATGAGCCACCACGCTTGGCCAAGAATTGTTTTTAAAAAAAGTGGGATCAAGCCCAGTGGTGGCTTGTGCCTGTAGTCCCAGCTACTTGGGAGGTTGAGGTGGGAGAATTGCTTGAGGGTAGGAGTTTGAGACCAGTCTGGGCAACACAGCATGTCTCTGTTTCTTAAAAAAAAAAAAAAAAAAAAAGTGGGCCGGGGGTGGTGGTTCATGCCTGTAATCCTTGCACTTTGGGAGGCCAAGGCAGGTGATCACCTGAGGTCAGGTGTTGGAGACCAGGCTGGCCAACGTGATGAAACCCGATCTCTACTAAAAATCCAAAAAAAAAAAAAAAAAAAAAAATCTGAGTATGGTGGTACGCGCCTTTAATCCCAGCTACTCAGGAGGCTGAGGCAGGAGAATCACTTGAACCTGGGAGGCAGAGGTTGCAGTGAGCCGAGATTGCGCCACTGCGTTCCAGCCTGGGCGACGAGAGCAAAACTCCATCTCAAAAAAAAAAAAAAGGGCGAAACCAGTCATTCAGCAGTCATTCACCTTTTTTGGTGGTTTTCAGGATACACTGCTTTTGGGCTTTTTTTTTTTTTTTTCCGAGACGGAGTCTCGCTCTGTCACCCAGGCTGGAGTGCTGTGTCCGGATCTCAGCTCACTGCAAGCTCCTCCTCCCGGGTTCACGCCACTCTCCTGCCTCAGCCTCCTGGGTAGCTGGGACTACAGGCGCCGCCACCTCGCCCGGCTAGTTTTTTGTAGTTTTTAGTAGAGACGGGGTTTCACTGTGTTAGCCAGGATGGTCTCGATCTCCTGTCCTTGTGATCCACCCGTCTCGGCCTCCCAAAGTGCTGGGATTACAGGCTTGAGCCACCACACCCGGCCTGCTTTTGGACTTTTTAATGTAAGCATTCTTGATTTACTAATTTTCAGATTAATGACAATTTATTTTTGGGAATGGAAGGCTGGCTGGGATGTTACTTTTTCTTTTTTTTTTATTTTTTATTTTTTATTTTTTTAAAGTGTATCTCATAGTGGCAGCAGCTTTTTCCCAAAGGAATGCTTATTTTTTTGACTGGACATTTTGGCTATACCTAATCATCAAAGTTCTTCTTTTTTCTCTTTATCTCTGGATTTGGAAAATGGATTCATTTTGGTTTTCTTCCTCATAAATTCTTTTTGGTCTGTCCAGCCATTGCAATTGCTAGTCATGTCTCCTTGTCAGACTGGCTTTTCATGACAGTCATCGATGTTAGAAAAAATTACTTGCTCTTTATCACTATCTATTTCAATACATTTCCTCTTGGGCTTTCTCTGGGGGCAGCACTGAATTTTTTCCTTAGTTGAGCCATGCAGATTTTCTAAAAGTCATCCTTTAGTTTGGCTTTTCACTCCTCCGTAGGTGCTGTTCAGCTTCTAGGAGATTTCTTGCAGTTTCTATTTGTCAACAGATTTACCAGCAGCACCCTCCTCCTCACTGATACTGGTGCTTCCCCACCTATCTTTATCATTTTCAGCCTTCTCTTTTTCTTTCTCTTTTCTTTTTTCTTTTTTTTTTTGAGACCGGATCTTACTCTGTTGCCCAGGCTGGAGTGCAGTGGTGCAATCATAGCTCACTGCAACCTCTGCTTCATGGGCTCAAGTGATCCTCCCACTTCAGCTTCCCAAGTAGCTGGGATTACAGGCATGCACCACCATGCCTGGCTAATGTTTGTATTTTTTGTAGAAACAGGGTTTTGCCATGTTGTCCAGGCTGGTCTTAAACTCCTGGCCTCAAGCGATCCTCGTCCCTCAGCTTCTTGAATAGCTGGATTTAACATGCAGGAGCCATTGTGCCTGGCCATGTTCGTGCACTCTTGATTTTATTGGGGCCTCTGTCAGCTTACCCTGGAATTTATTCTGCATCATCTGAGGATTTGGAAGAGCTGAATCACAGTTGTAGTAGACAGCGTCGTCTTCTTATCCTTGTGTATTTTATACTGGGACAGGTCTTGAGTCTTGAGGCAGTTTTTCTGTCATGGCTAGGGGACATTGAGCTATATTACCTCTTATAGCGCTGATTCAGACTGTCATGTCTTCCCCAAAGTTCTTGACCATAACATAATGGTTGGTCACAGTCATGAGCAATAACTAAGTGATTTCTGGGACTAACAGATGATGAAGTGCATGTTTAGCAAACAGTGACTTCTGTTACTTCTCTGTGGTGCAGCAGCAGAAACTTTTGGCCTAAGGCATAGAGGTTAGAAGGCTTATGAATTCCTACCAATCTGGAGATAAGATTTATGAGCATCATGATACTTCAAACCTCTGCTTAGAGATTTCTAGCTGTGTGCTTCAGGAGTGTTTTGGTAAAACTTTGAGGATCATGAATAAAACTAATAGCTTAAAAGTTAAACACCTTGAGTTTTTTGTTCTTTTGTTTCTCGGGCACTTTTCATAACCTTTTCAGTGTTTTGTGTTTGGAGCCACTCTTTCCAGTGACATACTGCACTAGTAGGTCTCTTGTCATTTTATTCTCAGATTCTGAGTCTGTCCTATTTGTTTCTCTTCTTCGTCTTATCCTAGGAAGAATGTCACAGTGGCAACCAATATCTTGAAACATGCAGTTATGATGACATTGACAGTTTTGGCATCAGTCCAGATGTTTCTTGTAGCGTTCACTCATCACATCCAAAGATAACTTGGCTGCAGTTACATTGCTGTCTTTTAGCAAGGTGTATATGAAATTCTGCAGTACCGTATCCACTTTATTCTTGTGTTTTACTGTTATATTCTTGCTATCAGTCACAACATGAGTATGTAAAGTCTCGAAAGCTTATTATGGCAACTTGGAAGTTCAAAGAAGAGCTTTAGTGAACTTGGTGGATAGATGGGATACTTCTCAGCAAGATAAAAGCTTTGCCAAATGTTATTAGATGATCTTGATTCAAGACAGTATAATTGTAGGAAAGTAGAACTTTTAGCTCTTGAGGAAAGTTACTTAGATGTTCTGGGTAACAGTGACCAATCTGTGCCATAAATATCACCAGCTCTGTCAATTCTTTACCAGGTTTATTGGTTTTAATTTGATAATCTCCATATTGGATTTGTAGTGCATATAGTATTGCTGTAGAAACCCTTTAATGTCAACCAGTGGCTCCACTTTATTAGATTCTGTAACTGCTGCTTGTTACTGGGCAGCTAGTTTCTGCAGGACATGTTGGCTGTAGACTGCATCCACAGTGAGTAGTTCTCAGAGAACCCGTACTGCTGACACTTGCAAACCCATCTCAGCTGTGGTGTGGAGTTGTGGATTTGTACTTCTGGATGTGACGAGAAACAGCATTTGGGAGCTCAGCAGGTGATGCTGTCTTGACTGATTTTTTTTGTGTGTGTGTGTGTATTTTATTTCATTTCTGAGACAGGGTGTTGCTCTGTCACCCAGGCTGGAGTGTCATGGCACAATCATGGCTCACTGCACTCTTGAACTCAAGCAGTCCTCCCGCCTCAGACTCCCACGTAGCTGGGACTATAGATGCACGCCAGGCTAATGTTTGCATTTTTAATGGAGATGAGATTTTGCCATGTTGCCCAGGCTGGCCTTGAACTCCTGGACTCAAGTGATCCTCCTTGCCTTGGCTTCTCAAAATGCTGGGATTATAGGCATGAGCCACTATGCCAGGCCCTGTGTGTGTGTTTTTAAAATTAATATTTGTGGCTTACTTTACATCTGCATCTATTCTCTTCTTTTTAGTAGTTCTCTAGTGTATTATTAAATGGTTATGCTATGACTTAATACTGCTTTTATTGATAGATATTTAGATTATATAAATGGATTGTAGATTGTCCATACATTTTATTTATATTTATTGCTAGCTAATTCCTCTTCAGTAATTTTGTAATAGTTGAAGAAAACATGTTTTTCATTTTGATGTGTATTATCAGACTGCCATCCAGAATGGTCACAACAGTGTAAACTCTCACCAGAAATGGGGGTGGGGTCAAGCTTCTCTGTGTCATTACAAACTTAAAAAAAACTTCTTTTATCTCATAGGAGGTGAAGCATTTACAATATATTCTGTCTAACTGGGAGATGTACTTTGTTTCAATAGCATTCTTTTAATGTTGATTTACGATTACTTCAGGTAGAGCATGCATTCTGTTCCTGGTCCTCCCTTAGGTGGAGCTGCTCCACCTATTTACGTTCTCTGGCTCTTGAAAGCATATGGTTTTGCTGTCACTGATCAAAAAGAATCTGGGTGCCTGCCTAATAGACTATATATTTCTTGAGGGTAAGGAATGTGTAACTTTCTTCGTATCTACTGACGGGTCTGGTATATAGCAGGTGGTGAGTAAATGGTCTTTTAAAAACCTAAATTGGTTCATGTTCTGTTGGGGTTACTGCTGAGTGAAGTGCTTTAATTTTGTTAAAAATAATCTTTTCAAATTGTGAAATATAAACTTGAAAAACTGCAGTGTATGCTGGGCGCGGTGGCCCAGGCCTGTAATCCCAGCACTTTGGGACACCAATGTGGGCAGATCACCTGAGGTCAGGAGTTCGAGACCAGCCTGGCCAACATGGCGAAACCCCCGTCTCTGCTGAAATACCAAAAATAATAATAATAATAATAATAATAATTAGCCAGGCATGGTGACTGGTGCCTGTAATCCCAGCTACTTGGGAGACTGAGGCAGGGGAATCACTTGAACCTGGGAGGCAGATGTTGCGGTGAACCGAGATTGCGCCATTGCATTCCAGCCTGGGCAACAAGAGCAAAACTCCATCTTAAAAGGAAAAGAAAAACTGCAGTATGAAATTGTCACTTTGGTGTGTGTTGTCTCTTATCTTTCATCTCTAAAATCAGTTAAATAGGATGAATTGATATCTTAGGACCTGTTAGGAAATAATTAGCCTATTTTATAAGTACATTTGGTATTTAGAAATTGGAAGTTGAGAAATTTATTAAAAAGGGGATTTGTTTAACATTACTTCTGGTTTTGAATTTTCTGGATTGGAGTATACCATGTGTTAGAAGGGGATATATGTTGGCCAATGATATTATAGATTGGCTTAATTAGTCAAGTGTCCAGACAGAAGGAAAAGGGAAGCTAAATTCCGAGAATTGCCAGATTATCTTCAGGCGTGGGAAAAAAACCTGCAGAAAAGGACACTTTTAAATTTTTTAATGGAAGACTACAACAAAATGGTATTTTCTTTATAACTGGTCATATTATATATTATTACTGGATTTATTGAATATAAGAATATTCTTATTTCCACAGTATGTACTGGAAAACAAAACATACAAAGCATATGGTCTTAAAAGGGGCAAAATTAGTTAGCTTATTACACTTTGGCCATTTAGGCCTTTCTTTTGGATGTTTGTTGTTAGTATATCAGCTAATTATTTTTCATTGGCAGCATATTCACTTTAATCTTGTATGTTTTGAAATTAAGTTTAATGAACATGTGTGCTTAGTTGTATCCATATATCCATTCCTTTGGTTAAGGAGGATGTCTTTGTGGTAGGGGTTACATTATGAAAACTTCAGCAGAATGGAACAGAAGGTTGACTTTATTTTCTTGAAATTTATTTTATCCTATTTCTTCCAGAAAGAATTTCTGGTAACTTAAAAGATCTGGAAGTGTAATAAAATATGTGTAAAAAGAAGAAATCAGGGAAAAGACAAAGCATATATTCTTTTCCCAAGTGACAGCATAATTCAATGACTAAGAATAAAAATTGGGTTTGAATTTGCTTGGCAGCGAGAGTAAAAATGGAAATATGGTAAAATACATAGCACTAAACTAAAAGGAGGAACAAGACCAATTTTTCAAGGGTGAAATCCTCTCTTGACAGATTTTAAGAAACTATTTAAACTGGACATTGTACAAAAGCTGTTTTGTTGTTGTTAGTGGCCCTAGATTAAAAAAAAAAAAAGGTGAGGGCTAAACATTAAGATTTCAAGCCAATGAAATATGTTTTAGGGGTTGATTTGAATTTAGGCTGCAGATGTGTGTTTTATTTGGCCAATGTAGGTTTTTTTTCTTAAAATATTTCAAACATACATGAGACTACAGAGACCAATATAATTAACATTCATACATTAACCATACAGCTGTAGCACACCTTAGCATGTTCCCATATTTCTCATTTTTTTGAGGAAAATACCATGTACAGTTGAAGCAACTTCTTAGATTACAGTTTACTTTCTTCCCAGAAGTTAACTGTTATTCTGAGTATGGTGTTGATAATTTTTTTTTTTTTTTTCGAGACAGGGTCTCACTCTGTCACCCGGGCTAGAGTACAGGGGCATGATTATGGCTCACTGCAGCCCATCTCCTTTGCTTAAGCAGTCCTCCCACTTCAGCCTTCCAAGTAGCTGGGAATAGAGGCGTACACCAGTGTGCCTGGCTAATGTTTGTATTTTTTGTAGAGGTTGGGTTTCGCCTGTTGCCCAGGCTGGTCTCCTGTGTTCAAGCAGTCCATCCACCTTGGCCTCCCAAAAGTGCTGGGATTATGGGTGTGAGCCACCACTCCTGGCCTGATCATTTTTAATGCATGTTTTTATATAATTACTGCATGGGTATATATTCACAAACAAATCATAGTATTGCTTTGCATATTTTCAGATTTGATGTAAATGATATATTCTGCCTATTCTATAATTTGTCTTTCATGAAATTTTTTTTGATTTATATGAAACTGCTGATGTTACCATTTTTGACCTACAAAAATGACAGTTTTATATGACCCACCCTAATAGTCATTACTTTTATCTGCTGTAAAATTATTTTTTATTATATGAATATAGCCAGATTAAATTTATTTATTCTCATGTTGATAGGCATTTAGATTGTTTCCAGGTTTTTGTGTATGAAAAACAATGTTACATTGAACATTCATTATTAGGAATCATTGTGCTTACATTTAAGATTTTTGGCAAGTTTTAAAAACTGCATGTTGTGGCCGGGCACGGTGGCTTGAGCCTGTAATATCAGTACTTTGGGAGGCTGAGGTGGATGGATCACCTGAGGTCAGGAGTTTGAGACCAGCCTGGCCAACATGGTGAAACTCCATCTCTACTAAAAATACAAACATTAGCTGGGCGGGGTGGCGGGTGCCTGAAATCCCAGCTACTCAGGAGGCTGAGGCAGGAGAATCCCTTGAACCTGGGAGGCAGAGGTTGCAGTGAACCGAAATGGCGCCATTGCACTCCAGTTTGGGTGACGAGCGAAACTCCATTTTAAAAAACAAATGAACAAACGAAAAAAAACTCCGCATGTCGTGACTCCCTAATGGGTTGTGAAATCAGTTTAGGAATTAGAATAGAAAAGTATCAGGTTGTATTGCAAACAATAAGGGTAAAATGTTTTGTGAAATTTTTATTTCTGTGTGTATGTATGTGGTTATTAAGTTTGAAATGAAGCCCTCTATGGTAAATTACCCAGAAGTGCAATTATTGGGCTGAAGATTTTGGAGGTTATGGGAGTTTTTTAATCTGTATTGGATATTGTCAAATTTGCTGTCACTTTGCATATTTTAGCACTAGATTTGCTATCTTCCGATTGTTATGATTCATGGCATTGTCAGATTTTTTGTTTACAAATCAGATGAGTGTGAAATGGTACCACATTGTCTTAATTTTTATTTTGATTATGGGGTTGAGTATGTTTTCAAATGTTAGATGACTATTCAAGGTTTGTTCCTTGAATTGACTGTTCTTTTCCTTCCACAGCCATTTGGGTGGTCTTTCTAAATTGATTTTAGAAAGTTTTAAGTTCATTATATACTCTGATTATGTTTGTTAAGTGAATTGCAACTGTCTTTTCTCAGTCTGTGTGACTTATCTCTTAACTTTTTATATTGTTTGTTTTGTTAAATATAAATGATTATTATAAAATATATCACTATTTTCTTGTTTGTGTTTTATTTAAGAAATCTAGGGTGATCACTCTGGTTTTTCTCATGCACATTCATAGATTTGTTACTCCATTTCTTCAGTTGATTTCTCTCTTGTGAGTTGGTTTTTCAGTGAACCATTAAAGGGCAAAGGAGAAGTTTTCCCTTGGCTCCTACGCTGCTATTCAAAACTTCCTGGGTTAGTAAGCCTTCTTGTGAATTGTCTTTAAAATGTTTATTAAAAACTCTTAGGAACTCTTACATAAAGTATCAAATTGGTGTACAAAGATGCTCTCTGACATTGCTTGACTAGTGAAAAAAGTTAAAACAATCTAAATGTTAAAAATATGTTGTTATATGTATCCAGACTTAGAATTTTTTTTGTAGACATTAAGAGAATAAGCTAGAGCTATACGTTGTGACATGAAAATGCCTACTATATACTAGTTAAGTTTTTTAAAAAGTATGTTGCAGAGAAAATATGCACAGTATATCATATGGTGCAAAATTTTTGTGGGCACATATGTATATGGTATATGCAATCTATATATGCATATAGAAGGGTCTGAAAATATATAATAGTTGCCACTGGAGTGGTATGTTTGTTTGCGTTGCTTTAATTTTTTTCAGTACACAATTAAACAAAAATAAAAAACAATTTAAAAGAAATTCGGCTGGGTGTGGTGGCTCATGGCTGTAATCTCAGTACTTTGGGAGGTGGAGATAGTTTGCTTGAGCCCAAGGGTTTGAGACCAGCCTGGGCAGCTGAGCGAGACCTGTCTCTACAAAAAAATTAAAAAATTAGCCAAGTGTGATAGTGCGTGCTGGGGACTGAGGTGGTAGGATCGCTTGAACCTGGGAGGTCAAGGCTTCAGTGAGCCGTGATTGAGCCACTGCACTCCAGCCTGTGTGACAGATCAAGACTCTGTCTCATAAATAAATAAGTAAATAGAATCTTAATAACCTTGGAGTATGGAATAGATTTGTTTGGTTTTTTGTTTGAGACAGGGCTCAAGTAATCCTACCACCTCAGCCTCTCTAGTAGCTAAGACTAGAGGCATGTGCTACCACACATGATTAATTTAATTTAATTTTGTGAAGACAGAATCTCACTGTGTTGCCCAGGCTGGTCTCAAACTCCTGGCCTGAAGTGATCCTCCCGCCTCAGCCTCCCAAAGTGCTAGGATTACAGATGTGAACCACTGTGTCCCCACCAATTTTTTTTTTTTTTTTAAGTTTTAGAAGTTTTTGTTTTGTTTTCTTTTGTTTTGTTTTGTTTTTAATATTTGGGTCTTGAGTCTACTTGGAATTTTTTTTTTTTGGTGTGTGATGTGAGGTAGGGATCAAACTTAATTTTATTATATGCATACCCAATAACCATATTACTGTTAACAGAGTGTTTGGAGTTTTTGAATTATAATTTTTAAAAGCAGCTCATGGTTTCTCGTTAAGCACAATTACAGTCCTTTTGTCCTTCACCAGGCTGCTTCATATATTCAAGTTTGTGACCTCTGTGATATGATTGGTAGATTACTTGATCCAGAAATAGAACCTAGAAGAGTAGATACAGAGTATATTTTATAGGTCTCACCCAAATGTCATTTCTCTCACTATTTAAATAGAAATTATATTGCACTTTCTTCTCTAATAAACTTGCTTTCCCTTAAAAAAGCAATTGGATTGCAGACAGTTTGAGGATATACATTAATGAGGAAACAGATTGCTGGTTTTTTGCATTGCTGGCTACAGACCTTGGAAACTAGAGAAGCAGATGGTTGATTGATTGATATCTTGTTTTAAAACTTGAGCATACTTACATGTGTTTGGTCATCCAGCTATTATCACATATGTATTCTAACATTTGAGACTTTTAATTTTGACTTTAGGGGATGTATATCAATAAAGTTGTCTTAACTTTCTGAGGTGTGTGATATAAAACACTGTAAATCACTTAGTTTAAGTGTGAAGACTATTTTTCTTCCATCTTAAGAGAGTTTTTATTATACTTGTAGTCTAAGGAGTGTTGCTGCTGAGGCCTTCAGATGTATATTCTAAGTTTTTTCTTTTTATTCCTTTCTCATACTGGTGGTCAGAAGAAGGCCTTATGATTTTTTTTTTTTTTTTTTTTTTTTTGAGACGGAGTCTCGCTCTGTCGCCCAGGCTGGAGTGCAGTGGCCGGATCTCAGCTCACTGCAAGTTCCGCCTCCTGGGTTTACGCCATTCTCCTGCCTCAGCCTCCCGAGTAGCTGGGACTACAGGCGCCCGCCACCTCGCCCGGCTAGTTTTTTTGTGTGTGTGTTTTTTAGTAGAGACGGGGTTTCACCGTGTTAGCCAGGATGGTCTCGATCTCCTGACCTTGTGATCCGCCCGTCTCGGCCTCCCAAAGTGCTAGGATTACAGGCTTGAGCCACCGCGCCCGGCCGAAGGCCTTATGATTTAGTGGAATTGAGCAATATTGAGAAAGATTGTAGATGCAAGTTTATTTTTAGATTTCTTAGACTTGTAATATTGAGAAAGATAACTAACCACTTCCTTGAATTTTCCATCTGCAGCATTATAAAGCAAAAAACAAACAAATAAAAAAACAAAACAGACGTGTTCTGGAGGGTAATATGTGAGATGAGGTAGAGCCTGGAATGATTGCTGTTTAATAATGGGAGAAAGGTGCTTTATCACTTCAAAATAGGGTTTTGATTTTGCCTGAAAGGTTAACTGTACAGGCCACATGTTTTATCTGAACAGATTTTACTTTTGAAGTAGTTTAAACAGTGGGTTATGTGGTATTATAGTACAGATGATTTATGGAAGGAAGTCTTTACATATTTGATACATTTTGGCACAAAATACATAATCCTAGATTTTTCAGGATTTCCCTAACTATAATATTTAGAACTGTTTTTCCTTATATTAGCATTTTAATGTACAGATTGAGCATCTCTGATCCAAAAATCTGAAATCTTGAAATGCTCCCAAACCTGAAACTTTTTTGACGTTGCAAGTGGAAAATTCCACACCTGACTTCCAGTGACAAGTTGCAGTCAGAACTTTGTTTCATGCACGCAATTACAAAACATTGTATAAATTTACCTGCAGGCTATGAAACAAAATGCATTTTGTGTTTAGACTTGGGTTATATCCCCATGATATTTTATTATGTATATACAAGTATTCCAAAATCAGAAACAATTCTAAATCCAAAACACTTCTGGGTACTAATCTTTGTTTCAAAAACAATACTCAGTCATTATTATAGATCTTGGGAAATGAGGATAACCATTTTAATAGGGCTGTAAAAGAGTTGTAGAAAGACTTTCCTTCTTTAAAGACATTGTGTTTTTAGCTTTGACCACTACCAGTGGCTATAATGCATTGTTTCTGCCTTTATTGAAGTCCTATAAGATGGTGGTAAAAGCATGGACTTTGAAGTCAGAGAGATAAAGATTTGAATTCAGGGTCTTCCACTTAAGTTTGTGTTTTGATGAATTGCATTATCTCCATGAACCTCAGTTTCTTTATCTGTAAAACGGGACCCCGTTCTTAAGGGTTGTTTGAGATGATAGGTGAAGGGTGAACTACTGGGCTTTGTTCAAAGTTGTCTTCAGTAGTAAAGTACAATTCACCTTCTCCTTCAGAGAGATAACATCATGATGTAGGAAGAAAGAAACTACTTACTTTTGTGGGAGGCAGTGTTGTATAATAGGCCATTTCTTGCTTCTCTGTTTTTGTACATTGTGTAACCTTAGGGAGATTATCCAGAAAGTTTTACAAAACCTCAATCTTCTCATTGGTAAATAGAGATAATGCTCCCTATGTAACAGGCAGAGTTTTAAAGTTAAATGAGAATATTTATAAAAGCTCACCTTATCTGGCGCATAGTGACATGGTAACTTCTATTAATACATTTTTATGGTAATAGGCAGTAATATTATGCTTCTGAAGTAGGTAACAAGAAGGGCTTTTGGTTGGAGAAACCAGAATGGTTATGAATTAGTCCGTGTTTACTTTGAGGGAGTAAAGACTAGGGAGTGTTCATTGAAGGAAGACTGTTTAGGAGGCTACTATTACTTGGCCAAAACACAAATAATATGACTCGAATAATAGTTTCTCAAAATTTTGTGTGATCAAGGCTTGTAAATAAACTTTACTGTTGTTTTATTAGGATATAAAATCAACTTTATGGAAGTATAATTTAAACAACGAAAGATACTCGTTTTAAGGGTGCAGTTAGATAACTTTTGATAATGTACATACCCAGATAACCATCATCTTAATCAAGGTAATGGAATTTCTGTTATCTCCAAAACCTTCCTTGTGTCCCTCACAGTCAGTGCACCACACCCCTTCCCTCCTCTGGTTCAAGGAAACCACTGATTTGTATACATTCGTTTTGTCTCTTAGAATTTCATGTAAGTGGGCTGGGCAAGGTGGCTCATGCCCATATTCCCATCACTTTGAGGGGCTGAGGTGGGAGGATCTCTTGAGCCAGGAGTTCGAGGCTGCGGTGGGCCGGGATCATACCACTGCAGTCCAGCCTAGTGACAGAGTGAAACCCGGTCTCAAAAAAATTTTTTTTGTGTGTGTAAATGGAATCGTGCTGTACATATTCTTTAATGTCTGGCTGCTTTCACTCCGCATGTTTTTGAGTCTTCCATGTTGCTTTGTGTTCCAGTAGTTTGTTGCCTTTTATTGCTGAGTAGTATTCACTGTGGTATGGCTATACCACAATTTGTTTCTTCATTCACCTGATATTTGGGTTTCCAGGTTTTGGCTATTATGATTAAAGTGGCAATGAACATTGATGTACAAGTCTTTTTGTGGACTTAAGTTTTTATTTCTCTTGAGCAAATGGGAGTAGAATAGCTGAGTCATATGGTGTATATTTTGCAGTTTCTTAGTAAGTTAAACAGGTTTTCAAACTGATTGTGCCATTTTATCTTCCTGTAATCTCATTTATGTTATATGCTGTGTTTTTAATTTTAACTGTTTTTTTTTTGTGTGTGTGTGTGTGAATTGATATCTTATTGTGGTTTTTATTTACATTTTTCTTTTTGAATGCTTTGCTTTTTGTTTTGAGACAGGGTCTTGTCTGTTGCCCAGGTTGATGTGATCCTGGCTCACTGCAGCCTTGACTTCCCAGCCTCAAGGAACCCTTCCACCCCAGCCTCCCAAGTAGCTGGGACTATAGGTGCATGCCACCAAACCCAGCTAATTTTATTTTGTAACAATTTTTATGTAGAGATGAGATCTTGCTATGTGCCCAGGCTGGTCTTTAAATCTGGGGCTCAAGTGATCCTCCTGCCTCAGTCTCCGTAAGTGCTGGGATTATAGGTGTCAGCCACCATGCCTCGCCTTATTTGCATTTTTCTGATAGCAAATGATGTTGAACACTTCTTCATGTGTTTATTGGCAATTTGTATATCCTTTTATTAGATGAGGTGTCTGATTCTTAATTCATTTTGAAAATAATGTTTTTAAAAATTACTGAGTTACAAGTTCTTTATATGTTGTGGATACAAGTACTTTGTCAGACGTGTGAATTTTGAATATACAGTCAGCCCTCCTTTTCTGAGGGTTCCACACCCACGGATTTAACAAATCTAGGATAGAAAATGTTTGGTAAAAAAAAAACAATATGAGAATAAAAATAATACAAATAAAAAGTACAGTATAACAGCTATTTATATAGCATTTAATCATATTAGGTATTCTGAATAATCTAGAGATTGATTTAAAGTGTAAGGAAGATGTGCATAGGTTATATGCAAATATGATTTTTTTTTTTTTTTTAATAAGGGACTTGAGCATCCTCGAATTTTGGTGTTCAGTTTTGGGTGGACTAGGAGGGTAGAGAGGGGTTCTTGAAACCAGGCCCCCAAGGAAAGGATACCGAGAGATGACTGTATTCTTTTGTTCTGTGGCTTGCCTTTCATTTTCTTAACAGTCTTTGGAAGAGCAGATGTTTCTTCATTTTGTTGAGTCCAGTTTATCACTTTTTACTAACGGTTAATGCTTTTTGTGTCTTAAGAAGTATTTAGCTACACCAAGGTTGTAAAGATTTTCACCTTTGTTGATTTTGGAAGCCTTACAGTTTTAGATATTACATTTAAGCCTATGATCTATTTCAAGTTAATTTTTGTGTATGATGTGAGGTAAAAGTTCAGGTTCTCCTCTCCCATATGAGTATCCAGTTTTTCAAGCACCATTTGGTAAAAAGACTATCCTTTTCTCATTTAATTACTTTGACCTTTGTTGAAAATCAGTTTTTCATAAATGAGTAGGTCTTTTTATTATTGCATTGATCTGTATACCTATACTATTTTTTTTTTTTGAGACAGAGTCTTGCTCTGTCACCCAGGTTGGAGGGCAATGGCATGATCTTGGGTCACTGCAATGTCCGCCTCTCAGGTTCAAGTGATTCTCCTGCTTCAGCCTCACAAGTAGCTGGGATTACAGGCATGCACCACCACGCCCAGCTAATTTTCATATTTTTAGTAGAGATGGGGTTTCACCATGTTGGCCAGGCTGGTCTCGAACTCCTGGCTTCAGGTAATCCGCCTGCCCACACCTCCCAAAGTGCTGGATTACATGTGTGAGCCACCACACCTGGCCCTGTGTATCTATGCTTATGCCAGTACTACATTTGATTACTGTGGCTTTATGGTAAATTTTGGTTACTCTAGATTCTTTGCATTTCCATAAATTTTGGTATTAATAGTGTCAGTTTCTATCAAAAAGCCTGCTGGAATTTCAGTTGGCATTGTATTAAGTATATAGATGATTTGGGAGAGAACTGCCGTTTTAAAAATATTGAGTCTTCCAGTCCTTGAAAATGGTGTATGTTATTATTTTTTAAGGTTCTTTAGTTTCTCTCAGCAGTGTTTTGTAGTTTTCAGTGTAGGATGTGTTGGACATCTTTTATTGGATTTATTCTTAATTATTTTAAGTGCTTAAATGAGAATTTTTTTTAAGTTTCATTTTCTCCAGTTTGGTGCTAGTATGTAGATTACAATTGATTGGTGGTCTGTCTAGCATGTAGAAATTCCTTAATAAGTAGTCAGATGGAATTTAATTTGTTCTCATCTAACTTTCTGGGGAAATAATAATCTAAAACAACAAAAGATTATCTCTGAATTTGAATGGGTTTGAAATTTGTATGACTGTGTGCCTTATTTTAATTTCTCTGAATTTGAAATATAGAAGTACATTTGGATTTTATGATAAAATGTACAATAATAGATGTAAGTGGAGACAAGTAGAAATCATTCAACAGATAAGAGGATAGAGTTGTAGAAAAGCAGAGTTGAAAATTTTTAGATGGTAAAATAATATTCAATATTTATATTAAATATAAATATTTTAAAGTAGAAAGTGCTTGAGTAGTATGATTGAAAAGAGGAATCTTGTTTTCATTTGAATACATTTTGGCCTACAAGAATGTCTGTTACTGGCTTAAGTATTTTTCTTTGTATATACTGTCAGATGATTTACCATTTCCCAGCCAAACCTGATTGGTTGGCCCAGTACAACTGTATTCTCTCTTTTAAGCTGTGTCCTTGATAGTATTTCTGTTCATCCTGCCCAGAAGATTGTGTTCTCACACAGTTTTCTGTGGTTGGTTCTAAAACATGGTGTAAATGAAAGGATTGTAAAATGTGCCAATCAGCATTCTGTAAAAATGCACCAATCAGTGCTCTGTGGCTAGCTAGAGGTTTGTAATATGCACCAATCAGCACATTGTAAAATGGACCAATCAGCGCTCTGTAAAATGGACCAATCAGCAGGACATGGGTGGGCACAAATAAGGGAATAAAAGCTGGCCACCCCAGCCAGCAGCTGCAGGCCAATTGGGTCCCCTGCCACGCTGTGGAAGCTTTGTTCTTTCTTCACAATAAATCTTGCTGCTGCTCACTCTTTGGGTCCATGCCACCTTTAAGAGCTGTAACACTCACCGTGAAGGTCTTTCTGACTTCTTTGTCTGTCTCTTCCTCTCTCCGTTTCTCTCTTTCTGACTCCCTCTTTGTCTGTTCCTCTTTCTCTTTCCTCTCTGCTGGTCTTTCCCTGCCTCTGCCAGCTGCTTATGTTGCTGTTCTCCCCTCTCCTTTCCCTTTTTGGTGGCTTCAGCAGTATAAGACTGCCACTTCCTTGGGTTTTTGCACTGCATGCAATAACTCCATGATTTCCTTGTGGTATTTAATGGGCGTTCCCCCAGAGGTTAGGAACTCCCTTTCTTTCCATATTGCATCATGGGCATGTAGGATTAGATAAGCGTACTTATTATCTGTATACACATTTTTTCTTTTTCCCTTTCCCAGTTCTAAGACTTCGGTAAGTGCCACTAGTTCTGCTATCTGGCCACTGGTCCCTGGGGGAAGAGGCTTACTTTTAAGTACTGTTACATCACTCACTATGGCATAACCTGCCCCTTGTATCCCATTCTCTACAAATGAACTTCCATCGGTATATAGGTTAAGGTCAGGATTAGCTAAGGGGACTTCTAAGAGATCATCTCAGGTGGCATAAGTCTGGACTATAATTTGTTGGCAGTCATGCTTGGTTGGTTCCCCATCCTCTGGGATAAAAGTGACAGGGTTGAGGGCCACACATGTGCATATTTGAAGCACCGGTCCCTTGAGGAGTAGTGCCTGGTATCTAAGCAGGCGGTTTTCTGATAGCCATAAACTTCCTTTGGCACCTAGTGTGCCATTTACATCATGAGTAGTCCAGACAGTGAGATCCTTTCCTAGTATTATTTTGATAGCCTCTGATACTAAGACGTCCACCACTGCCACTACCTGTAAACAGGCCAGCCTTTTGCCACTGGTTGTGGGGTTGTCCCGCGAGTCGGAGTAAGGACTCCAAGAACTATTCCTGCTCTCTCTGAGACGTATAAAGAGACGTTTTGTCCTGTGGGAAGGCTTAAGGCTGGAGCTTATACTAGGACTTACTTTAAGGTTTTGAAGGCTGTTTCTGCCTCTGGTTCCCATTCTACTAGATGAGTATTTGCCTTCTGGGTCTCCTTGATTAGAGTATAGAGGGGCCTGGCTATCTCGCTGTATCTGGGGATCCATAGTTGGCGAAAGCCGGTGATTCCAAGGAACCCCCGCAACTGTTTTAGCGTCTTAGGGCGAGGATAAGCCAGTATAGGCTGTATTCGTTCCTTGCTAAGGGCCCTGGTTCCTCTGGCTAAGATTAGGCCTAGATATTTGACTTGTCTTAGGCAGAGCTGGGCCTTCGATTTAGATGCCTTATACCCTTGATTAGCTAGAAAGTTCAAGAGATCTACAGTAGCTTACTGGCATGAGGCTTCTGAACTGGTAGCCAAAAGTAAATCATCTACATATTGAAGGACCAGAGTGCCTGGGCTTGAGAAGTGGCCTAGATCTTGGGCCAGTGCCTGACCAAACAGATGAGGGCTATCCCTGAACCCCTGGGGCAAGACCGTTCACGTAAGTTGGGACGTGTGGTCTGTGGGATCCTCAAAGGCAAAGAGAAACTGCAGGGGAGTCAGAGTGCAGGGGAATACAGAAGAAGGCATCCTTGAGGTCCAGAACTGTGAACCATTCTGCTTCCTCTGGTATTTGAGAGAGCAGGGTATAGGGGTTGGGTACAACTGGATACAGAGGAATTACTGCCTCATTGATGAGTCTAAGATCTTGCACTAGTCTCCACTGACCGGTTTTTGTACTCCTAGAATTGGGGTGTTGCAGGGACTGCTGCATTTTCTTACTAAGCCTTGAGCTTTTAGATGTCTAACAATATCATGTAATCCTTTATGAACTTCAGGTCTTAAGGGATATTGCCTTTGATAAGGAAAAACGGTGGGGTCTTTTAGCCTTATTTGGAAAGGGCGGGCATTTTTTGCCCTTCCTAATTGTCCTTCTAATGCCCAGACTTCAGAGCTGATTCCCTCCTCAAGTAGGGGACAACAAATGGGTAATTTGTCCCCATATTCATGCAGATAATAGCTCCAGCTTTGGCTAATACGTCCCTCCCTAATAAGGGTATGGAACTTTCGGCATAATAAGAAAGGTAGTATATTTTCTTAAGGCTTCCCTTAGCTGCTGGAGGAAGGCGGTAGGATTTTCTTCCTTTCCCTGAGTTGTGGTGGACATCATTGAATAATTCATGGGTTTTCCTAATTCTCCTTAGTCCTTCTAGAACACAGGTCAACAGATGGTTGCGACTCCAGTCCCCGTGATCTGAGTCAAGAACCCAGTGGGGATCCATACTGAGGATGGCTTGCTGACCAGTAGGGAATTTGTCCCTTTCTTTGACTGTCATTCTGTCATTTACTTGACTAAGATACCAGGTATCTCCAAACTCTCGGGCTGCATCTAAAGCTGCATTCTTTTCATTAAAGGCCAGGGTTTGATCTAACAATAGCATGACATCTCTCCAAGTGAGGTCGAAGGTTTGCCCTAGACCCTGTAGGACATCTGTGTACCTATCAGGATCATCTGAGAACTTCCCCAGGTCTACTGTCATCTGCTTTAAATCAGAGAGAGAGAGAGAAGGGGACATGTACCTGGGTTGGGCCAAATTCCCCTCCCCCTACAGCTTGAAGGGGACATAACCAATAGCCTGGGAGTTTTTGTGGTCCTCCTCCACAACATTGCAAGCTTTGCATAGTTGTGGATTATCCTTCAATGAAAAGAAAGCTTGGACATAAGGTATTCCACTCCATTTGTCTTCCTTCTTACAGAAAAGGTCAAGCTGCAGGATAGCATTATAATTTATACTTCCCTCAGGTGGCCATTTTTCCCCATCAGAGAGAGAATATTGGGGCCAGGCCGTAGTGCAGAAAAAAATGAGCCACCTCTTTAACAGAAGTTGCAGGTCAAATTGGTCCCAGTGGCTTATGATGCGTTTCAAGGGTGAGCCTGTTGATGCCTGTGTGTTTCCCATCTGAAAGAAAAAAACACCCATGGTTTTGTTTTGTTCCCCCCATCCCCCAACCCCGAGTTATCGTGGCTTTAAAAGCCAGACCATTGTCGCTTTGGCTGGCCTAGAGAATTCCCCTTTGGAGGACACTACCACTGCAGGGCCCCTTCTTTGCCCCTATCCAGCAGGAATTAGCTAGAGCAGGCATCACCCAATTCCCAGCAGCAGTTGGGGTGTCCTGTTTAGAGAGGGAATTGAGAGGTGAAGCCAGCTGGACTTCTGGGTTGGGTGGGGACTTGGAGAACTTTTCTGTCTTAAGAGAGGATTGTAAAATGCGCCAGTCATGGCCGGGCGCGGTGGCTCAAGCCTGTAATCCCAGCACTTTGGGAGGCCGAGGCGGGCGGATCAGGAGGTCAGGAGATCGAGACCATCCTGGCTAACACGGTGAAACCCCGTCTCTACTAAAAATACAAAAAAAAATAGCCGGGCGAAGTGGCGGGCGCCTGTAGTCCCAGCTACTCGGGAGGCTGAGGCAGGAGAATGGCGGGAACCCGGGAGGCGGAGCTTGCAGTGAGCTGAGATCCGGCCACTGCACTCCAGCCCGGGCGACAGAAGGAGACTGCGTCTCAAAAAAAAAAAAAAAAAAAAGCGCCAGTCAGCACTCTAAAAATGCACCAATCAGCGCTCTGTGGCTAGCTAGAGGTTTGTAAAATGGACCAGTCATCACCCTGTAAAATGGACCAGTCAGTGCTCTGTAAAGTGGACCTATTAGCACTCTGCTAAATGGACCAATCAGCAGGACATGGAGGGGGACAAATAAGGGAATAAAAGCTGGCTACCCCAGCCAGCAGTGGCAACCTCATGGGGTCTCCTTCGACACTGTGGAAGCTTTGTTCTTTTACTCTTCACAGTAAATCTTGCTGCTGCTCACTCTTTGGGTCCACGCCACCTTTAAGAGCTGTAACACTCACTGCGAAGGTCTGCGGCTTCATTCTTGAAGTCAGCAAGACCACAAACCCACTGGAAGGAACGAACTGCAGACACATAAAGATGAGGAGAATTGTTCTTTAGGCTTTGAAGACCTTACTATGTGCACTTAGCATTGCTGAATGTGGTGGTCTCTGAGAGCAGTGTAATTCTGATGATACATACAGGCGTTTGTCTGTTATGAAAATGGGATGAAATTGAAGATGGGTTTATTGCCTTTTATATTATCTTTTGGATTTGTGATAACTTAAGGACAAACCTTTGAGAATGTTTGTAGTTATTAATATGACCAGAAACTGGAACTGTTTCAGTCTGGCACAGGAGAGATTAGTAGTAGTATTGCTGTTAGTCATTACGTAAGAGATGTTGATGTTTGGATTTAACCTTCGATTGTTTGTAATATGGTATTCCTAACATTCCTGACTAAAAGGATAGTGAATAAAAAATAATGCATTTAGAACTATGTTAGAACTGCATTGCAGAAAGCATATGAAATTTCAAGTTTAGGAAGTTTCCTGCTTTAAAACTTTTTTCTTCACACTTCACACTTTCAGCACTTATGTGTGATGCAGCTAGGAGATGCATCTGGTTTTGCAAATACAGTACTGCACCTGAATTACATTTTCTTTTTTTTTTTTCTGAGACGGAGTCTTGCTCTGTCACCCAGGCTGGAGTGCAGTGGCCGGATCTCAGCTCACTGCAAGCTCCGCCTCCCGGGTTCACGCCATTCTCCTGCCTCAGCCTCCCGAGTAGCTGGGGCTACAGGCGCCCGCCACCTCGCCCGGCTAGTTTTTTGTATTTTTTAGTAGAGACGGGGTTTCACCGTGTTAGCCAGGATGGTCTCGATCTCCTGACCTTGTGATCCGCCCGTCTCGGCCTCCCAAAGTGCTGGGATTACAGGCTTGAGCCACTGCGCCCCGCCTTACATTTTCAGTATTTATTTACTCAGTATTTATTTTCAGTCTTTATTTCCTGAAGGTTAATTTTCTTTAAAACCTTAGCAATTTTTCATCCGGTCTTTTTCATGTTATAATTATTTGCTTGTGTGATTTTACCACACGCTATATCCAACTAGGCAGCATTACTGGAAAACTTAATTTGATTTTTTGCCAAGAGATGGTTAGAATATTTTTCGTGGTAGAGAATATGTGGCGAAAATGCTTTAATTGATCCCTGACCAAATTCAGCAAGAAAAACTTAAGTAAACTTTAATAAGCAGGCAATAGGAGTTAAGGTGATATTCTGACTTTGGGTATAAACACTCAAACATGAGCTTTGCTACTGTAAAGTGAGAAATAAAATTAGTGTTAAGTCGAGATGAGTCAACTTGTTGATCATCTGCCTAGCCTACTATGATAGGAATGGTTGTAAGACTTGGAAGTTTTTTCCTGTCCTAAGTTGATGAGCATTTGAGTGGAAAGAGAGGCACTTTTCTCTTGAAGTTGTTCACTTTGGAATTTTCAAATTGTTTAAAGGCCTTTAAAATGTTCTGAGTTACTTCTTTATTTTCTTTTTTTTTTTTTTTTTTTTTTTTGAGGCGGAGTCTCGCTCTGTCGCCCGGACTGGAGTGCAGTGGCCAGATCTCAGCTCACTGCAAGCTCCGCCTCCCGGGTTCACGCCATTCTCCTGCCTCAGCCTCCCGAGTAGCTGGGACTACAGGCGCCCGCCACCTCGCCCGGCTAGTTTTTGTATTTTTAGTAGAGACGGGGTTTCACCGTGTTAGCCAGGATGGTCTCGATCTCCTGACCTCGTGATCCGCCCGTCTCGGCCTCCCAAAGTGCTGGGATTACAGGCTTGAGCCACCGCGCCCGGCCTACTTCTTTATTTTCTAGGCTATTCCTATTAAGAGAAATATTGCCTTTTTATCCTTTAAAATCTAATACCCTCATCTTTAGTGGTTGTCTCTGCTTAGGTTATGTTGCTTAGGACATAACGTTGATATTTGGTTAAAATGTCACTGAGCCGCCGGGCGTGGTGGCTCACGCGTGTAATCCCAGCACTTTGGGAGGCTGAGGCGGGTGGATCACCTGAAATCAGGAGTTCGAGACCAGCCTGACCAACACAGATAAACCCTGTCTCTGCTAAAAATACAAAATTAGCCAGGCGTGGTGGCACATGCCTGTAATCCCAGCTACTGGGAGGCTGAGGCAGGAGAATTACTTGAACCTGGGAGGCGGAGGCTGCGGTGAGCTGAGATCGTGCCATTGTACTCCAACCTGGGCAGTGAGAGCGAAATTCTATCTCAAGGAAAAAAAAAAATTCACTGAGCCTCCGAAAAGCACTAGGGAGTAAGCAATTTGATTCTGTAGGCTTTATTATTAGATTTGTGTGTTTGTATTATAAGGAAAACAAAATTTTAGTAAAATATAATGTATTTTGTTCATTTTATTTAGTTCATTGCTGGATTGCCAGTCTCTAGAACTTTTCCTGGCACAGAATAAACATATAATAAGTATTTTTTAAATGATGTACTTAATTTTATTACCCTACCATGCTTGAAACTGTGACTTTATATTATAGTTTCCTTTAGCAAAAGGTAAAACTACAGTCAATATATAGACTGTAAATAAATTTTTAAAATTCTTCATTTACTGTAATGTAATAGCGTCATTTTACACGTATACCTGTTTTTCAGATTTGTAACTCATTTGGTTTAAGTTTGGGGCATTTGGGCATTGATGTTTCTGATGTTGAATGATAAAATGTAGGCTTAAAAAATTCTCCTTCGAGTTTTATACTGCTGTATTGTGTATAGCCTCTCTTTCATAATGATACTTGGACTGTGATGGTATAGAGTGACTCTTATTTTAATCTGGATGCATTCGAGGTATTTCAAGTTCTTGAAAGACTGTTACACTTCTTGGGATGGTCATCATCCTATTTTTAAAGCAGAGATCCTAAAACTTAAAAACCTCAGAGATAGTCTAGCATCTATTTTCAGCAACTTGTTTTTTAAAGCTTTAGAACTTTGTACTCTTTGGTGAGGTGACAAAACAAATTTAGATTTTTTTTTTTTTTAACTGAGGACTTCAAAAAATTTTTGTGATGTTTATAGTATTTTGTCTCTTTTTTAGAAAGTCAAATTTGTTGAGGTATAGTTGACACTCAGTAAAATTCACCCATTTTAGATGTATGGTTCTGTGAATTTTGACAAACATTACTGAAATGGCTAAAGTGGACTGCTAACTAGCAGACAGTGCTAAAGTAGCAACTTAGAAATTAAAATGTCATCTTTTTATCACTTTGGGAAGATTCTCATTGGTATTTTTTCGTGGGTACAATAAGAGACCAGCAGTGTGGCAGGCTTTCGCTGGCTTTTTCCCCCAACTCTACTTCCCATAATGGTAAGATGTTCCTGTTTTCTTAGGAAAGTCATCCATTGGGGTAGGGTTAAGCTAGGATGGGTTCCTTGTGATTTTATTTAAAGGTTGGTCTACTTAATGCTGGGGGAAAAAAGCAGTGTAGTGATACAACACTTTGCCTGCCTTTACATTTCAAAATAATTTTTTTTTTTTTTTTTTTTTTTTGAGGCGGAGTCTCGCTCTGTCGCCCGGACTGGAGTGCAGTGGCCGGATCTCAGCTCACTGCAACCTCCACCTCCTGGGTTTGCGCCATTCTCCCACCTCAGCCTCCTGAGTAGCTGGGACTACAGGCGCCCGCCACCTCGCCCGGCTAGTTTTTGTATTTTTAGTAGAGACGGGGTTTCACCGTGTTAGCCAGGATGGTCTCGATCTCCTGACCTTGTGATCCGCCCATCTCGGCCTCCCAAAGTGCTGGGATTACAGGCTTGAGCCACCGCGCCCGGCCACATTTCAAAATAATTTTAAGGAAATAGATTGCTGTTTGATTCGAAATGCTTCTTTGTGTTATGGCAGTTAAGATTTTATTAACACTCCTTCTCAACTATCAACTATACCTTTTTTTAAGGGCCATATTAGTAACATATGTTGGGAACTTTTCGCATGTTATCAGTTAAGCTTTTTCAGTTATCAGTTTTGTTGTATTGAGACTTTTCTACTCAGAAAGGTTCTGAGTATTTGGAAAGTACTCCAATTGTAATCATTCTTTTTATTGCTTCTGAAATGTAGCAAGGCTCCATGTTCTTTCCTATTTCTTGACAGTTTCTTAATATCGTCAAACGTTGTAGAGTATAATGTACTATCTGTGTTGAAATACTTGGCTTTGGCATTTAAGTGCTATCATGCATTTATTTGAGAACAGTTTATGGCTCATTCAGACGTTGTGGGTAAGAGCATTGACTTAGGTGTCAGGCAGAATAAATTTAATCTGACTCTGCCATTTATTAACTATATGAACATGGATAAATTAATTATAACCGCTCTAACTGTTTTGTCATCTGCCAAATGGGGAAAATAATCATATGTATCTTCCAGTATTGTTGTCAGGATTAAAGAGATAATCAATGGGAAATATTGTATTGCATGTAGTAAGCACTCAGAGCATGTTAGCTGCTCCTGTCATCCTCACTCAGCAGAAGTTTTTTTGTTTTCGTCTTTTTTTTTTTTTTTGGAGACACTCTTGTTCTGTCGCCAGGCTGGTGTGCAGTGGTGCAATCTCAGCTCACTGCAACCTCCGCCTCCCAGGTTCAAGCAATTCTCCTGTGTCAGCCTGTGGAGTAGCTGGGATTACAGGCATATACCACCATGCCCAGCTAATTGTTATATTTTTTTTAAGCAGAGATGGAGTTTTACCATGTTGGCCAGGCTGATCTCGAACTCCTGACCTCAAGTGATCCGCCTGCCTCGGCCTCCCTAAGTGTTGGAATTACAGGCTTGAGCCACCATGCCTGGCCCTAGCAGAGGTTTTTGAGCTCTTACTTTGCATCCCAGACCATGCTTGATGTTGTAGATACAAAATGGATTCTAAGGAAGCCTTCCCCATCTTAAGAAGTTTCATAGTTCAAGAGGGAAGACAGGCAGTAAACAGTTGTGACGTATACTATATCAGAAACAAATGAAAAGAATAAAGGAGTTAGTATCATAAGCCTGGGGAGGTCAGGGAAAGACATTTCTATTGACTTATTTTTGACGTGTGAAGAGTAGTTTTCTGTTGACTTATTTGGCAGATATTTACTGAATACACTTTACTTTTGCCAGGCACTATTTTAGGTGCTGGGAATACCACTGGTTTCATGGAAGACAGTTTTTCCATGGACTGGTGGGCGGGGGGGTAGAGTGGATGGTTTTGGGATGATCCAAGCGGATTACATTTATTGTGCACTTTATTTCTATTATTACTACATTGTAATATATAATGCAGTCATTATGTAACTGAACATAATGTAGAATCAGTGGGAGCCCTGAGCTTGTTTTTCCGCAGCTAGACTGTCCTGTATGGGAGTGATGGGAGACAGTGGCAGATCATCAGGCGTTAGATTCTCATAAGGAGCATGCAGCCTAGATCCCAGCAGGGTTCAGGCTTCTAGGAGAATCTCATGCCACCGCTGATGTTACAGGAGGCGGAGCTCAGGTGGTAATGCAAGCAGCAGGGAGCAGCTATAAACACAGATGAAGCTTTCCAGCCCCTCACCTCCTGCTGTGAGGCCAGGTTCCTAAAAGGCCACGGGAATTGGCTTGTAGCCTAGGGGTTGGGGACCCCTGCTGTGTAAGAGTTGTGTAAGGAAATTAAATCTTGGGGCCCCCATTTCCTAAACTAAAGGGAAAAGTCAAGTTGGGAACTGCTTAGGGCAAACTTGCCTTCCATTCTATTCAAAGTCATCCCTCTGCTCACTTAGATACATATCTGATTGCCTCCCTTGGAAAGGCTGATCAGAAACTCCAAAGAATGCAATGCAGCCATTGGTCTCCCACTTATCTGTAACCTGGAAGCCCCTCCCCGATTGGAGTCTTCCTGCCTTTGCTTCAAGTTGTCCTGCCTTTCCAGACCAAACCAACGTACTTCTTCTTACATGCATTGATCGGTGTCTCACATCTCCCCAAAATGTATACAACTAAGCTGTGCCCCAACCACCTTGGGCACATGCTGTCAGGACTTCCTGAGGCTGTGTCATGGGAGCGTCGTCAACGTTGGCAAAATAAAATAAACTTTTTTTTTTTTTTTTTTTTGAGATGGAGTCTTGCTCTGTCACCCAGGCTGGAGTGCAGTGGCACGATCTCGGCTCACTGCAACCTCCACCTCCCGGGGTCAAATGATTCTCTTCCCTCAGCCTCCTGAGTAGCTGGGATTATAGGCGCATGACACCATAACTGGCTAATTCTTGTATTTTTAGTATAGATGGGGTTTTACCATGTTGGCCAGGCTTGTCTTGAATTCCTGACCTCAAGTGATCCACTTGAGGTCAGGAATTCAGCCCTGCCACAGTGCTGGGATTACAGGCATGAGCCACTGTGCCCAGCCTGCAGAATAAACTTTCTAAATTAACTGAGACCTGTCTCGAATTTTCAGGGTTCACAGAGTAAAGAAGACAGATGATGTCTCTACTCTCAGGAGCTCAGTCTAGTGGGAAAAGATCAGCAGTAAACAAATAAAAATAGCAGAGAGAAGTGCTATGAAAGAGACTAAAAGGTGATGTAATAAGGAGAGACTGAGGAGTTGCTTTACGTTGCATGGTCAGGGAAGGATCCTTTGAGTAGGTAACCTTTGAGATCTTCATACAGAGGAGTCAGCCATGGCAAGTATTAGAGAGATGAGCATTCTGCCGTAGGGAACCATGTTACACAAACCTCCTCAAGCTTTTGGCACATGTAAGGAGCAGACAGGTCAGTGTGGCTGGAATGTAGTGGGCAAGGAGTAGAGTGGTGCAAAATGAGATCACAGATAGGGTCTAAAGGGTTTGTAAGCCAGAGTAAGGGGTTTCTAGGTGTAAAAGAAAGCCATTGGAGGGCTGTTAGCAGGGGGAGTGCCTTTTGAAAAAGATGACTGTCACTGCTGTGTGAGGACTGGATTCTGAGGATAAGGGTAACAAGGGTAGAATTTAGGAGACCTTTGGAGGCTGTTGTATTAGCATTGGTGAGAGGTGGTGGTGGCTTGGGCCGGAGAGTAAATTAATAGAGAAAAACAGATTGATTTGGGCTGTGTTTTGAAGACCAAATCAACAGGACTTGCTGACTGCATGTGATCAAGGCAAATCCTAGGACTTGAGCACTTAGAAGATTGGTGGTGCAGTTTACTGAAATGGGTAAGACTGGAGGGGAGAGCAGATTTGGTGGGACAATCATGAGTTCTATTTTTTTAAGTTTGAGGTGCCAATTAGACATCTATGTGGAGATGTCATACTTGGTGGTAGGTAATAGTAGTACTCTGGAATTCAGTGAGAGTTTAGGGCCAGAGATAAATATTTAGGAGTAACTGACATTATCTGCTAGATTTGGTAATAAGGAGTTCCTAAGGACCTTGACAAGTGTGGTCTTAGTGGGAATGGAAACTAGATTGTAGAGAAGTATCGGTGAAGGATGGAATGAGAATATGAAGTTGGGGAATGGAGACAGTGACTCCTAAAAAATTTTCCTGTGAAAAGGGAAGCAGAAAAATGGTTGTGTCCACAAGTAAGGCCCAGATTCAAGTCTTACTTTTATACTTGCCTGGATACAGTTATTATGTGAGTGTATTCGAAAGTTTAAGATATTTTATATACCCTACTCAGTCCTCTCTACAAATACTGAGGTATCTAGGTGATACTTTTCCTTCTGTGACATGAGAGTCCTTAGTTTAGGGCAGTTAAGTGACAGTCCAAGTAGAACCTGTATTTGGACTCACTCACTTTGACTAGGTGCAGAGTACTTTTCATTATACCAAAATGCTCCTTAAACTTTTACTATCTTGGTCAAATCCAGTATACCTTAGAGTTTTTGGAAGGATTACAAGATGAGAGATGTGAAAATTCTTTGCAAGCTGTAAATTGTTACACAAATATAGAAATTCCTTACTTTAAAATGCCCCATTATGTCTTCTTTGTACATGATTTTTTAGGACATAGTAGGCAGTGGCCTTGAAGTTCATTTTGGATCATAGCCTACCTCATTAGAGCCCAGAGAATGTAAGCAGATTGTTAAAGACATAGAACCTGTCAAAGCTATCTATGGCATATGAATCGAATCTGGATCACGTTTAATTGAACATTTTTACCTGGTTTAATGATCTTGTCTCCTTTGCATGTTCCATAAGGTCCCATAATCCTCCCCAAAGGAACTCTTCCCAAAAATAATTCCTTCTAAAAATGTGGAGGGGGCTGGGTGCAGTGGCTCACACCTGTAATCCCAGCACTTTGGGATGCGGAGGCGGGTAGGTCACCTGAGGTCAGGAATTGGAGCCTGGCCAACATAGTAAAACCCTGTCTCTACTGAAAAAAAAAAAAAAAAAGCCAGGTGTGGTAGTGGGTGCCTGTAATCCCAGTTACTCAGGAGACGGAGGCAGAAGAATTGCTTGAAGTGAGAGGTGGAGGTTGCAGTGAGCCAAGATCGTGCCACTGCATTCTAGCCTGGGTGACAGAGCAAGAGTCCATCTCAAAAACAAAACAGAACAACAACAAAAAAAGTGGAAGTAACTTAAAAAAACTGCAAAAAAGCCAATCCTGAAAGGTTACAAACTATATCATTCCATTTATATAACTTTTTTTTTGAAGACAAGGTTTTACTCTGCTGTCTAGGCTGGAGTGTGGTATCATAAACACAGCTCACTGCAGCCTCGACCTCCCATGCTCAAGTGATCCTTCCACCTCAGCCTCCTGTAGCTGGAACTACGGGCATGCACCACCTATTTTGTGATTTTAATTTTTATGTTGCCCCTGAGTTTATTTATTTATTGATTTATTTATTTTATTTTATTATTTTTTTTTTGAGACGGAGTCTTGCTCTGTCGCCCAGGCTGGAGTGCAGTGGCCGGATCTCAGCTCACTGCAAGCTCTGCCTCACGGGTTCACGCTATTCTCCTGCCTCAGCCTCCGAAGTAACTGGGACTACAGGCGACCACCACCTCGCCCGGCTAGTTTTTTTTTTTTTTTTTTTTGTATTTTTTAGTAGAGACGGGGTTTCACCGTGTTAGCCAGGATGGTCTCGATCTCCTGACCTCGTGATCCGCCCGTCTCGGCCTCCCAAAGTGCTGGGATTACAGGCTTGAGCCACCACGCCCGGCCGCCCCTGAATTTAAAAGAGCAGAAAAGCTGTGGAAAACAGTAAGGTGAGTCCTTAAATAGAATTGCCCTATGATCCAGCAATTCTACTTCTGGGTATATACTCAAAAGAACTGAAAGCAGGGTCTTGAAGGGGTATTTGTACACCCATGCTCGTAGCAGCATTATTGACAACAGCTAAACCCTGGAAGTAGTCCAGCTGTCCACAAATGGAGGAACAGATAAGCAAAATGTTACCAGTATACATACAAAGTGGAATCTTTTTTTTTTTTTTGAGACGGAGTCTTGCACTGTTGCCTGGGCTGGAGTGCAATGGCGTGATCTTGGCTCACCATAACTTCTGCCTCCCTGGTTCAAGCGATTCTCCTGCCTCAGCCTCCCTAGTAGCTGGGATTAAGGTGCCCACCACCATGCCCAGCTAATTTTTTGTATTTTTAGTAGAGATGGGGGTTTCAGTATGTTGGCTAGGCTGGTCTCGAACTCCTGACCTCGTGATCCACCTGCCTTGGCCTCCCAAAGCACTGGGATTACAGGTGTGAGCCACCGCACTCAGCCACAAAATGGAATCTTATTTCATCTTTGAAAGGAAAGAGCCGGGCGCGGTGGCTCAAGCCTGTAATCCCAGCACTTTGGGAGGCCGAGACGGGTGGATCACGAGGTCAGGAGATCGAGACCAGCCTGGCTAATACGGTGAAATCCCGTCTCTACTAAAAAATACAAAAAACCAGCCGGGCGACGAGGCGGGCGCCTGTAGTCCCAGCTACTTGGGAGGCTGAGACAGAATGGCATGAACCCGGGAGGCGGAGCTTGCAGTGAGCTGAGATCCGGCCACTGCACTCCAGCCTGGGTGACAGAGCGAAACTCCGTCTCAAAAAAAAAAAAAAGGAAAGAAATTCTGACATGCTACGAACTGGATGGATCTTGAGAACAATACGCTAAGTGAAACTGGCCAGTCAAACCAGTCACAAGAAGACAAACACTGTCTGATTCCACTTTAATGAGGTGCTTAGAGTAGTACACATCACAGAGACAGACAGTAGAATGGTGGTTACCAGGGGCTGAGGGGAGAGGGAATGCAGAGTTACTGTTTAACGGGTTTAGTTTCAGTTTTGCAAGTTGTAGAGTTCTAGAGATAGATGGTTGTAATGGTCACACAACAATATAAATGTACTCAGTAACATTGAACTGTGCACTTAAAAATAATTTAGATGGTACATTGTATGTTATGTGTATTTTACTACACCATCAGGCCCTGTCCGGAGCCATGAGGCCCGGAATTAGCCGACCTCTGTTGCTTGATCTCCACAAAGCGGAGACAAGATGGCACATTTCCGGGTTCTTCATTACAAACCTTTCCCGGGCAGGCGCTAACCTTTCCCGCGCGCGCCTAAACTGTTGCCGCGCGCGCAAGCCTTTCCTGCGCGTGCGCAAACTTTTTCCCGCCCAGGAAGATACGCAACCTACGTCGCAGGCGCGATCCGGCGTCCGGGAGAATTATAAACCCTCGGCGCATGCGCAATTGTAATTTGAGTAAACCCAGCCTCCTGTCACCGCCCTGGCCCAACCTCTTCCTCTGCCAGCCTATATAAGGCATTGCACCGCCACCATTAAACAAAACTTGATCAGGCTATTTGTCTTGTCTCCATTTCTCGTGTTTTCTTGTCTCATCCATTCCCACTCCCCCTTCCAGGGTCTGTTCGACTGTCCTGCAGGTCAGGACAAGGCCCAGCTAATTTTTAGTTTTGTTTTGATTTTTTGGTGACAGGGTCTCACTGTCGCCCAGGCTGGAATGCAGTGGCACAATCATGGCTCACTGTAGCCTTGACTTCCTGGACTCAAGTGATCCTCCCTTGAGATCACTCAAGTGATCTCAGCCTCCCAAGTAGCTGATACTACAGGTGTGCACCACCACGCCTGGCTAATTTTTACTAACTCACTCCCTTTTCTGCCTCCTTTAGTATTCATTCATTCATTTAACAGATGATGATTGAACAGCTGTTATGTATTACTAGTTATTATATTATTCCTGGGAGCAGACTATTAAGAGTCACTCAATACCATCACAGTCCCAAGTGTCATTATGAAAGAGAAGCTATACACAATACAGCAGTATAAAACTGTAAACAGATTTTTTTCAGCCTACATTTTATTGTTCAACATCAGAAACATCCACATACCCCAAACTTTCTTTTTTTTTTTTTTTTTTGAGACAGTGTTTCACTCTTGTCGCCCAGGCTGGAGTGCAATGGCACCATCTTGGCTCACTGCAACCTCCGCTTCCTGGGTTCAAGGGATTCTCCTGCCTCACCCTTCTGAGTAGCTGGGATTATAGGCGCATGCCACCACAGTCAGCTAATTTTTGTATTTTTAGTAGAGATGGGGTTTCACCATCTTGGCCAGGCTGGTCTCGAACTCCTGACCTCAGGTGATCTGCCAGCATCGGCCTCCCAAAGTGCTGGGATTACAGGCGTGAGCCACCACCCCTGGCTGAGTTGGGATTTTAAATTTTCCATAGCTTTCCCATTAGGAAGGCAACCTGGTGTGACTATGTTTGACTGAGAGTAAAGAGATCTGGGTTCTCACCCTAACTTAATCATCTAATACTTTGTGTGTTTCAGAATTCTTTTTTTTTTTTTTTTGAGACGGAGTCTGGCTCTGTCGCCCGGGCTGGAGTGCAGTGGCCGGATCTCAGCTCACTGCAAGCTCCGCCTCCCGGGTTCACGCCATTCTCCTGCCTCAGCCTCCCGAGTAGCTGGGACTACAGGCGCCGCCACCTCGCCCGGCTAGTTTTTGTATTTTTTAGTGGAGACGGGGTTTCACAGTGTTAGCCAGGATGGTCTCGATCTCCTGACCTCACGATCCACCCGTCTCGGCCTCCCAAAGTGCTGGGATTACAGGCTTGAGCCACCGCGCCCAGCCTCAGAATTCTTCACAGTCATCCTTGCTTGTCCTCACTCCTTTGTATAGCTTTTTTTTTTTTTTGAAGAATTTTATCCACTGTTTTGCCAGTAACTATGCTAGTGTCACTTTTTATGCTAGTAATAGTTCTATTTTCAAGTTCATTCTCTTTCCTGAATTTAAATTTGTGTTTCCTAGTGCCATCGGAACATTTCTGTCATTTCATACTCCATTTCCAAAAAGAAACTCATTATTGTTCCACTTTGAATTTGCTTCCGTTCTTTATGATCTTTTCATCTCAGCAAATGGCATTGCTATGTTCCCAGCTGCCTAAGGAAAAACCCTGAGTCATCTTCTTTCTCTGTTTCATTGACCCTCATTCAGTCATTCAAATATTGCTTCTCTTGAGTATATCTTGAATCTATCCTTTATGCTCTCATTTCTGAACAGAACTGACACTCTTTGTCCTGCATATTCTACATTCTTTGCACAGAATACCTTTTCTTTAGTTGGCAAACTCCAACTCATTGGTTAATGTCCAGCTCAAATATTAACTCCTATAAAACCTTCACCATTTCTTTTAGGCAGAATTAGTGATTCCTGAGTCTCTGCTCTTAGAGCATGTAGGTCAGGTGTCTACTATATTTCTGTTCTTTCACAGTTTTTTATTCGATTGTCTATAGATTAGACTTTATTATTGTCAAGGGGAAGACAGCCTTAGCAAAATTTTGAAATAAGTCATTTTGTGCCTAAGCATACATTAGTTTGTGAGAACATACTTTTTAAAGTGAAATGTAGTGGGGTGTATAGTATGTTTGAGTATCTTTTTCCAATAAACATTGCATGTATAATCATTCACTCATTGCATGTATAATTATTAATTAAATATTCTTTATTAATTAAAGACCACTCTGGTCTCTCCAGAAGTCTTCCATGGCCTCCCTCATCCCCACCCTCCAGAGGAATCTGAAGCCGCATGTGCTCCCTGGCATCCACAGCCCCTGCCTCTCCCAGAGCAGCAGTACCTGAGCCTCAGTGTATTCCAAGAATTGAAACCCTTGGTCGGCTGTCCCTCTGCACCAGAATGTTTCTATCCCATTCTTACCTACCCAAGGCCCTTTCAATAGCCCCTTGGGGTATTCTCTTCCTACGCACCAGGGCAACTTCCGAACTCACCACTCTCCTGGAAAGACCCCCAACATCTTGGGGGAGCAGTCCCCCACAGGCCGAACTCCAGATGCCCATGCACACAGGAACACTTCACAAAAAAAAAAAAAAAGGATATTAGTGGGAGGGACTTTGTAACTGAGGAGGTTTAGGAATTGAAAACTCACATGTATTTTCTTTCTTTCCTCATTGTCATTTCCTAGCTACCCAGAGATATTGAGGGACAACTGAGCTCCCCTACTTGTTGAAAATGTATTGGTCAAATTTGTGTAGATTTCCACATCTATTTATGGGCTCAGAACGCTTTCTAGTTACTTGTTCCTTCCTACCAGCTGTTTTCTGTTTGTGTTAGATTTTTTTTTTTTCTTCGAGATGAAGTCTCGCTCTTGTCCCTTGGGCTAGAGTGCAGTGGCGCAATCTCAGCTCACTGCAACCTCCACCTCCCAGGTTCAAGCGATTCTCCTGCCTCAGCCTCCCGAGTAGCTGGGATTTTAGGTGCCTGCCACTATGCCCGGCTAATTTTTGTATTTTTAGTAGAGATGGGGTTTCACCATGTTGACCAGGCTACTCTGGAACTCCTGACCTCAGATCCGCCCGCCCACCTCGGTATCCCAAAGTGCTGGATTACAGGCGTAAACAACCATGCCTGGCCTCATGCAGAGCTTTTAAAAAAAAAATCTTAACACGGCCGGGCCCAGTGGCTCACGCCTGTAATCCCAGCACTTTGAGAGGCTGAGGTGGGCGGATCACCTGAGGTCAGGAGTTCCAGACCAGCTTGGCCAATATGGTGAAACCCCGTCTCTACTAAAGATACAAAAAATTAGCCGGGCGTGGTGGTGGGTGCCTGTAATCCCAGCTACTCCAGAGGCTGAGGCAGGAGAATTGCTTGAACCTGGGAGGCAGAGGTTGCAATGAGCTGAGACGGTGCCAATGCACTCTAGGCTGGGCGACAGGGCGAGACTCCGTCTTAAAGAAAAAAAAAATAGAAAGGTCTGCATGATACAATACAGGATTCATAGAATTTTGGCCAGTGAAAATTTTCTGTGTTAGTAGAATAAAAATGAGCTCTTCTAATTTACAGGTATTGATAGTCTGGTCTTTCCATCTTCCATCTTGACTCTCTTTTACTCTTAAAAATCTAAAGTAAACAAAGTAAAGCCAGTTCCAAATACTTTTCCTAGTTCTGCACTTTCTTTTCTTTTTTTTTTTTAAACAAGACAGTCATTTGTCCGAGTACAACGGGACAGTTCATTGTTAATACTTTGGTTCTGTGTGCTTTAAATCTTTTTTCCCCCTCTACCCATAGTTTCCCTTTGTAAACTTTGTTTTGTCAGTAGAGCATCATCATAGGTAATGATATGGCACCTCAAGACTGTTGGTCTTCCCCATTCTTACTGGAATATGCTGGAAGCTATCAGGACTGAGGTTAATTTCTTCATTCCTAGAATTATATTGTAATCAATATTGGAATACTGACTTTTGTGTATTTTTTTGTGTTATTTAGTTTTTGGAGAAAGGAAATATTTCTAGACTTTCTTGACTTGTCATAATTTTTTATTGTTAAAGAATATAGTTTAAAATTTATTAAATATTAGGGAGCCTTCTGTTTCATTGGGACTTTAAGGAATGATAGCCATAGGAAGGGATATATCTTATAAAGCTTTTAAAAAATAATATATTTATTAAATTTTTTTTTTTTTTTTTTTTTTTTTTTTTTTTTTTGAGACGGAGTCTCGTTCTGTCGCCCGGGCTGGAGTGCAGTGGCCGGATCTCAGCTCACTGCAAGCTCCGCCTCCCGGGTTCACGCCATTCTCCTGCCTCAGCCTCCCGAGTAGCTGGGACTATAGGCGCCCGCCACCTCGCCCGGCTAGTTTTTTGTATTTTTAGTAGAGACGGGGTTTCACTGTGTTAGCCAGGATGGTCTCGATCTCCTGACCTCGTGATCTGCCCGTCTCGGCCTCCCAAAGTGCTGGGATTACAGGCTTGAGCCACCGCGCCCGGCTATATTAAAATTTTTTAAATTTTTTTTTTTTTTTAGAAACAGGATCTTACTGCATTGCCCAAGTGGGTCTCAAACTTCTGGGCTCAAGTGATTCTCCTGCCTTGATCTCCCAGAGTGTTGGGATTCCAGGCATGAGCCAATGAGCTCAGCCAGTTTTGTTTTGTTTTTGTTTTTGGTAACTTCTAATTATTTTCTTATCCTATCCCTAATAGTGGCATCAGTTAATGAACTAGTTTTGATTCCCCAAAAGCCCCTCTTAATTTCCTGTATTTTGCTTTACGTTCTGTCTCTTTTGTTTGTTTCTTAGGAGAGAGAAATGTCATGTATATAATCAGTTGTTATTTGGTAATACTGGGCAGTAAGAAAGCAGGGAAAAGCACAAAACTTGGCACATAGTAAATTTTGTTGCTTAAACAAATTAGTGAATGAATGAACTTGCAGGATAAGATTGCACCCTATTTAGTGGTACTGTTTAATCATTTCGTGATCCTTAGCCAAGAACGAAGGCATACTGGAAGGGAACACACACAAAAAAGGTGAGAGAAAAGTGTTAATATATCATTTAAGTGACTGTTACAACAATATTACATTATGTTGTCACTCTTGAACATGAGATGTGATTCTCATTTACATTTCAAGCTAATTTGGTTAGCTGGGGGAATTCTTAGGCATCTCGAGAGATAATTAGATGTGCCCCCTAGGACCTCACATAACTATAATCTCTATTAGGAGTATTAAAGTTTATTTATTTATTTTTTTTGAGAAGGAGTCTTGCTTTGTCGCCCAGGCTGGAGTGCAGTGGCTCGATCTCGGCTCACTGCAAGCTCCGCCTCCCGGGTCCACGCCATTCTCCTGCCTCAGCCTCCCGAGTAGCTGGGACTACAGGCGCCCGCCATCTCGCCCGGCTAATTTTTTGTATTTTTTAAGTGGAGACGGGGTTTCACCATGTTAGCCAGGATGGTCTCGACCTCCTGACCTTGTGATCCGTCCGCCTCGGCCTCCCAAAGTGCTGGGATTACAGGCTTGAGCCACCGCGCCCGGCCAACATATGAATTTTGAGAGGCTACAGTCAGTGCACAGCACCAAGAAATTTCTGATAGAAACTTCATTTGTTTATGCATTAAGCAGATCTTGAGGGTGTGTACTGTGTGACAGATCCTCTTTTACATATGGATGTGTGTGTACTATGTGACAGATCCTGTTTTAGATACGTATAATGAACAAGACAAACAAGATTTGACACTTAAGAGGCTGGTGGTTTAGTTGAGAAAGACAGATAATTAAAAGGAAAATAAATAATTTGAGAGAGTGGTAAGGACTATGTAGGAAATTAAACAGTGTAAAGTGTTAGAATGACTAGTGTGAAGGGTGATCAGTTAAGGGCTTCCTGAAAAGGTGACCTTTTACCTGGGAGCTGAAATGGTAAGGGATAGCTGGCTGGTTAAGTTCCCAGGCATGTTTCTAGGGCCTGATGTTGACCAAGATTGGTATGGAAAAGGATTAAAAGAAGAGTGAGTCAATTGGGGAGCTTTGTAAGTTGAGGTTGGAGAGCTTGGTGGGGCAAAATCATTAAGGGCCTTGTGGGAATTATGGTAAAGATTTGGACTCCTTTTGCACAAGGAATAAAATCTGGAGGAATTTTAGCAGGGGAGTGACATAATTTTTCTGTTTGAAAGAGCACTTTGGCTGCAAAATAAAGAGAAGAAACTGCAGGTATGAGAGTAGAAGATAGGGAGGCCTGTTTGGGATTATCAAAATATTGTAGGTCAGAGATACTGGTGGTTTAGCTAAGATAGTGTCAGGGAAGAGGAAAAGAAAGGGAAATAATTTGAGAGAGATTTTGGGAGATAAGATCCATGTATTATTTACTAATTGATTAAGTATGGGGGCTTAGGAAGAGGGAAGAATATCTTTGACAATAATGTTGTGTAATACTGTCCACTGTAGCAAGTGAACCTATAGTGTTAGCAAATCAGATAGATGATTGCTGCAGCAGCAAGTTATAGAATATAATTTGGAAAGGAAAAAAGCCTTCAATCATTAAATAGGAAAACAGAAGGCAGGTAAACAATGTTATGGTTTAATTATGTTCAACTTACAGGCTTATAACTACTAGAAAACCAGTGGGGAATTCATAGTTTGCCATAGAAAATGCCTTTGGGCGGCCGGGCGCGGTGGCTCAAGTCTGTAATCCCTTTGGGAGGCCGACACGGGCGGATCACGAGGTCAGGAGATCGAGACCACCCTGGCTAACACGGTGAAACCCCGTCTCTACTAAAAAAATACAAAAAACTAGCCGGGTGAGGTGGCGGGCGTCTGTAGTCCCAGCTACTCGGGAGGCTGAGGCAGGAGAATGGCATGAACCCGGGAGGCGGAGCTTGCAGTGAGCTGAGATCCGGCCACTGCACCCCAGTCTGGGCGACAGAGCGAGACTCCGTCTCAAAAAAAAAAAAAGAAAATACCTTTGGGACAGATAACCTGTTTGGAATGAAAAAGCCCTGGAGAGTATTACAAAATAACAAATGTCAGGTTTGATGGAATGACTGACTATGCATGCAATTAAGTGATTTTCTTTAGTGCTAGAGTTCTTTTTTCCTAGGTAAATCATTTTGAAAAATGGACCAGACTTTGTGAAAGTAGATATGTTACATAAAATAATGTTAGCTAAAGATGAATGGAATAGGTTGAGTGTCTTCTTGAAAATTTGAACTCTTTCACAAAGAATTTTATTACCTCTTGGCTGGACTTGACTGAAAAGTTAAAAAAAAAAAAAAAAAAAAAGAAAATCTTATGATTGTTGAACTCCCAGTGAGGAGTCAGAGAATTGTGAGAGCCAGGGTCTGTTTTTTGTCACTTTTCTCTCTCTGTTTTTCAAAGATAGCATCTTGTTCTCCGCCAGGCTGAAGTGCAGTGGTGCGGTCACAGCTCCCTGCAGCTTTGAACTCTCAAGCTTAAGCGATCCTCCCACCTCAGCGTCCTGAGTAGTTGGAACTGTGGGTGCACACCACCATGCCTGGCTTATTTTTGTATTTTTTGTAGAGACGGGGTCTTGCCATGTTGCCCAGGCTGGTCTTGAACTCCTGGGCTCAAGCCATCTGCCCACCTAGGCTTCCCAAAGTGCTGGGATTACAGGCGTGAGCCACTTTGCCTGGCTGCCACTTTTTTCTGTGTTTAGAAATCTACCTCTGAGCTTTATTCCCCATCCATAAGGCAGGTAACCACTAGATGGCTAATTTTGAAAGAGCGAGAGCATTTATAGATACACAGTAGTTCTAAGTTCTGAGTAGAATACAGTCATCCCTTGGTATCCATGGGGGATTGGTTCCAGGACCTCCCATGGATACCAAAATCTGTGAATGCTCAAGTTCCTGATAGAGAATGGCATAGTGTTTGCATATAACCTATGCACATCTTCCTGTATATTGTAAATCATATTTAGATTACTTGTAGTACCTAATACAATGTAAATGCTTTGTAAATAGTTGTTATACTGTATTGTTTAGAGAAAAAAGTCTACATGTTCAGAATAGATGTAATTTTAAAAATCTGGATAGTTTCCATCTGTGGTTGGTTGAATCCACAGGTGCAGAACCCATGGATACAGAGGGCTGACTGAATAGAAAAGCAAGGCAAGTGTGATAGCAGCCTTCTTTACTTCAGGATTCAGGATTTACTTCTTTACTTCAGGATCAAATGTTTTTACTTTTCGATTTTATTGTTTTGTTTGTGAAGACTTGGGAGTTGCTGGGTTTAGTTATACCACTCTCTTATTAAGGGAGAATGTAACAATCCTCCTAGAGAGATTTGCAAACTACAGCGCTTGGGGAAACATTCAAAATTTTGCTTATATAAGAAATTTTATGAGTCTCGAGGGCCGGGTGTGGTTGCTCACACCTGTAATCCCAGCACTTTGAGAGGCCAAGGCCAGAGGATCTCTTGAGGTCAGGGGTTTGAGACCAGCTTAGCCAGCATGGTGAAACCGCATCTCTACCAAAAAAAGAAAAAAAAAAAAGAAAATCCGGGCGTGGTGGTGAGCACTTGTAATCCCAGCTACCCAGGAGGCTGAGGCATGAGAATCCCTTGAACTCAGGAGACAGAGGTTACAGTGAGCCAAGATTGTGCCACTGCCCTCCAGCCTGGGCAACAGAGCAAGACTCCGTTTAAAAAAAAAAAAAAAGAAATTCTATGAGTCTAAATTACATCAAGTAGCTTTGGAGGCAATAGTTTAAATTCTCTAAAATACTGGACACATTAGCTCATGCCTATAAGCACTTTGGGAGGCTGAGATGGGAGGATCACTTGAGGCCAGTAGTTCAAAACCAGCCTGGGCAACAGAGTGAGACTCCAGGGCTACAAGAAATTAAAAACTAGCTGGTTGTGGTGGCACACACCTGTAGTCTTAGCTTTTCTGGATGGAGGCTGAGGTGGGAGGATTGCTTGGGCCCAGAAATTCAAGGTTACAGTGAACTGTGATTGTGCCACTGCACTCCAGAGCGAGACCCTATTTCTAAAAATATTAAATTTAAAAAAACCTGTACGACTCAAATTTCCAGGTACTGTTATTAACATGAGTTATCTTGAACTGTTGAAAAATTAATCCTTTATTGTTGATTTCTCTCTTCATGTTAAAGATCTGACTTGATCTCCTGACATCGTAATCCACCTGCCTCGGCCTCCCAAAGTGCTGGGATTGCAGGTGTGAGCCACCACGCCCAGCCTTTTTGTTTTATTTTTGTTCTCGAGACAGAGTCTTTGGCTCTGTCACCCCGGCTGGAGTGAGTGCAGTGGCATGACCTTGGCTCACTGCAACGTTTGCCTCCCGGATTCAAGTAGTTCTCCTATCTCAGCCCCTTGAGTAGTTGGGACTATAGGCGTGCATCACCACGCCCAGGTAATTTTTGTATTTTTTTGTAGAGATGGGGTTTCACCATGTTGACCAGGCTGATCTTGAACTCCTGACCTCAAGTGATCCACCTGCCTTGGCCTCCCAAAGTGCTGGGATTACAGGTGTGAGCCACCATACCTGACCTACTTGAAAATTCTTAAATGGTTGCCTTATACTTTCTGGTAATAAAAGCACTATTTTAATGTTGAGAACTATTTTCATTGTTTGCTAACCTTAGAATTAAAAAATCCTTTTATATTTCTCTCTGGATAGATATGAGGGGAACCTCAGAAAGTTTGTGGAAAAATGGAATTAAAAGATAAAAATGCAAAATATAAACTTTATTCTCAATATAAGCTCTATCGAGTTCAAGAAACTTTTGTAAGCAATAATGCTAGCCATTTAGCCCACTCCTAAAGAAGTAAGGGTCCTGGGAATTTAACCATATCAATATGTGCAGTCTGTTTTTTACATTATTAACTAAAGAAGAATAGGTGCCCTTTACATTTTTTTTAAGATTAGGAAACCAAAGGAAGTCAGAAGGAGCCAATCAGCACTGTTTGGTGCATGCCTAGTGATTTTCCATTGAAACCCTAGCAAAATTGCCCATTTGAGAGGAATGAGCAGGAACCTTGTTGTGGTGAAAGTCAACAAGATTCCTTGAGCATTCCAAAAAAACTTCTGTCATGACCTTTGCTCTTGACGGGTTTGCTTTTGCTCTAACTGAATCACTTTCATCTCTTGGTACCCATTGCTTTGTTTTTTTCTTTGTCTTCAGGATCACACTGGTAAAGTCATGTCTCCTGTGTTAAACGTTTTCAAAGAAATTCCACAGTCTCTTGATACAACTTATTTAAAATTTGCATTGAAAGCACTGCTTTTGTCTGTGGCCGATCTGAGCACAATGGTTTTAGTACCCATCAAGTAGAAAGTTTGTTCAACTTAAATTTTTTTGTTAGGTTTGTGTAAGCTGAATGAATTTATATGTCTATGGTATTGGCTGTTGTTTGTGCTGTTAATCATCCGATCTCTACATTTAGGTTACAAACGGGATGAATTTTTTCCTAAAAAATTTATGTTGATAGTCTGCTACTGCAGGCTTCATCTTCAATATCATCTTGTCCCTTCTTACAGTGAATTGTCCATTTATAAACTGCTGATTTCTTAGAGGCATTGTTGCTATAAACTTTTCGTAAAGCACCAGTGATTTTACCATTCTTCCAGTCAAACTTCACCATACATTTGATGTTTGTTCTTGCTTCAGTTTTAGCGGAATTCATGTTGCTGTGTTAGTGTGCTTTTCAAACTAATGTCTTATCTTTCTTAGTGCCTCAAACTACATCTTGTTCAGATGTGTTATAACAAGTTAGTACCAGCTTATTTTGGTGCAATTTTTTTTGAAATTCATGCATAGTTTTTTCATAAAACGTATGTTACATGAACTTTTTGAAGATCCCTTGTACCTGCAGTCCAAAATTCAAAAGTTACTAAAGAATGTAAAATAAAAATAATTCTTCCTCTGCTTGTTTTCACTTACCCAGTTTCCTTCCTCGTCTTCCTGATGGATTAAAAAAAAAAAAAAAATGACAGGATCTAAAAAACGTGATCTAGTTTAGGTCTAAGGACATGTATAGGTTGAAAGTGAAAGGACTGAAAGTTATCACATGCAAATAGTAACTGAAAGAGTGCTGGGACAGTTTGCTAATATCAGACAAAATAGATTTTTACTTAAACACTCTTATAAACTCTTATAAGAGGCTGGGTATGGTGGCTCATGCCTGTAATCCCAGCACTTTGGGAGGCTGAAGCGTGTGGATCACTTGAGGTAAAACTTCATCTTTACTAAAAATACAAAAATTATCCAGACATGGTGGTGTGTGCCTGTAATCCCAGCTACTCGGGAGGCTGAGGCAGGAGAATCGCTTGAACCCGGGAGATGGAGGTTGCAGTGAGCCGAGATCGAACCATTGTACTCCAGCCTGGGTGACAGAGCAAGACTGCCTCAAAAACAAAAACCAAAAACCAAAGAAAACCCTCTTACACGAGACAAGGAAGAGCATTAAATAGAAGAGTCGATACACCAAGAAGATACAACAATTATAATAAACATGTATACACTGAACATCAGAGCTCCACGTAACCTGAAGCAAATACCTCATTGAAAGGAGCAACAGACAAATCTAAAATAATAATTGGAGACTTTAATATGCCACTTTCAATCATGAGTAGAACAACTAGACAGAAGATCTAGTCTAATTAGAAGTAGAGGACTTAGGCCGAGTGTGGTGGCTCACACCTATAATCCTAACATTTGACGAGACTGAGGTGGGAGGATTGTTGGAGCTCAGGAGTTTGAGACCAGCCTGGACAAATAGTGAGACCTTGTCTCTACTAAAAATTAAAAAATTAGCTGGGCATGTTGTTGCACTCCTGTTGTCCCAGCTACTTGGAAGGCTGAGACGGGAGGATTGCTTGAACCCAGCAGTTTGAGGTTGCAATGAACTGTGTTCGTGTCCTTGCACTTCAATCTGGGCAACAGAGTAAGACCTTGTCTCCCCCACTAACTCCACCCCCCCCAAACAAAAATAAAAACAAAACAAAACAAACCAAAACAAAGAAATAGAAGACTTTAACACTGCTAGAAACGATTGGGCCTAACAGACATGTATACCACACTCCACTCAGTAGCTGTTTTTCTCAAGTGCACATAGAACATTCTTCAGGATAGACCATATACTATGCCATAAAATTAATCTTAATAAATTTAAAAAGATTGAAATTATACAAAGTGGCTTTTCTAATCACAATGGAATGAAAGTGGAAATGTGAGAACGAGACCTGGAAAATTCACAAATATGTGGAAATTAACACACTTAACCATTGGGTCAAAAATCACAAGGTAAATTAGAAAATATCAAGACAAAAACACAGCATACCAAAACTTAAGGGTTGCAATATATATATATATATCACTTCATACAATTGATTTTTCAAAATCAACACAAAAGGTAAACATTTGTATAATTACGGGTACTCTTTCTTTTTTGTTGGGGAGTGGTGGGTGGTGTGTGGATTTGAATTACTGTTTGAGGTCACTTGCTTTCAGGCTTTTGCATTTCTTTTAAGGGGGATCTTCCAGGAACAAAATTTTGTTTTATTGCTTTTTAAAATCTGAGAAGGTCTGTTTCGCCTTCAGTTTTGAAATGTAGTTTTGCTAGATATAAGATTGGTTGACAGGTTTTTTTTTTTTCTTTTATTTGAACACTTTGATTATGTTATCTCATTGTTTTCTGTCTGCCATTGTTTCTGCTTAGAATTTAGCTGCTAATCTTACTGGGTTCCATTTTAAAATAATAAATCATTTGGTTCTTGCTGATCTTAAGTTTTTCTCCTTGACTTTGACTTTCAACATTTTTACTGTGAGGTATCTGTCTGGATGTCCTTGCCTTCCTCTTAGTTAAAATATATTGAGTTTCCTGGATGTGTGGTATATTGCTTTCAATACATTTGTGAAATTTTCCGCCATTATTTCTTTGAATGTTTTTTTCCCCCTCTACTACTTTTTCTCCTCTCCTTTTGGTACTCCCATAATGAGTACCAAACTCTGCCTAGTGGTATCCCACATGTCTAAGATTTTCCAGTTTACTGTTGAGCCCCCCCTTTATTTTTAAATTTCCATTATTGTAATTTTCAGCTTCATAAGTTTCATTTGGTTCTTTTTTGTAATTTACGTCTCTTCATTGATCTCTATCTGAGGTGATATTGTCATTATGCTTTCCTTCACTTTTATTTTTTATTTATTTATTTTTAGTTAGAGACGGAGTCTCGCTCTATCGCCCAGGCTGGAGTGTAGTGGCACGATCTCGCTCACTGCAAGCTCTGCCTCCCAGGTTCACGCCATTTTCCTGCCTCAGCCTCCCAAGTAGCTGGGACTACAGGCTTCCACCACCATGCCTGGCTAGTTTTTGTATTTTTAGTAGAGACGGTGTTTCACCATGTTAGCCAGGATGGTCTCAATCTCCTGACCTCGTGATCCACCCACCTTGGCCTCCCAAAGTGCTGGGATTACAGGCGTGAGCCACTGCCTTCAGTTCTTTAATCATGGTTTCCTTTAGTTCCCTGAACACGTTTATAATGGTTAAAGTCTTTTCTGTTAAATTTGACATCTTGTTTCTCATCATTTTTTATTGCCTGCTTTCCGCTCCCTTAGCGGATGGACTATACTTTTCTATTTACATGCCTCATAATTTTTTGTTGGAAACTGAACATGTTAGATAATACATTATAACAGTTCTGGGCACTGGTTCCTTTTCCTCCAGGGCTTGTTACTGTTATTTGCTCGGTATTTTGTTTAGGGACTAACTGGATTCATTTAGTGCAGTTGGTTTTCCTCCTTAGTGTTCAGGCTCTGCTACTGTCCTCTGGAAGGCGTAATTACGGATATGCCCTCAGTTAGGATGGGTTGATAGTGCTTTTGGTAGGGGTCTCTCCTTTTCTTTCCTGGAACACACCCAGTTGTTAAACTCCACTAATTGCTGGCTGATTGCTCCAATCAATCAGTTGACTGATTTCAACCAGTGCCCTGGGGTAAAATGTTCTATAGAATAATCCAAATTCTGACTCATTTGAAGGAATAGTTTCTGAGGTCAGTGTTTAATTTTTGGTCTGATTGTACCAGATACCGTATTCCCTGGTTCACTTCTGCAAACTGACGTACAGTTTAGCCTGTATCTTGATTGTCTAATTGCCTGTATCTTGATTATCTTCCCAATTGCCTTTCTACCTCTGCTGTTCTTTAGAGCACCTTTAGGCCTTGACTTCATGCTGTGTTGCAAATGAAGTCAGGGTCTTTGGGAAGAGATTAGGTGCTGTTTTTTTGTTTTTGTTTTTGTTTTGCTTTTTAATCTGCTTCTCACCCCAGGCAAACAGTCTGAGCTTGGACTTTAGAGGTGTGGGAGTGGGAACAATGACAAGTTTCTCTCTGAGTGACATGCCACTCTAGAAGATGAGTGCTCAGTGGGAGGTAGGCAGTAGCCTGGGGTCCTCCTAGTACGGAACCACCACCTCAAGAGCAGGGTCAAGAACGATTGGGGTTTCATTATTCTCAGTGTGCCCGGCCCTAGGTAGAGCCTTCATTCCACAAGTGGGAGTTTGGCAGAAGGGTGCCTCCACTGCTAAACTGGGTTCATGAAGGACTTAGCCTTCAGCAGTAGGTAGCTGGGGAAGGATGGGAAGTACTGATGTCTTGTATCTCTGGAGAAGAAATCCCGTTGTCTGGGTGCTGGGGGCAGAGGGAGCCCTGTGTTCTTGCCTGCCTCAGTAGAGTACAGTCTTCTTTTCTGAGCTGGGGGAGAGTGGGAAGGAAAAAAGAGGTTCAAATACCACAGACTCTTCCCTTTCTTACTGAATTTTCTATATGTTCTTGAGTAGATGTTTCTTCATTTGCTATTTGCCTTTTGGACCATTTCCGGAGGTTTTTGATGGTTTTTAAAAATAGTTTTTACAAGTTTCTCTTGGGAACAAGCCAGTGGAACCCTTTACACTGTCATTCATGCCAGAAGTCACTCTCCTTGTTGTTACCATTCTTAAATTTTAGTCATTCTGATTAGGTTTGTAGTAACATTGCATTGTGTTTTTAATTTACATTTTGTCTGTTGCCAAGGCTGGAGTGCAGTGGCATGATCAGAGCTCCCTGCAGCCTCAGAACTCCTGGGATCAGGTAATCCTCCCACCTCAGCCTCCTGAGGAACTAGGACTGTAGGCGTGTGCCACAGTCCCCCACCTGGCTAATTGTTTTAGTTTTTCTTTTTTAAGAGATGGGGTCTTGCTGTGTTGCCCATGCTGGTCTCGAACTCCTGGCCTCAAGCTATCCTCCCATAGCGCTTGGATTACACGTGTGAGCCACCATGCCCAACGTGTGTTGAACATCTTTCCATATGATGATTTTGCCATTGGTATATCTATCCTCTTTGGTGAAATGTTTGCTCATGTTATTTTCCATTTTATGGTTGGATTTTTTTTGGTGCTGTTTAGTTTGGAGAGTTCTTTATATAGTTTAACAGGATCATTCTTTTTTTTTTTTTTTTTGAGATGGAGTCTCGCTCTGTCACCAGGTTGAATGCAGTGGCGTGATCTTGGCTCACTGCAATCTCTGCCTCTCGGGTTCAAGCAATTTTCCTGCCTCAGCCTCCCCAGTACCAGGATTACAGGCATGTGCCACTGCACCCAGCTAATTTTTGTATTTTTAGGAGAGACAGGGTTTCACCGTGTTGGCCAGGATGGTCTCGATCTCTTGACCTCATGATCCACCCACCTCGGCCTCCCAAAGTGTTGGGATTACAGGTGTAAGCCACCACGCCTGGCCTTTAACAGGATCTTTCATGGAAAAGTTCATTTTGATGAAACCCAGTTTATCAGTTTTTCCTGCTAGAGATTGTGCTTTTGACTTTAAGTCTCAGAACTCTACCTACCTCTAGATTTTCCCCTGTGTTTTTAATAAAAGTTAACTCTTTAAAAAATAAAAGTATGGTTTTGCGTTTTACTTTTTTTTTTTTTTGAGACGGAGTCTCACTCTGTCACCCAGGCTGGAGTGCAGTGGCGCGATCTTGGCTCACTGAAATCTCCACCCTCGGATTTCAAGCGGTTCTCCTGGCTCAGCCTCCCGAGTAACTGGGACTGCAGGCGCCGCCACCACGTCTGGCTAATTTTTTGTATTTTTAGTAGAGACGGGGTTTCACCATGTTAGCCAGGATGGTCTTGATCTCCTGACCTTGTGATCCGCCCTCCTCGGCCTCCCAAAGTGCTGGGATTACAGGCCTGAGCCACTGCACCTGGCCTGAGTTTTACATTTAAGTCCATGATCCATTTTGAGTTAATTTTTGTATGAAGTGTGACCTAAATTTGTAGGTTGAAGTTTTTTTTTTTGAAGTTTTTTGCCTATGGATGTTCAATTATTTCAGCACCATTTATTGAAAAGGTTATCCTTCCATTATTGAATTGCTTTGGATATTTGTAAATGTGTTTAGGGAAAAACTCTCCTCAAACTGTGTTTTTTCTCTACCGTCATACCACAGCAGTAATCAACACAGAAGACGACTTCTGGGATCACATGCATGGGGTTGTTTTCCCCACACACCAAGCAGCGGACACCAGCTTGAGTGTCCTCTAGATCAGTTCGACACTTTCTCCGGGTCATTGATGTCAGATCCCACAGGTTGAGGGCTCCGTACCCAAGACTGCTGCCCCAGGACACCCACCAGTCGTAAGTCGGGGCATCCAGAACTTCTGACCAACCAACTTCAAGTTGGGGTTCCCATGGCCCCCTCTTTGGGTTCATTAATTTGCTGGACTGGCACACAGAACTCAGGGAAACACTTATTTACGTTTACTGGTTTATTATAAAGAGTATTGCAAAGGTTACAGATGAAGGGACGTGCAGGGCTACGTATGGGGGAAGGGGCGTGGAACTTTCATGTCCTCCCTGGATGCTCCACCCACCAGGAACCTGTGTGTGTTCAGCTGTCTTGAAGTTCACTGAACCCTGTCCTCTTGGATTTTTATGGAAGCTTCATGACATCAGCATCCCTACCCCAAGGGCATAGGATGGGACCCTACATGAGAGAGTTTTAAGATCCGCAATCAAAAAGGCAGGGGAACATTAAGCATGGAAGGAGGGCAGGAGAAAGTCAGAGGCCTGCCTCTGAGGCCTAACACTTCCAACATTATAATGAAAGACTGGAATAAAGGCTATGGGAGTTAAAGCCAGGAACCATGGATGAAGACCAATAAATATCATAGCACTACAGTAAAATAACAGGCATACTTGTGTGGGTCATTTCTGGGTTCTCTGTTCTGTTACTGTATTTGTGTATTCTTTTGCCGATACCAACAGTCTTGACTAGCTATGTAGTTGGGTTTCAGTGAGGTCTTCTTTTTTGATTGTTTTAGCTGTTTTGGAGCTTTGCCTTTATGTAAGTTTTATGAGTTTTTACCTAGAAAAATCCTTGGTGGGATCTTGATAGGAATTGTATTAACCTATAGAACAATTTGGAGAGAATTGACATCTTTACTGAGTCAGTATATTGCTGAGAACATAGTATAATATATTGCTATTTATTTAGGGTTTTTGTTATTGTTGTTTTTTGAGAAGTGGGGTCTCATGCTTTTAGTTCACTGCAGCCTCGAACTCCTGGACTCAAGCAATTCTCTCACCACATTCTCTTGAGTACCTAGACTACACACGTGCATGCCACCAAACTCAGCTAACTTTAAAATTTTTTTTTTAGTGACATGGTCTTGTTGCCCAGGCTGGTCTCAAACTCCTGGCCTTGAAGTGATCCTCTTGCCTCAGTCTCTTGTATTTGTTTAGATTTCTGATTTCTTCCATCAGCATTTTGGAATTTTTAGCATACAGAGCCTATCCATATTTTGCTAAGTGTATACTTAAAGTATTTAATTTTCTATGGAGCAGTTGTAAATGGTATTGTTTAAAATTTCAGTTTCTACATGTTTATTGTTAATATACAGAAAAGTAAATGATGGCTGGGCACAGTGGCTCATACCTTTAATCCCAGCACTTTGGGAGGCCAACGTGAGAGGATCACTTGAGTTCAGGAGTTCAAGACCAGCCTGGGCAACATAGCGAGACTCCATCACTACAAAAAATTGAAAAAAAAAAAAAAAAAAGCCAGGTATGGTGGCATGCACCTGTAATCCTGGGTACTTGGGAGGTGGAGGGCAGGAGGATTCCTTGAGCCCAGGAGTTCAAGGTTACGGTGAGGTATGATTGCACCATTGCACTCCAGCCTGGGCAACAGTGAGACCCTGTGTCTCTAGAAAAAAAAGAAAAGTGATGGATATTTTAGTGTTGATGTTGAATTCTTGCTGAACTCATTATTTCTAGAATCTTTTTTTTTTTGTAGATCCTCAGTAACATTTGAAGATTTGTTTTGAAGTGTTTTATCTTTTTTCTATTGAGATTATATTCTTCTTTCATAATGACCAAATATTGTGGGGTTTTAGGATCAAGGCTGTTGAAATCCATATGTCAATTTTATGCCCAATCACATTGATGATTTTTCTTATTTGTAAATTTTTCTTTAGTTGATTCTCCTGGGCTTTATAGAAAAAAGAGTCATATAATCTGCAAATAGTTACAGTTTACCTTTTTTTCTTCCAATTTTTATACTCATTTTTTCCCCTCATTTAATTATCTAAGACTTCCAAGATAAAGTTAAATAATGCTGGTAATACCATCTTCTGACTATTTAGACTCTTAGGCTTGTTTGCTTTTTTTTTTTTTTTTTTTCCTCCTCAAGGCATTGCATGCTAGTAGGAATTCTTTTTATTTCAGTAGGTAGAATGCAAATAAAGTAAAACATATAGTAAATTTCAATTATCTAGAGTGTGTTCTAGTATTGGAATATTCTGTTTTGTTAAATTTATGGGAACCTGAAGGTTGACTTACTTTTACTTCAACAGTTCTATTGTTGAAAGTCAGTATCATAGGCCTTCCTGCTTTCTGTAGAGTGGCGAATATTTGATTTCTTTGTAGATTTTGCGGCACTTTATTTTCTTCATTCTCATTTTGTCATACTTGTGAATTTAGAAAACATTATTGATAGGAATGTCTATTGATCTCAGGACTTTACTGGAGAGTTGATTTTCTTCTTTTTATTTTAAGGAGGATCCTTAAAAATTATTGGGGAAATCTTATTTCTTGTCATTTGATTTCTTTTTCTGAGATGAGAATTACAAAACAATTCTTACTAATAGAGCATTTCAGTTTTTCTTTTTCTTTTTTATTACGAGACAGGGTCTTTGCTTTGTTACTCAGGCTGGAGTGTAGTAATGCCATTAGAGCTCAGTGCAACCTTGAACTCCTGGGCTCAAGCGATCCTCCCACTTCAGCCTCTTGCGTAGCTAGGACCACAGCTACTGGCCACGTGCCACCACACCCGGCTAATTAAAAAAAATTGTTTTTTGGTAGAGGTGGGTCTCACTTTGTTGCCCAAGCTGGTTTTGAACTGCTGGGCTCAAGTGATCCTCCTGCCACAGCTACCCAAAGTGCTGGGATTACAGGTGTGAGCCACTGTGCCTGCCCGAGCATGTATTTATAGTCATAAATGAGCAACACTCCTCCATATATAGCTCCTGCTGATGAGAAGTTTGGTGTGGTGATATTTTTCTTTTCTTTTTTCTTTTTGAGACAGAGTTGCCAGACTGGAGTGCAGTGGCCTGATTTCGGCCCACTGCAACCTCTGTCTCCCGGGTTTGAGCAGTTCTCCTGCCTCAGCCTCCCGAGTAGCTGGGATTACGGGCATGTGCCACCACACCCAGCTAATTTCTTATAATTTTAGTAGAGACTGATTTTTTGTATTTTTAGTAGAGGGTTTCACTATGTTGGCCAGGATGGTCTAGATCTTCTCACCTTGTGATCTACCTGTCTTGGCCTCCCAAAGTGCTGGGATTACAGGTGTGAGCCACCGCTCCTGGCCTCTTGTTTTTTTTTTTTTTTTTTTTTTTTTTTTTTGGCTCGCTGCAACCTCCGCCTCCAGGACTCAAGTGATCCTCTCACCTTGGCCTCCCTAAGTGCCGGGATTACAGGCATGAGCCACTGTGCCTGACCTAGTGTGGTGATATTTCAAGAATACTTTACAAAGCTTTATTCTACTTGCTACAGCTTGAGCATCAAGATCCTGACTCTGTAGTTTTCTTGTGATGTAAACCAACTACCTTTAGGGTTCATTTTCTTATCTTTTACTCACCCCAGTCTTAATTTTGTTGCACAGTGGAAAGCACATGAACTTCATGAGGTTCAGAAACTGGGTATAACACAGCTGCTTCTCTTTGAATCCTAATGACCTTGAATAAGTTATCCAATCTCTAATCCTCAAAATGGAGGATAATAATACCTCAGAGGGCTATATTTAAAGATGCATGAAATACCACATGTAAATTATCTGGTACAGAATTTACCTTTGTTTATTCTCAGTAAATGTTTGCTGCCTCTGTTGATTCTCAGTAAATGTTTGCTGCCTCTCCCCTGAAACAAAATGAAATGGTGTGTGTGAATAGCTTTGTGAGCTTTAAATAATACAATTAAATAGAAGGCATTATTAGTTCTGTTTCTTCTTTCAGAAATGGGCATTAACAACATAATTTATGATCTCAGTAGTATAATGTGCTTGGCCAGGTTTATGCCCAGGTTTGATATTCTTTAGATTTTTGTTTCTTCTTGCCCTACATACTTTGAAAGCCCTTCGAGAAATCCTGTAGCAAACTCACATGAATTGTGAAACCAACAGTTGACTAATTTTTACTCTAATTCTGTTTCTTTGACTAATTCTTAGTCTGTGTATCCATATATATGAACACTGATCCACCTATTACCTTCTTTTTATGGTGTCTAGGTTCTCCTACTTTGCCCTACTTCTCCTTTCCCCACTAAGAACTTTGAACCATATGGAATTTATTAGCTAGCATATACCCTGGTCTCTTCCTGTTTTGGTATTTCTGGTTAATAATCCTTAATTGGATATTCAACTGATTGTCTAAAATAAGCTTACGTCCATGAGTTAAGTGGTAGAGTGCCAAGGACTTGAAAAGCTTGAACTCCTAAGACTTACTTGCTGCAGTCCAGTTTAGAGAGAAATTAATGATTTATGAAAATGTTCTTAGCACTCGAGCATTGAAATATTATCACATATTCATTAAGCATTTGTATGCATAGCACTTTCTGGTAACCCAGATGGATGTAAAATGTGTATGTTTTGGTCCTGAGTTTCTTCCTTCTAGGGTAGTCTAGTTAGAGTTCAGAATAACTCAAAAAAGTTGAAATATAAGACATTAAGCCTTTTGAATACAAAATATTATCGATAATATGTGCTTATAAATTTGAAGACTTTGTCCTCTTTATTTTTTGTAAAGTGTGGTGAATTTTGTTTTCCTTTACCTGTGAACTAGAAATAAAAATACCCTGTAGGGTCATTGTGATGTTTAAATGAGATTGGTAATGTAAAGCCCAGTTATAATATATAAACGTACATATATTCTTTCTAATATATACAATTAGTATTTAGAATTCTAATTTCTTTTTCTTTTTTTTTTTTTTTTTGAGACGGAGTCTCGCTCTGTCGTCCAGGCTGGAGTGCAGTGGCCAGATCTCAGCTCACTGCAAGCTCCGCCTCCCGGGTTTACGCCATTCTCCTGGCTCAGCCTCCCGAGTAGCTGGGACTACAGGCGCCCACCACTTCGCCCGGCTAGTTTTTTGTATTTTTTTAGTAGAGACGGGGTTTCACCGTGTTAGCCAGGATGGTCTCGATCTCCTGACCTCGTGATCCACCCGTCTCGGCCTCCCAAAGTGCTGGGATTACAGGCTTGAGCCACCGCGCCCGGCCCTCTAATTTCTAATTGTATACTATTTTTTAAATTAAACAATATGATGCATGGTAAAAAAAAAAAAAAATGCAGGCAGAGCAAAGTAAATATTCTTCTCACTTCAGACCTGAGGTTCTGCCCTATGTTCTTCTGTACCAAGAGTATGGTTTTAAATATTTTTCATTAATTATTCTAGTACATATACACTTACATATACTTACATATTTTTATAGCATGTAAGTGGGAACATATTATTCATGTTGCCTTGTATCCTGTGTTTTTCATTTAAAAAAAGATTTTTGGTTATCTTCCCATCAACAAATACAGCTTTTGAATACATTATTCTTTTATTGTTATTGATGGCTGAATATTCTATCGTTTGGATATATAATAACTGGTATTTTTCCCCAGCACTCTTTTTAATGGATTTTTTCAAAACTTTCATCTTCTTAGGATCAACTCACTATCCTGAAGGTCCATTCTCCCAAGAAGAAGGGACAGAAAGACAAACTTGTTTGTAAGAAAGGCTTGGGTATCCCATGAACGAGCCAACAGAAAACCGATTGGGGTGCAGCAGGACTCCAGAGCCAGATGTAAGGCTCAGAAAAGGGCACCACCTGGATGGTACAAGGAGAGGTGATAATGACAACCACCAGGGAGATTTGGAGCCCACTGTAGAGGCATCCATTCTATCTTCCCATCATAAAAAAGTAAGTCAAATTGGAAGAATGGTAAACAAAGGAAAAAATGTGGAGGGTGTGGCAGAGGGAGGATATGGGAAAAAAAAAAGCGTGGATCCATTGCTGGAGGGAGGATGGCGTGGTAAGAAGGAAACTTGCACATTTGTATTTTTTTCTTCTGGATAACTTGAAGTTGTCTTCTTCCTCTTCCTCTTCTTCTTTCCTCCTCCTCTTCTTCTTCCTCTTCTTCTTCTTCCTCTTTCCTCTTCTTCCTCTTTCCTCTTCTTCCTCTTTCCTCTTCTTCTTCTTCCTCCTCTTTCCTCTTCTTCCTCTTTCCTCTTCTTCCTCTTTCCTCCTCTTCTTCCTCTTTCCTCCTCTTCCTCTTTCCTCTTCTTCTTCCTCTTTCCTCTTCTTCCTCTTTCCTCTTCTTCCTCTTTCCTCTTCTTCCTCTTCCTCTTCTTCTTCCTCTTTCCTCTTCTTCCTCTTTCCTCTTCTTCTTCCTCTTTCCTCTTCTTCTTCCTCTTTCCTCTTCTTCCTCTTTCCTCTTCTTCTTCCTCTTTCCTCTTCTTCCTCTTCTTCCTCTTTCCTCTTCTTCTTCCTCTTTCCTCCTCTTCCTCTTTCCTCTTCTTCCTCTTTCCTCTTCTTCCTCTTTCCTCTTCTTCCTCTTTCCTCTTCTTCCCATTTCCTCTTTCTTCCTCTTTCTTCTTCTTCCTCTTTCCTCTTCTTCTTCTTCCTTTCTTCTTCCTCTTTCCTCTTCTTCTTTCCTCTTCTTCCTCTTTCCTCCTCTTCTTCCTCTTTCCTCTTCTTCTTCCTCTTTCCTCTTCTTCCTCTTTCCTCTTCTTCCTCTTCTTCTTCCTCCTCTTCTTCGTCTTCTTCCTCTTTTTCGTCTTCGTCTTCTTCTTTATCGTCGTCGTCTTCTTCTTCTTCATCGTCGTCTTGTTATTGAGACAGAGTCTCGCTTTGTCGCCCAGGCTGGAGTGCAGTGGCGCGATCTCGGCTTACTGCAGCCTCCGCCTTGCGGGTTCATGTTATTCTCGTGCCTCGGCCTCCTGAGGAACTGGGTACATGCCACCATGCTAGGCTAATTTTTGTAGCTTTAGTAGAGATGGGGTTTCGCCATCTTGGCCAGGCTGGTCTCGAGCTCCTTACCTCAGGTATCCTCCCACCTCAGCCTCCCAAAGTGCTGGGATTACAGGCGTGAGCCATCCTGCCTGGCCTCTTATTCTTAAATTAGCTTAGATATTACTTGATTTTGATTTTATAGTTAATGTCTTTCTGCTCTTTTATTTTTTTTCTCCCCCGGAGACAGAGTCTCACTCTGTCACCAGACTGGAGTGCAGTGGCGTGATCTCGGCTCACTGCAACCTCTACCTCCCAGGTTCAAGCGATTCTCCTGCCTCAGCCTCCCGAGTAGCTGGGATTACAGGCACCTGCCACCATGTCCAGATAATTTTTTGTATTTTTAGTAGAGACGGGGTTTCACCATGTTGGCCAGGATGGTCTCGATCTCGACTTCCTTATCCACCTGCCTCGACCCCCCAGAGTGCTGGGATTACAGGCGTGAACCACTGCGCCCGGCCTCTGCTGAGTCTTAAAAGCATACTTAACCTGGTTTATCTTGTTGAAGGGAGAAGTTGTGTTCTATGGGTACCATATAATCTTTCGAATTTAACCATACTCTTTAGTATGACCTTATCCGTTATTTTTGGAGAAATTTGAATTGCGTGTTGGAGCTACTTTTCCAGAAATTGTTTACCTCCAGTGTATACCATGGGAGTCAGTAGAATTTCTGAAAACTGAAGCAGATTTTACTCTTTCATTTCCCAGAGAAAAGAGCAACCTTTAGGCAACTATACCTATAGAGCAGAAGTATCAGAAAGTCATTGTGACAGACGTTTTGCTATGTGCTTTGGAATTTCCAAATTATATAGCATGTGTTTAATGTTTTATTACTAATACAGTGTTTCTCAAACTGCGGGTTTTACCTATTAGTGGGTTTTGAAATTAATGTATTATAAAGTGTTAAAAAATTAAAGATCAAAATAGAATGAAAACATTGAAGTGTGTATATAGTAATACACATTTAAATTGTTATTTTAGTTATTTTAGTTTTAGTTATGTATATGAATATGAATAATATATGAAATACATTTCTTACTATGGGTTGTAGTTAACATTTTGAAAGCCTCTACTTAGAACAGCAGCTTGGGGAAGCGTGTTTCGAGGTAGAGGAAACAAGCTAGTGCCGAGATCCGAAGGTGGGAATATGCTTACCTTCCTTGCCTTCCCCTCCTGCCTCCCACCATCACCTGCGCCTGCTTGTATCATCTTTCTCTTCTTTCATCTTCTCCTTTATTTTATTTTATTTTATTATTATTTTGAGATGGAGTCTCACTCTGTCACCCAGGCTGGAGTGCAGTGACATCATCTCGGCTCACTGCAACCTCCGCCTCCCATGTTCAAGTGATTCCCCTGTCTCAGCCTTCCGAGTAGCTGGGACTACAGGCCTGCGCAACCACGTCCGACCGATTTTTGTATTTTCAGTAGAGACGGCGTTTCACCATGTTGGCCAGGCTGCTCTTGAACTCCTGACCTCAAGTGATCCGCCCACCTTGGCCCCCCAAAGTACTGGGATTACAGGTGTGAGCCACTGTGCCCAGCCTTCTTTTTTTTGTTTTGTTTTTTCTTTCTTTCTTTTTTTTTTAAAAAGGAGCAAAAGAAGGCCAGTATAGTTAGAGCATGAGGAACTAGAAGGACGAGTGATATGAGATGAGGTCAGTGGACCAGTCAGAGAACAGGTTATACAGGTTTATTGAAGGAATTTAAATTGTATTTTTTTTTTTTTTTTTTTTTTTTTTTTTTTTTTTTTTGAGGCGGAGTCTCGCTCTGTCGCCCGGACTGGAGTGCAGTGGCCCGATCTCAGCTCACTGCAAGCTCCGCCTCCCGGGTTTGCGCCATTCTCCCGCCTCAGCCTCCCGAGTAGCTGGGACTACAGGCGCCCGCCACCTCGCCCGGCTAGTTTTTGTATTTTTAGTAGAGACGGGGTTTCACTGTGTTAGCCAGGATGGTCTCGATCTCCTGACCTCGTGATCCGCCCGTCTCGGCCTCCCAAAGTGCTGGGATTACAGGCTTGAGCCACCGCGCCCGGCCTTAAATTGTATTTTAATAAAATTGCCTGGCAAGTGGGCAGCTTTTGGGGTGTTTAAACATGGAGACATTTGTGTTTTTAAAAATATCACTCTGGTTGTGGAATGGATTATTTGAAGACAGAATAGAAGAGGGACCCAGGTGTTAGAATATAGATGAGAGATGATGTCACTTGAAGCAGCATGGTGGGAGCAGCAGAAATGGAGGGAAATGGTTAGATTCTGGGTATATTTTGTGGGCCAAATCAACAAGACCTCCTGATGGATTAGCTGTAGAGTGAGGAAAATAGAGGAATCAAGGCTGATTCTCTGAGCTGAACTGAAATGGTAAAGCAAGAGGGAGGAGTGAGTTTAAAGTAGGGAAATCAAGAGCGGTGTTTTGGAAATGTGAGATTCGAGATTCTTATTAGATATCTTAGAAGAGATTGAGGAGGTAGTAACTGTATCACTATTAAGATTTTTATGTACCTCTGTTTCTTAACTATTTTTAAAACTGATACTGTTCTTACGGGATCTAAGGAATTTTCAAGCTTGAAAGAATTTCAGGCTAGCTAATTTGAGATTTATAATGTCAATAAAATTCTGTTTATCATTCCACATTATTTTAAATTACATACAAAGATCTAACATGTCACCCAGGGACCATTTCACCCACTGCTCTGTTTGGTCGCCAGTCTTTTGTCTCTCTTTTCGGCAATGGTTAGGCGGATATCCTTTCCTCAGGGAAGAGAAATCCGTGGTTTGTTGCCCTTGCCAATAACAAAAATGTTGGAAAGTTTAGTGGCAAAGCCATTGGCATCTTTCATGTGAACGACATCAAAAGATCCAGGGTGCCTTTCTCTGTTGATTATCACACCAGTTCTTCCCAGGTTAGCACCTACAGTCACCATACACAGGTTACCAGTGTCAGACTTGATGAAATCGGTAATCTTGCCAGTCTCCAAATCAATCTGAATGGTATCGTTCACCTTGATGAGGGAATCAGGGTAGCAGATGGTGCCGAGCATCATGAGTCACCAGATGAGGGATTCCTTTTGTGCCCACAAAGATTTTTCTCACTTTGTATTTGGCCTCCTCAGGTGTAATAGGATGTACAGCAAAGCGACCCTTGGTGTCATAGATCAGATGGAAATTCTCTCCCGTCTTGTCAATGCTGATGACATCCATGAATCCAGCAGGGTAGGCTATATCAGTTCAGACCTTGCCATCGATCTTAATGAACCTCTGCATGTAATCTTCTTTACTTTATCTCCTGTCAGGGCATACTTAAGTCTGTTCCTTAGAAAGATGATGGGAGTAACTCTCTCAACTTGTGTGGACTGGTGGATGGACGAGGAGCAAACACATCGGTCAGTTTATCCAGCATCTAATGCTTTGGAGCTGCTGCCCACTTCCGATGCTTCTCGGAACCATGCGCCATGGCTGCGTTAGGCAAGGAAAGCAAAAATATATTTTAAGAGTCCAGAACTTGCCCACCCAATCACTTTTGTGTCAGATTTACATTAATTGATTTTTCTGTGTGTTGTAATACTATGTATTTTTGTTTACTGTCTTCACTGGTTGGAGTGTTATCTTCTGTGGATAATATTTGTGTTTGAATTTCACTAATAAGTAATTAGGTGGATGGGATTTTTCCCATCCTTATGAATGAACTCATTTATTGCCCCGAAAGCCTCTATTTGATTTTCGTTTAATCTTGAGCTAATGCAAAAGTTAGCAATATGAACAAAAGAACCATTTTTTCTTTCATTTGTTTTAATAGATTTTTATATGAGGAGCCAAGGAATGAAAGGATCCATAGGTTGTGGAATGTTAGAGCTGAAAAGGCCCTCCAGAGTCATCTTGTTTGCCTTCCTCAATTTACCAGTGAGGAAATTGTGTTTTTATTCCTAATGAAAGTTTGTCTTGTGTGTGTTGTTTCTCTTTGGAGTTGAAGTTCCTTGCTGAAAAAGAGAATCTATATGCAGTACAGTCCCTTGCTGCCAGTTTCACGGTTAATGTATAGTGCACATGGGAGCTAGAAAAGAAAGGAGATAGAGTTACAGAGAACTGCAGTTTTGAGACTGAAATAAAAGGCAAAATATTAATAGCTTAATGATTTGAGGAGTTCTATATACTGATTTTTCGTTTGTGTTTGGAGAAAGGACTCATTTCTTAAAATTTTCAGTTTTGAAGTTGAAACACCTGAACTGTAGACTGCAGCCTTCTCAGTAATTCTAGTAAGACCTTAATTGTATCACTTTCATAGACATTATCTCATTTGCTTCTCAAAACTATGCTCTGAAATAGAAAGAGCAGATATGATTTCTTTTTGAAAGTGGACGAAAATAGGATTTAGAAAGGTTAGTTTAGTAATTTGCCCAAGGTAATGTGACAAAATGAGAGCATGTGCTAAGTCTTCTGACTGCTCTTTCTGCGGAACAAAGCTGCCTTTATGAGAATTGACACCAGATTGACTTAATGTTTCTGAATTCCAAACTCAGTCCCTGAGTGTTTATATTGAACCTAGAGGTTAGATTCGGTAGTTGGTCTTGTTTTTTGACAGAAGTTGTTGCAGACCTCATTTTCTGTTAAGCCAGGGTAATTTTGCATCTCAGATGCATTCTAACTTTGTAATGGATCTTCTGTTTATTTTGAAAGCAAATAAAACGGCCGGGCGTGGTGGCTCAAGCCTGTAATCCCAGCACTTTGGGAGGCCGAGACGGGCGGATCACGAGGTCAGGAGATCGAGACCATCCTGGCTAACACGGTGAAACCCCGTCTCTACTAAATGCAAAAAAAACTAGCCGGGCGAGGTGGCGGGCGCCTGTAGTCCCAGCTACTGGGGAGGCTGAGGCAGGAGAATGGCGTAAACCCGGGAGGCGGAGCTTGCAGTGAGCTGAGATCCGGCCACTGCACTCCAGCCCGGGCGACAGAGCAAGACTCCGTCTCAAAAAAAAAAAAAAAAAAAAAAAAGAAAGCAAATAAAACGAATATATCATAGTATAGTCATTCACATTCCTAACAATTTTGCATTTTCTTTGTTTTTTCCCCTTTTTTAGAAGATGCAGATCTTAACTAAATTTCTTAGGCTTCATTTAAAACATGATGGGAGCCCTTAGGCTGTCTTAAGTTGTGGAGATTGGCATTCACATGCCGATCGTGAATAAGGATAAAAGCAAAACACGAAAAGCACCAGGGGTGTCTTGTTTTTTATTCAGTGTAATTCTGAATTTATAAAGTAAGATTTAAGGTAATTATGTGCATTACAGACTGTGGTATCTATCTTTTTGTACAAGTCTTTATTTACTGCCAAGTTTCTTTAAATCAGTAAACCTATTAGGAGTGCCCACCTGGTCACATATTGCCATTTATAGAAAAGTACAAATGCCAGGATTTTATTCCAGGCCTGCTCAATCAGAATCTTTGGATCCTGGGTATATTTTTTTTGTTTCACAACTAAGATGCTCACTACTGTTTAAAAACCTCCTTCCCGGCCAGGCGCAGTGGCTCACACCTGTAATGCCAGCAATTTGGGAGGCCGAGGCAGGCAGATCACGAGGTCAGGAGTTTGAGACCAGCGTGTCCATCATGGTGAAACCCTGTCTCTACTAAAAATACAAAAATTAGCTGGGTGTGATGGCAGGCACCTGTAATCCCAGCTACTTGGGAGGCTGAGGTAGGAGAATCGCTTGAACCTGGGAGGTGGAGGTTGCAGTGAACCGAGATCGCACTACTGCACTCTAGCCTGGGCGACAGAGTAAAACTCCGTCTCAGGGAAAACAAAACAAAACAAAACAAAACACCTCCTTCTGGTAGGAGATAGTTAAGGAAAATAATAATAATAATAATAATAATAATAATAATAAACAGAAAACCAAACCAGTCCCCTTTTTAAAATATTTATTTATTTTAAATAAGTATTTTATTTAAAATAGTTAATGTATTAAAAACTTCTTAGCAACATGCTTTGCAAAGAAATCTCAACACATTCTCTGAGGATTATTAGGGAAATGAAATTAGATTTATTTACTGTTTGTTAAAGGAAAATATCACATTTACTCACAGTTGACATAGTTGTTGAATGAATTTATCAGCAACACATTTAAAGTTCTGTGTCTAAGTGGTTTCAAGTAGTTTCTTTAAAGAGATGTACAAAAGGAGCACATGGGGAGGTATACTATTTAGATGCTTAGGGAATCTTAACTATTCTACTTCTTTAATCTTCGAGAGAATAAATGCATTCTTATCAGGAGAATAATGGTAGTTCACTTTTATTGATCTTATACAATGGATGAAGCAATTTTTGAGCTCTTTTGAATATATTATTCATTCCTAAAGTAGCCTTATGGAATAGATATTATTAGAATCTGTTTTACAGATGAGGAAACTGAGGTTTCATGTGAATGTATGTGTATTGTACACTGGGACTCTTGTCCAGGGGGATGATATACTTTTTCTCTTCAGAGGGGCAGGATTTTCTTTTCATTGGTTTATTGTAAAAAGTGCGATATGGCAATTTCAATGATTATTTGCCTTTAATACATTTTAAAGTACATTATTTCCATAGATGATCAGACTTGTGGAAAAAGAGACCCTGTGATAGGTGATAGTGATCCATTGTAGTTGTGGAACTGGCTCTCAAGGAACATTAAATAAAGTACCTGTGTGTACAGTTAGATTACGCTTACCTGTGCATAGGAATCCCTTCCTTATTTGAAGTGATGGAGAGGTTAGTCTATTCGATTCCTTATGAAGCAGAATGGATTTTTAGAAAGAGTATTAGAAACTAAATACTTTAAAATTGAAATCTCTGCAGTAGGAATTTGTATTTGTCACAAGCTCCCCTATGTGATTGTGAGACACACTTAAAGATTGAGAGCCAATGATCACAGTTTTTTTTTCATAATATATATATGTAAGTTCCAGACCAGCAGGAATTACATCAGGGTAAAGCTGGGCCTTGAGGAGCTGAGTTTTCCTCTTTTGTAAATGCAGTGTGTAATAGTATGCCTCTTGTCTCACAGGGTTGTAATGAGAATAACCTAGTGCGTGTAAAGCAGTGGTAACACTGCCCGGTATAGAGAAAGCACTTAATAAATGTTAGATGTAGCATATCATTGGAGGTGTATATTTGGATCAAAAAGAAAAGACTTCCTCTGCTATATCCAAAGGACAAAGTTAATCTCTCTTTATTTCTTTTTGTTTTTATTAGATTTGTATTTATCTTGTAAAAAATAGATTGGTGGTTATCTGTCTCCACTCACTTGAACATGTTTATCCTCTGCATCCAAAATAGTCTAGGAATGGCTGGACCTGGTGGCTCACGCCTGTAATCCTAACAACTTTGAGAGGCTGAGGCAGGCAGATTGCTTGAGCCCAGGAGTTCGAGATCAGACTGGACAACATGGCAAAACCTTATCTCTACAAAGAATACAAAAACTACCCGGGCCTGGTGGCATGTTCCTGTAGTCCCCAGCTACTTGGGAGACTGAGATGGGAGAATCACTTGAGCCCGGGAATTTGAGGCTGCAGTGAGCCATGATTGTGCCACTGCATTCTAACCTTGGCAACAGAGTAAGACCCTGGCTCAAAACAGAAAATTACACAAATGTATATTCCAAGAATATTGTATTTGTGCAGTATTTAAGTAAATAAATGAATGATTAAACCTGAGTTTTAGTCCTGGCTGTATTGCCAGCCAGATGTGTGACTTTGGCTAATTTTCTTGATTTCTTTGGGTTTCATTTTCCTTACATTAAAATGGAGATGTTTAACTGGGTGATAAACAGCTAAGATTTTCTTATCCTCAAAATTTCTGTGGTCCCCAACACTATATTAATACTTTTTTGTAATGGAATAAAAAATGAGTGAGGGTCATAGTTTACTTTTTTCATAAATCAATCCAGTTAGGTATCTTTGCTTAAGCAGCCCTTTTAATGCCTTCTTTGATAACTTTTATCATGCCTGCTTTTATTTAGTGAAGCCATTTCTGTGGACTAGTAAGTAATTTTGTAGGAGACAGTTTGGTAAAAGGAAAAAAGCAGGGTTTTGTACTCAGAGTGACCTGAATTTGTATCCCTGATCTCTTCTATATCATTATTTTTCAAACTTCTGCGAAGGAGGATCCTTCAAAGAAAAACGACAAAAACCTTATTAAAGTATTACACACATACACACGTAGGTATATCATAAGTGGATAGTTTGATAAACTTTTATAAACTAGACACTCCTGAATAACCAGCACTCCTGGAGGCTCCTTATTACCTCCTCATACTAACTGCCTATTCCCACTCCCCCAGAGGGAACCATTACCCTGACTTCTAATGGCATAGATTAATTTTGCTTCTTTTGTACTTTATCTCATTGTAATGATTCCATATATACTCATATCTGGCTTCTTTTGTTCAGTATCATGTTTGTGAAATTCATCTGTATTTTCTGGGTATAGCTGTAGATTGTTCATTTGTATTGGTCTGTGGTATTTCTTTATATTACTATACCAATTTTTATTTTATTTATATGAAGGCAATCTGGGTTGTATCTAACTTGGGGCTATTATAAATAGTGTTGCTATGAACATTCCAGTACTTGTTTTTTAGTGAACAAATGTATATACTTCCATTAGCTACATACCTGTGAATGGAATTACTGGGTTAGGAAGATGATCCCATTCTCCCTTTAAACATCAGAAATATTTAACAGACCTCACTACATGATACATTCTAATATTAGTTTGAAAAAAATACATGATAGAAATTGGCTATGAATTCAGTTCATCTTAAGTGAATTTGTATTTTGTAATTCACGCAGCACCTACCTGTGTTTTAAAGTAGTTATACCTACTTTATGAATGAGACATTTATTCAGTCTACAGAGAACATTTGATGTGTGTATACACTTGCGTAATTTTTGAAGTAATTAGGCAAGATGGTGGTGGTAGGTTGGGAATTAAGGTACTACTTAGAGCTGTGTACCTTCTCGTGGCTTCTGTTTCTTCATTTACCATGCTTGATCTAGATTTCCACTTAATAAAATGGGAATAGAAATATACTCATTTCAGAAACTTGTTATGAAGGTTTGATTAATTTGTAAAAATCACTTAGTACAGTGTCTGGCATGTAGTGTATAATAAATAATAATTGTTACTCTGTCCTTCCTTTATAATAGTGCTTGACTACTATAACTGTAGTAAATCGTGATAAACACATTGAAGTTATCCACATATCTCAGCCACCCTTGACTTCAACAACCTTTTCATAAAGGTGATTTCTAAATCTATCATTGTAGTGCTGTCTTCTTTTTTTTCCTGTAGACCCTTCAAATGAGAAGTGCTTTCTTCTTTATTGGACTTTTAACCATTTCAGATTGAACTAATATTAAACTAACGTTAACTGTCCACTCCCCCACCAGCTTTTCCTTCTATTCTAACTTCCTAATCCTAATTTCTCTTAAATAGTACCAACTTTCTTTCACGTACTCAAACTTGGTTCGTAGACTGTCAAAGTGGAAGGGATCCCAAAAGTCATTTAGTTTAGTAGACACATGGATGCTTTTAATCCTTCTTCAAATGTTTTTAGTTTCTTTACCATGTGTTGGCACTTTGGACTTGAGAAGACATAGTTTTTGCCCTTAAGCAGCATGTAGTTTAGTTGGAGAGACAGGTAAATCAGTACATTTGTGGTGAGTGCTGTGTGATTTTATGCACAGATTACTATGGTAGTAACTCCAGCTGCAAATGGATTTAGCTAAGAAAGGACTAAAGGACATTCTAGACAAAGGGAACAGCAGATGTGAAGATTCAGAAGCAAGATATAATATGGTGCCTGTAGGGAATAGTAATAATAATAGCTAATGTTTATTGAGTATACACTGGCACATACTGATGTCTGAACCTGAAAAATGTCCAGCATAGCTGGAATGAAAGGTCAGGGTACAGTGGGGTGGAGGATGTGGTAGTAAGACAAGACAGCTAGGACCTGAAATCTAGGTCTTTAGCCTCCTGGTCCAGTATTATACCATCATTCAAATTTCTTTTTGAAATTTATATCAGTTTCAAATTTTGTGTAATGCGTACATGTTGAAATGATGAGACCATTGCCTCTAGGCTTCTGACCCTAAAGCTGGACTCTTAACTATGTTTGCTAAAGTGTATAGTTAGGAGGCATTCTGTAAGCTTTTGGACAGAAATACGGAGGCATTTCAAACCAGGTTGTCCTAATCTTTATATTTATGGCTCCCCTCTGCCTCCTGTTCCCTTTCTGAGCTTTCAAGATACTAGGTTGAATAAAGAGATCAGCCTTTATGGTTGTCCTACTTTTCCTCTGCTCCAGGTTCTTCTTTATAAATTGGGAGATAAGGAACTTTTATTCATTCAACCTTCATATTCTGTTAAACTGGTTTACTTTAACCAAACTCAAGAATGCCACTATATAATAGTTTATTATACGAAAACTAACTCGTAAATAGACTCTTGTCAGTCACTTCATTTTATTTTCATGGAGAAGTCTGCTTAAGAAATTCAATTAAGATGAGAGGCTGGGCGTGGTGGCTCACCCCTGTAATCCCAACTTCTCGGGAGGCTGAAGCAGGAGAATCGCTTGAACCCTGGAGGCAGAGGTTGCAGTGAGCCGAGAGAGCTGAGATCACGCCATCACACTCCAGCCTGGGGGGACAAGAGCGAGACCTTGTCTCAAAAAAAAAAAAAAAAAAAAAAAAAAAAGATAGAATTGCTATTTGAGAGTTTTTAAGAAACTGAGTGATTTTAAAGATCTTTTCCATCAAGCTTTGATGAAAGTCAGAGTACATATATTTCTAGGCAGGCCAGAATGAATATTCATGTAGACTACATATTGCAGTTATTCTTTTGGAGAATACTGGGTATATATCCATCAATACTTATTCTTCAGCTGTCTTTTTTTATTTTTATTTTTGTGGATAGCTTTGTTTCCACAAACTTCTTTGTTTTCATTTGTTAGTAGTATCAGCTTGCTAATGCCCTTGGTACACATGTCCAGTTTCTAAAGTTAAGGCTGGCTTCAACCTGTCAACTTGGAAAAAGACCATAAAAATCACCTGTTGATCAAACTAAGCCAGGTTTATTATATACTCCAGTAAGGGTGAACCCTGCCTTAAAGAGTCCTAGAAGTATTTCAGAAAGAAAGTATTGGATATGGATATTTACAGGGTTTTGGGGTCTGGGTTCAAGTAGTTTAAGGAGATTTTACTTGGCCCTATGCTAAGTTGGTGATAGAATTCTTGGACCAAGTCTTGATAAACAAATACTTATTTGATAAGTGAGCATGTTTGCCCAGTTGAGCAATTTATTATTCCAAGGATCGAATTGTGCAGTCTGTTGTTCAGTTGAATGAGTTTTTGAGAAATTCCTAAAGCTAATGATGAAGTTATTTACTGGTTTGCATTCTTACCATCCTGGGCAATAATTTCCTAGAACAAATAATAAAGTTATGTTGATATGGGGCCATAGGTCTTAGTCCTCATAATTAAGCTGTGTGAATGCAGAAGGTCTCAGTTCTCAATGACATTTATAAAGGCAGACAAATTTTAATCAAAGGTTTACTGTTTCCAGCCCTGGATACTGTACCATTTCTTGACCTTTTTCGTCTAATTGTGGATGGTAGATAGTATCATGATTGAGAGTCTTTGTGGCACTTTGTGCACTTCCACTAACATTTAAATACATCATTTATGTTTTGCTACTTTCCTAAATGCACCTGAAGCTTTAGTTGAACTAGTCTCTTTTACTCAACATGGTACTTTTGCTTTTCCCACTTCGTTATTTTCCTTTATCTTATCTTTGCAAAATTTTTATTCTTCATGCAGCTTTTCCTGAGCCTTGCAATTTCTATCTTTGAACTAGCTATACCTTTTTTTCCTATGATAGTTATTTATGTGGCTAAATGAGCACTTTATTAGATTGTAAGTCCATGGAAGACAGAGACTATGTTTTATTCATCTTATTTTTAATCATCTAATAAATATTTGTTAAACTGAATTACTCTGTTGAATTGAGTTGGGCCAAAACCAATAAATACCCAATAGGTTTGTGAATTATTTTCATATTAGGCTGATCTTAAAGACCTTTTATCTTTATCACTATGGTTCTGTCTTTCCAAAAGTAAAGTGTACTCTGGAAAATTCTCATTTTGGATTGCAGTTTGGACAGATCATCAAAGTCAAGTGTTACTATGTTTTGAAATACAGTCAGCAAAGTTCTCACAGATGGACTTTACTGAAAACAGATGGCGGGAGGGAAGAGATATTTCAAAATGTCTGTGTGCTCATTTCAAAGCATTGACCTCTACAAATTTAAATATAATAGTTATTCATAGAAAAACCTGGAGAATTAAGTTTTATGCCTTTATTCTTGGCAGCTTTGGTTTTGTTTAATCTTTCACAATGTCGTGTATCTTGTCATAATTTTGTTGAGGGTATGTGGTAAGGAGTATGACAACAGAAGCAGAACATAGCATGTATGTGATCATTGAATATAGATACAATTTATTGTTCAGAGAGATATCTTTGGGTACTGTGGTTTGGTGGCTGTTGGATGGAAGTTAGATATAGTAATTTCATTCATAATAAAATAGTCATTTGGACTTAATATTGGAAGACAGAGACTATTTTAAATATAGTGTCTAGCATAGTCTTTCCAAGCCATCAGTATGTGACATACGGTATACCCTAGGGAAAGTATTTTTTATCCTGTGTTTTAGCCAGTGTTTAACTCTGCCACTGTATTCCTACTTTATCCTCTCTCTAACCCAGGGAACTGCATTTACCACCATCCACACCATGTGGATAACCTCGTTAGCAACTCCATAATACTTGAACACAATAAATAGTTAATTATGGTCTAGTATTTTAATTTATCCTTTGAGAACACATTTGTGAATATTCCATTATACAAGGGTGAGAATTGGTCATAATACTTGATAAATCAACAGATTTATTAATACTTTGCCCTTCTGAAGGAAATACTTTTGTTTTGTTTGTTTCTCTTGTTGCCCAGGCTGGAGTGCAGTGGCACGATCTCGGCTCACTGCAACCGCCACCTCCTGGGTTCAAGCGATTCTCCTGTCTCAAGCCTCCTGAGTAGCTAGGATTACAGGTGCGCACCACCTCACCTGGCTAATTCTTGTATTTTTAGTAGAGATGGGATTTCACCATGTTGGCTAGGCTGGTCTCAACATCCTGACCTCAGGTGGTGCACCCGCCTTGGCCTCCCAAAGTGCTAGGATTACAGGCGTAAGCCACTGTGCCTGGCCGGAAATAATTATTTTATAAAGATTCTGAATCTTGCTCACATATTGGGATGGATGGAAATATTTATTTTTACTAAAGTCATTTTTTTTTTTTTTTTTTTTTTTGAGACAGAGTGTAGCTCTGTTGCCCAGGCTGGAATGCAGTGGCACGATCACAGCTCATTGCAACCTTGACCTCCTGGGGCTCAAGGAGTCCTCCCCCTGAGCTTCTTGAGTAGCTGGTACTGCAAACAGCCACATAACACCACTCCTCGCTAATTTTTATATTTTTTGTGGAGATGGGGTTTTACCATGTTGCCCAGGCTGGTCTCGAGCTCCTGGACTCAAGCCATCCTCCTGTCTCGGCTGCTATCAGTAGTCCTGTATGTAATCAGTATCTGATAATCAAAATTACTGATTGTGAGTAAGCGCATTGATTACTTACTGAATCATATTGATTCAGAGTGCAATTTCATCAGGTTTTACTTAATGGTAGTATACATTAACCATATTGTGTTTTATGTGCATATTTGTAGTTTTGAAACTGCTGACAATAATTTGCATGAGAATAAAGACTTTCTGTTTTTTTGTGAAGAATCAAATACGTTGAATATGCGTAAATATTTGAGCTATTTTACATAGCATGTAATTTTATATTTTAAAATCGGTCTGCTGTAATCGTTTCAAGCTATTGACCGTTTTCAGGTTTTATATAATTTTAATGGAATTTTATCATTTTAATTTCATGTTTAATTAGGCACAGCCCTCTTTAATCTATTGTTGAAAGTCTTCTAGAGCATTTATTAATTTAGCCATCATGTAAGTATGTTCTAGAAGCCATGGGGAAGAAGATAGACACTTAAAATCTAGTTTAGGAAATAATACATTAAAAATGTAAAATTCTATTAAACATTAAATAAAACAGTATAAATCAATAAAAGCTGTAATCAGATATTACTGTCAAATGAGAGGCACAGACTTAAGTGCTAAAGAAATCAGAAGAAGAAGTCAGAAGAAGAAACAAGTCAGAAGAAGCAACTGCTGTGGGTTAGACAGGTTATGCGGTTATGCAGTCTCTAATGAAAATTGGTTCTTGGTGCGGTGGGCGGTGAAAAACTATTAAATACTACTATGGTTTGTAACCCCCCATAGGGCCACAGTACATAGATAGTGTATCTGTGTTATTAAAATTCATGGGGATTAAGAAAGCAATCTAAAAATGTCCCAGGGCCAGGTGCAGTGGCTCATACCTATAATCCCAATATATTTGGAAGCTGAGGCAGGAGGATTGCTTGAGGCCAGGAGTTCCAGACCAGCCTGAGCAACATAGACCTCGTCTCTACACACATATAAACACACATGTGCACACACAGATACAGTGGTGCATACCTGTAGTGCGCACTGCACACACGTGCCCACGGTGGTGCACACACACACACGTGCACACAGTGGTGCACACCTGTAGCCCCAGCTATTCAGGAGGCTGAGGTGGAGGATTGCTTGAGCCCAGGAGGTTGAGGCTGCAGTGAGCCATGATCGCACCACTGAGACCCCGTCTCAAAGAAAAAAAAAAAAAAAGATCCCGGGCTTGGGGGTAGCAGTAATGAAAGAAAGGTTGAAGAACACGAGTTTAGGATAGTTAAAGAAGGGTTTTAAATAGGAACTATGAAGGTTAGTCATTGAAGGATAGAGAGTACGTTTTAGGTAAGCAAAGATGGAGGGTTATTTTATTCAAGATGGTTTTCTTGGAGATTATATGTTTTTATAAAATCAGACTGGGTGTGTAACATGTCTCACATGCCACATCATAGCCTCTAGTTAGTGTCTTATAAACTGGAGAACAGGAAAATTAAAATCTCAGAATTTCCTTTTAAACAAGATCAAATTTAAAGTGTTGTAGTAGATTACCCATTGCCTCTGTGTTCATTCTTACCAATTAGGTTTTCGATTAGAGGTAGAAGATTCATTCATTTCTTTGTGCAGTGATGTTAGCAGTACTGTTTGTCTAAACAGACTCTTGGTTAGATAGGGAATTGTGGTTCTCTTGTGCTGTCTTATTAATTGAGTTAAAGAATTATAGAATTTTTTAGAGATGTAGAAGACTGTAGAGATTGTTTAAACTCCTCCCTTGATACGTAGGGAGAAAATGGACCTGCAGTGAGGATCCGTTGATGTTAGTGGTAGAGCTGGCCTCACCACTTTGGTCTCCTGACTTCTAGTCTGCTGCCCTTCTTCTCACAATATCATTGTATCTAAAGCAGTATGAACCTTGGTCTGGAGGCAGAAATTTTAATTTTAGTAATTTATCTCTTTAGACCATACCGGATTGTCACTTTTTTCCATTTGCCTAGACAAATCAGTCATTTTCTTCAGAATGTGGAAAGGCAGCCAGGCGCGGTGGCTCAAGCCTGTAATCCCAGCACTTTGGGAGGCCGAGACGGGTCGATCACGAGGTCAGGAATCAAGACTATCCTGGCTAACACGGTGAAACCCCGTCTCTACTAAAAAAAAAAATACAAAAAAACTAGCCGGGCGAGGTGGTGGGCGCCTGTAGTCCTAGCTACTTGAGAGGCTGAGGCAGGAGAATGGCGTAAATCCAGGAGGCGGAGCTTGCAGTGAGCTGAGATCCGGCCACTGCACTCCAGCCTGGGTGACAGAGCGAGACTCCGTCTCAAAAAAAAAAAAAAAAAAAAAAAAAAGAATGTGGAAAGGCAGTGGGTTTTGGAGTTTGACTTTTTGACTTTTCCACTTCAGCTTTAACCTTGGACAACTTATTTAATCTCTTTGCCTAATGCTCTTAATATGTTAAATGGGAATGAGAATACTTAATAAGGTGGTTGGGATTAAGTTAGATGACCTATATATAAAGCCTTTTCCTCTGTGTTGGATATATTTTTTTAAAAATTTGTTAAATGTTTTTCTCTCCTTTTTCTCTCTGCCACTAGAGTACTTACCACATTGTGTATCACAGTTATTTATTTCATGTGTCCCAGGTGTGAGTCTTGGAGGTTTTCCCCTCAGTAATTTCTCAATTTTATGTAATATTATTATGGATCTATGACATAATTCTTTTTTTTTTTTTTTTTTTTTGAGACGGAGTCTCGCTCTGCCGCCCAGGCTGGAGTGCAATGGCCGGATCTCAGCTCACTGCAAGCCCCGCCTCCCGGGTTTACGCCATTCTCCTGCCTCAGCCTCCCAAGTAGCTGGGACTACAGGCGCCCGCCACGTCGCCCGGCTAGTTTTTTTTTTTTTTTTTTGTATTTTTTAGTAGAGACGGGGTTTCACCGTGTTAGCCAGGATGGTCTCGATCTCCTGACCTCGTGATCTGCCCGTCTCGGCCTCCCAAAGTGCTGGGATTACAGGCTTGAGCCACCGCGCCCGGCCTGACATAATTCTTAAAAAACAAACCAGTAAAGCCAGGAATCTGCTACTGAAACAAACACAGAGATGCTGCTATAGTAGAGAGTTATTTCATCTGTCAGAGAAGAATTGAGTACTAGAGTTCATTTTTAATACTAATAATTCTATAATAAACTGACTTACTATATTGTTGATTCTTGTCTAAGGCCTTGTTTTAACCTTAAGAATTTCATTATAATTCTGCAAGGGAAATGTATTGATTGTGTCATTTGGCTCCCAGTCTTTGTCCTTGACTGTTTCTGTGATTGCCTTGCAGAGCTCTGAGGAACACGAGTGCAGTGATGAAGCTCCTCAGGAAGATGAGGGGTTTATGGGCATGTCCCCTCTCTTGCAAGCCCATCATGCTATGGAAAAAATGGAAGAATTTGTTTGTAAGGTAAGAGTGCAATTTCTTGTCATTGTCATGCTATGTATTTAGCCCTTCCCAAACAGAAACCTTTAGAGAGAGTGGTAGTACTGTAGACTTTGGTTTGCTTTGGGGAAGATCTGTGGCAAGATGGGGACAGAGGTGGTCTTGGGACTCTAATCTTGTTGAAGACACAATACATTTGTTGGCTTGTAGTAGCCATGATAAAGCTCTGATAAAACTAGGATATCCAGCTGGGAAGCAAATATTTCCTAATGTAGGTTAAGAGAGTAAATGTCTTATTGGTGGTTTAGACAAACAGAATGAAACATAATCAGAAGTGGTTGACGCCTGGAGATATGAAAATGCCCTCCTCAGGTCCCTTAAATCTGTTCTGCTGACTGATTGCAATGGCAAATGTACTGTTCTTTCTAGGGATTCTAGGAATTCTGAGTAATCAGGCTACTCTTGAGAGAGAAATTTTCCAGTTTTCATGTACATTGGTATATTCAGTTCAGCTGGTATATATTCTGTCTCTAAGGTTTTTCTTCCAGTCCATTGTCTGATTCCCTAGGACCTATTATGGGATTTTTCAGTTCAGCTGGTATTTTCAGTTCAGCTGGTATATATTCTGTCTCTAAGGTTTTTCTTCCAGTCCATTGTCTGATTCCCTAGGACCTATTGTGGGATTCTCTCTCTCTTTTTTTTTCTAAAATAGTAATTAGAGTTGAGTTTGCTTGCTTAGAGAAAATAGACACATTGGTAAACTTGTAGGTACTTGATCAATCAGATCAATAAGGGCCCTGGCAGGTAGGATCTAATTAACATAAGTCAGTCTGTCTGTGTGTATATAAATTGATTTATTAAACATTTCTGGAGAACTACTATTTAGAGAGAAATTTTTGTGACACTTAGCTTTTCATGGCTTTTATGAAACCAAAACTTTTTATGCACATGGTCTTAGATCCAGGAGACTATAGGTTTTCTTACATTCACAATAATGCTGGAAATAATTGGGAACAGTGGACTTAGAATACTATCACTTTGGACCAGGGTATGAAAAGAGAACATTGTGATCTGAACATAGACATCCTTTCCAAGACTAAGGGTCTAGTGGGTTTTCAGGGGGAATTTAAACATTTATGGGTCTGAAATAGAAAATTTTAGCCAGTTTGACAATGAGTGAAGAAACTGAACAAAACAATAGATTCGTTCTAGTGATCACTGTCTCAGGAGAATTAGCACAAAGGGATACAAAAGATTATTTTGTTTTTAAAATGAAAATTTGGTGTGAAGAAATCTCTCAAAGTTGGCAAATTTAGTATCTGGGCCATTAGGGAATTTTAATATTTAGAGATCAGCGGGGTACTGTAGCTGACTTAACTGCCTTTTTGTCCTCCCTTTCTGAACAGAGAGCAAAGAATAAAGCAACTAAAACTCTAAATTAAACAGTGAATCGGAGAATAAATAGGGCAGGACATTTGTTTGCTGCAAACTATGATCTTCTGAAGAAAAGGAGTGTTTTAAATATCCCTTAGCAGTTTGTTTATGACAGCAGAATGAAGAGGCGTCCTGTTACACAGTGTTGTCTGGTGTGGCTCTACCCTGCCATGGCAGTGCAACTGACCACACTTGAAAACCAGCCATGTCTAGTGGTACAGGGATTCTATTTCTTGGATTGGAAGCAAGTATAACAGAGACATTTTAATATGAAATGTGCTGTGATCTTGGTCACTCTTTTTGCCCCTAGACTTCAGTTGTTGCTATTTTACCAGCATAACCAGGTCCATGTGGGAATAGGATGTATGCAACAGGCACTTTATTTGTTTTTGAGATTTATTTATTTTTGAGTCTCACTCTGTCGTAAGACTGGAGTGCAGTGGCACAGTCTCCACTCACTGCAACCTCTGACTCCCAGGTTCAAGTGATTCTCCTGCCTCAGCCTCCTGAGTAGCTGGAATTACAGGCATGTGCTACCATGCCCGGCTAATTTTTGTACTTTTAGTAGAGATGGGGCTTCACCATGTTGACCAGGATGGTCTCGATCTCCTGACCTTGTGATCCGCCCGCCTCGGCCTCCCATAGTGCATTATGTAATCCTCCCATAGGGATTACAGGTGTGAGCCACTGCGCCCGGCTGTTTTTTTAAGAAATGTTTCTGTGCATTTTATTTTATGGTCTAATATACCCACATACCCAGTGGATTATTGCTAAGATATTTGAAGGTAGGCAGTGTCTTTGTCAAGCTTATAAATAAATATGTCTTTGGCTAAGCTGTGATCTTCTTCTTTTATTCTAGGGGGTAAAAGAGGATATACCTATTTGTGTTGGAATTTGGCTGACTATATGTGACTCCAAGTTGAGAATGAGGGTGCAGTGTCTGTTGAATGTGTCACTAATTGCAGTGTAATTAAGAAAGTATAGCTCCTTGTCTCAGTATTTAGACCACTAGAACATTTGTTTAGAAATAACAGGGAAAATCACTCTGAAATTATATGCATATATAACCAGTAAGAAACTCACATATTCTTTTTGAATGTAAAAAGGGAACATATGACTCTTTTGTCTATGTAGGGTAGCAAAGTAGCACTTCGGATACAGCAGAGCTGTGTGCACATTGTGAATTGCCTTGAAGATGTAAGGATTGATTTCTATCTTCCTCTCCCTCTCAGAATATAAAATTCCCCCAAAGTAAGGTAATAGCAACATTTTGTAAGGTTAATCTCAACAATAGTGGTCTTTTCCCAAATTCAAATTTGATGCAGAAAATTCAGTATCTTGGTCTCTCTCTGACACTAAAAGAAGCAGACTGCAGAGGTTGACAGACTTCCAACAGTTCCAACAGAAGGAATACTGGATCCCTGATTCCCTTTCTCTCTTTCTCTCCATAAAGTCCTGTGGAAGATCTTATACAGCTACTTTTGTAAGTGGTAGTACTATTAGCAGCAGCTGTTAAAAATAAAGATTAGTCTTTTGGCATTATTTTATTTTATCGTATGTTAGGAACAAACATAGAATAGCCAGATTTGCACCAGTAACCATAGACCCCAAGTTTTGAGTTGGAAGGGGAGGGAGGAGAGGTTATGTGTGGCTGGGGGCAGGAAGAGCAGGCAAGAGGCGGGGGGGCTAGTTTGGATAGAGTGTTAAGAGGGACACATCTGTTCTTAAATTGTTAGTCCTCACTTCCTTTGGAGGTGGATATGTTACACAGAGGATTAGTTCTTTTACAAATATCTGTAGGGAAGTAAGAGAGCACAGAACAAGAAACAGGTTGTGGAGCAAAAGGAATGGGCATAGTAGCTGGGAGTAAGTGGCAGTCTTTCCACAGAGTAGAGAGAGAGCCAAGTTTCTGTGGCTTACCCATATTGTCACAAGACCCCTGTAGTGGGTAGGGTGGAGGTCATTGTCTGAAGGTGAATCTTGCTGATTTGTAGCCTGGATTCTTGCTTTATAGGGTAATAGACTGGAAGAACTGCTCAGCCCACATTAGCTGGAAGATAGACCATATGCCTGCCATTTTTCCTTGCATCCTTCTGTCTAGCAGAAGCAAGTTAGACAAGATTAGTGGTCCTTGTGGTGTGAGCTCTTGGGGCTATGAGACATTAAAAGAAGCAGAGTGCAGAGGTTGACAGACTTCCTACAGAGGGGATATCGGATTCCTGATCCCTTTTCCTCTAGAATCTGATGCGGGAGGGACCATGAGGAAAAGGGAGGAAAGGGCGCTGAGGGACTGAAAGGGCAATTAGGGCTGAGCTTCTTTACCATCTCTGCAGCACGAGCAGGAAGGTGGATTAGTCACTAACTGTCCCACAGGAGATAGCCCCTGGGGATAGTCATACTGTCTTTGGAGTAGATGCCAGGAATTACTAACTAATTCATGAAATGCTTTGTGTCATTTTGTTTGATCTTCATGATTTCCTTATGAAGTAACTGAAGCACTATTTTACAAATGAAGGAACTTCAGGTTGGAGGTTTTATAATTAATTAAATCTCATATAGCTAGTTAATGCCAGGGATCCACAATTTTCTGACTCCTGTTCTCTTTCTTTTCTGCTTCATCATATTTGTGCGGTGGGAAGAGAAGAAAGAGTAAGATGGAGAGAGAGATTTTAGCAAAAGGCACAAAAGTGTGATTCTGTGTAATTCTGTTTTTACCAATAGGAATATTAAAAATAAAAATGTTCATATTTAATACCACAGGGATTTATCAGGGATAAAGTCTGTTACATAGGATGAAGGGGGTCTGTATGACTGAGACTTTGGAATCTTCATCCCACCGTTAGCCAGATTGAAACAAAGTTTGAAACCACTGTTTTAGGGCATGTCCTATAAATTTATTTACTCTTTCCTTTTCCTAAGGTCCCCACTTAAAAATACTTTTTTCTTTCTTTCTTTCCTTCCTTCCTTCCTTCCTTCCTTCCTTCCTTCCTTCCTTCCTTCCCTCTCTCTCTCTCTCTCTTTCTTTCTTTCTTTCTTTTCTTTTTCGTTCTCTTTCTTTTCTTTCCTTCCTTCCTTCCTTCCGTCCTTCCTTCCTTTTTTTTTTTTTTTTTTTTTTTTTGGCAGAGTTTTGCTCTTGTTGCCCAGGCTGGAGTGCACAGTGGCATCATCTCAGCTCACCACAACCTCCACCTCCCGGGTTCAAGCAATTCTCCTGCCTCAGCCTCCCGAACAGGTGGGATTACAGGCATGTGCCACCACGTCCCGCAAATTTTTTGTATTTTTAGTAGAGATAGGGCTTCTCCATGTTGGTCAGGCTGCTCTCGAACTCCTGACCTCAGGTGATCCGCCCACTTCGGCCTCCCAAAGTGCCGGGATTAAAGGCTTGAGCCACCATTCCCGGCAAAAATATCTTTTTCATCAGTCTTTTTAAAGAACTCAGAATATAAGACATTATACATTTTGAGATGTTCGCCTTTTAAAAAATGAATTATTTTTCCCATTATGAAACTGTGGTAAGACATAGTTGTTAGGGATCAGTGTTGCTAAATTGACAAAATCACAAAGATGTTTGATAATACCCCTCTGCCAGGTATGGGAAGGTCGGTGGCGAGTGATCCCTCATGATGTACTACCAGACTGGCTCAAGGATAATGACTTCCTCCTGCATGGACACCGGCCTCCTATGCCTTCTTTCCGGGCCTGTTTTAAGAGCATTTTCAGAATACACACAGAAACAGGCAACATTTGGACACATCTCTTAGGTATGTAATGTCAGTGATGTGATGAGCTGGCGATTCACTGTATTTGATGGTAAGGACAGAACTTCAGACATGTATTTGGATTTGCCATTTTGTTCTCTGAATTTCTAATGATGAATTTTCTCACTGGTTTACTCCTAGGTTATCCTGGTTTGCACTATGATTTTGTTATAACTTAAGTCGTATTTCTCTCTACTAGATTTTCAGATATTGTCCTCAAACCAGGCCAAGTAAAAGTAGTTGCTATACAAAATGTGGTTTCATATTGTAGTAACCACTGAGAAGAAGGTATTATTTAATAGAAGTAATCTGATCTTTTAGAATTCATTACTTATATGCACTGCTAATTTTCAGTTTGGCCTGAAGTAGAATATATGGACTGTAATTTTTTCTCCGTAATGATTGTATATTAAAGAAAGAATACTATAGAGGAAAGAATAGTCTTTCCAACAAATGGTGCTGGGATAGCTGAGCCGTATGTAAAAGAATGATCCCAAACTCGCATATACAAAAGTGAACCCAAAATGGATCAAAGACCCAAACATAAGAGCAAAAACAAAACAAAACAAAAAAAGAGAGCAAAAACTATAAAATCCTTAGGAGAAAACATAGATATAAATCCTTGTGACTTTGGATTAGGTGACTCTTTCTTAGAATTGCCACCAAAGAAAAAATAAAAAGTAAAAACAAAAGTAAAAACATTGGTATATCAAAGTGCATTATCAAGAAAGTGAAAAGACAACCCATAGAGAAGAGAATATTTACAAATCAGCTGGTTGGTAAGGATCTAATAAATAACTCCTACAACTCAACAATAAAGACAGCCGATTTTAAAAATGGGTGAAACATCTGAATAGATGTTCTTCCAGTGAAGATCTAAAATGGCCAATAAGCACATGAAAAGATGTTTATCATCATTAGGCATTTAGGAAAATGCAAATCAAATGTTTTGAGAAATGCAGTGAGAAATCTCACCACTTCACACCCACTAGGATGGCTATAATCAAGAAAATGAAAAATAACAAGTCTTGGCAAGGATGTGGGGAAATTGGAACTTTCATACTTTGCCAGTAGGAATGTGAAATGGGGCAATCCCCATGGAAAAGGCTGGCAGTTCCCCAAAAAGTTAAAGAGTTACCAGAAATCCACTCCTAGTATATTACCCAAGATGACTGAAAACATGTTCACATAAAAGCACGAACACAGAAGTTTATAGCAACATTATTCATAATAGCTAAAAAGTAGAAGCAACCCAGATGGGTATCGACTGGTAATGGATAAACAAAATATGGTATATTCATACACCAGAGTATTATTTAGCTGCAAAAAGGGATGAAGCACTGATACATGCCACAACATGGGTGAGGCTTGAAAACATTTGCTAAGAAGCCAAACACAAAAGGCTACATGTTGTTTGATTCTACATGCATGAAATGTCCAGGACAGGAAAATCCATAAAGACAGATTACTGGTTGTTTAGGGCTGTGAGGAGTGGGGAATGGGGGATGACAGCAGATATAGTACTTCTGTTTGGGGTGATGAAAATATTTTGGAATTAGTGGTGATGGTTGTACAACCTTGTGAATATACTAGTTTCTGGCCTTACTCCTTACTTACCACACATTTGATTTCCATGGTGCCTCTAAGTTCCTGCCTGCTGAGAGGAGAATAGAGAGTCAAATCAAGTTTGTTGCTGACTTCTAATTCAAGGATAATTTTTAATTAAAATGATAATTACTTAACAAATGTTGAACTTGAAATTTCTGTGCCTGCCTTGTGTTAGGTGGCCCTTCCCTAAACAATAGGAACGTGGCATCTTTCTGTGTAGAACAGTTTAGGAATTGGTTAGGAAATGGCCTGAGTAGGCATTTTACTGTCCTTAACTCTTGAATCTCCTGAACCAGCTGATGAGGACCAGAGAAGCAGCATGATGCTCCCTGACAGCTATTGGTAGAGGAAAGCTGTATTTCTTGGCAGGGTTTAGGGGTATTGGAATTCATTGTAAAAACAAAAGCAAAAGCACAATGGACCATTGAAAGCTGGACTATGATGTATGTGCCAAAAACTGTATAAATGAAACTATTCTACATCTAGAGGTAGGAGTGGCTTCTTATCTCTTCTAAGAAGTAGCCACACTGTCTGATTTCTTTTTAGATTATGCCCTTAGATAAGTTTTTATATTCTGTATATTCAGTTTATGAAGCTGAAGTATTTCTGATACCAGCAATGTTGGAAGTAAACCACGATTGTGGATTGGCCTCAGTTACTTGGAAAATTTTTCTCATTGAACTTTTGATTCAGATATTGTTATGATGCTGAAGGATTGAAAACAGAATCATTACATAATATTGTCTCTTTTAAAGGGTGATATTTTATCTATTTTGTGTGCTCTTTTTCCTAGGTTGTGTATTCTTCCTGTGCCTGGGGATCTTTTATATGTTTCGCCCAAATATCTCCTTTGTGGCCCCTCTGCAAGAGAAGGTGGTCTTTGGATTATTTTTCTTAGGAGCCATTCTCTGCCTTTCTTTCTCATGGCTCTTCCACACAGTCTACTGCCACTCAGAGGGGGTCTCCCGGCTCTTCTCTAAGTAAGTATATGTAAAGTCTGTATTTTGGCCAATGATTTAGAGGTAGTGCATTAGGGAAAAACATTCAGCAGAGCTGGCAGAATTCTTAATATCATCTCATGGAAACTTTTTTTTTTTTTTTAAATAGCAACCCAGTTTGGCTCTTAGCTGTTGTTGATGGCTTATGTCATGAGGGATTAATTGGAACCTGTAGTGGCTAGTAATTTTTAAATTACTGCATTAAATGGATTTTTTTTCTATCATAGACTGGATTACTCTGGCATTGCTCTTCTGATTATGGGAAGTTTTGTTCCTTGGCTTTACTATTCCTTCTACTGTAATCCGCAACCCTGCTTCATCTACTTGATTGTCATCTGTGTGCTGGGCATCGCAGCCATTGTAGTCTCCCAGTGGGACATGTTTGCCACCCCTCAGTATCGGGGAGTGAGAGCAGGTAAGAACACTGGAGGGCTCTACATTCGACATTCATTTATTCACTAGTTAAATTCACTATTTATTAAAGTTCTGCCATGTGCCAAACATTATGCTGTGTATTTGTGATGCCAAGATGAAGAAATCACAGTCCTATTGTTGAGGGTTTTTTTTATGTTGTAGTAGTAGTAGTAATAGTAGTAGTTGTTGTTGTCAGTAGTGTTTATTAATTGTCTTAAAGCATTAGGGTTGAGGGGTCATGGTGAGTATGAGGTGATATAATTTGGGACTGTTACTTACTTGAGTTTATGGCTAACCCCCATCCAGAAAGCGGTAGTGTGTAACTTTTGTAAACAATGATTTTTCTTACTCAGCGTGGAGTGTACTTTTTGTAGTGATTCTTTTTTTGTTGTCATTTTCTGTTTTGTTTTGTATTTTTATTTTATAATGGATAATCTGCTTAAGGCTTCACCCCCGTACTGATTGTGTTTTGTTAAAGTAGGCACCATATCTCCCTTCTGATGTAGGGTAAAGGGACTTTTTATATTTAGGATAATGCCTGTTTAGCTGGAGATCATAGAGAAAGCCACAAGGCCCTCAGTGCCTTGGCTGAGTCTTCTTATAGGGTATGGAGTTAGCAGAGATGTTTTTGTCTCCCACTCAGTGTCAAACTCCGTGCCCACTGAGAATGAACAAGGAGTGTTTTTCCTTTCATCCTTAAACCCCCAAAACCATTTAGTATTAAAATCTAAGCCTTGGATCATCTGCAGGTACCTGGAAGGTTAGACACAGAAGTAACTTCATGTCAGTGACCACTGTTACAACACTCTGCCCTCCTCCTTTTTGTGTTCGTATGAGCAAATGAGCATTGGTCAGGGTCCGCTTTCAGCAGTACTTGAGTAGTACAGTGGTGTTAAGCCTGTTTGAGCACATGAGATAAGAACATCTTTGCTGAGTAGAGCTGAGCGTTTTGCTATTTATATACATCAGAAGAACCAAGTTCCTGAGCCTTTGACTTAGAGAATGATAGGCAGAAACCATTAGCAGCCTTTGCTTAGCATGTAGAGGAAAAGAACAAGTGAAGAAATATCATGATAATAATTCCTTAGAGGAGCAGAGGTAGGAAATAGTTTTTCTTTAGGCCTGCTTGGTTCTTATCTTTTGTGAGAACAGCATTGCCATTTTCCTCTTCTCTTTTAGATGCCCATTTTATTTGTGAGTATGCATCCTGTATCTGTGCTTACATATATTGCTGTATACCAGCAGTTTATTTGGTAATGTCCAAAGCAAGTCATAGGCTCTTTATCTGTGGAGAAAGCTTACCAAATGACAGCTTGTTTTGCAAGGGTCATTGTTAACTCTGTGTCAAAATGTAGGAGCAATTAGTTACTGGCTGAGGCAAGGAGTTCCTATGTTGCTTTGGCTGATACACAGGTTTCAAAGTAGATTTAGACTAGTGGCCTTCAAATTTTTTTTTTTCTTCATGACATTTTCTATTACAGTCCTGAACACGTGTATCTATACATAAGTTCATGTATATATAAATTACAAAACTTTAACAAAATAGACTCCACTTATGTTACAGTCTGATATTTTAATTTTATTCTAGTTCATTTAAAAAAATGCTGGTTGAGACTCATTTAATTCATCTTAGAACTTAGGTCATATCTAGAAGTTTAAAAAAACATTACTTCAGATTTCTGGAGGCAGTAAGGCAGTAGGGCTGTGGCTGAGTGATTTGCCGGACTTTTGTACCTGATTGTTATTTAGGGGCCTGGGAGCTTTCAGAAATCTCTCTCACTCTCTCTCATCTTAGTATAGTATTCTCTCCCATCCCCCACCCCCATTAGGTCATTTGTTAAAGGCATTGAACAATTTTTAAGTGCCCAGTTAGAGGTCACAGATTTAGATTAAATTTTTTTTTCTTTTTTCTTTTCTTTTCTTTTTTTTTTGAGATGAAGTTTTGCTTTGTAGTCCAGGCTGGAGTGCAGGGGTGCTATCTTGGCTCCTGACCTCAAGTGATCCGCCTGCCTTGGCCTCCCAAAGTGCTCGGATGACAGGTGTGAGCCACTGCGCCCAGCCCTAGATTCCTATTAAAAATAGGTGATGCCAGGTGATATGATCATTCATTGCCTCTCCACCCCAGGAACGTCTGTTGCTTCAAAGAGAAGATGAGATACGTAAAATAGCTTGTATTGTAACCTGTGTCTGTAAGAGGACAGGCTAGGACAGTTTAAATAAACTCCTGGAGCTGTCCTTTCTGCAAACATTTAGCAACATTAATTCAAAACCCTTGAACACTGCTGACTTACTAAGTTAGACCTCTCTTAGCGAGGCTCCTTGCTTCTTTTTTTTTTTTTGAGGCAGAATTTCACTCTTGTTGCCCAAGCTGGAGTGCAATGGTGTGATCTCGGCTCACTGCATCCTCTGCCTCTCGGGTTCAGGCTCAGGCGATTCTCCTGCGTCAGCCTCCTGAGTAGCTGGGATTACAGGTGTGCGCTACCATGCCTGGCTACTTTTTGGATGTTTAGTAGAAATGGGGTTTCACCCTGTTAGCCAGGCTGGTCTTGAACTCCTGACCTCAGATGATCTGCCTGCTTTGGCCTCCCAAAGTGCTGGGATGACAGGTGTGAGCCACTGCACCCAGCTGGCTCCTTGCATTTGTAAATCTTTAGAATATAGCTGTGTTGTCTTGTGTGACAGTGTCCTAGAGTTTGAAGAACCTTCTTTTTCCTTTAAAACTGGAAGCTAATTTTGTATGCTACTTGGAAATATTCAGTTTACAGAGTTAATGGGACCGTGCTGTAATATTGACTTCTGGCTCTTTGTTTCTCTTCTGCGTTACTTCACTCTCTTCTTGTGACTCCTAGGAGTGTTTCTGGGCCTGGGCCTGAGTGGAATCATTCCGACCTTGCACTATGTCATCTCGGAGGGGTTCCTCAAGGCTGCCACCATAGGGCAGATAGGCTGGTTGATGCTGATGGCCAGCCTCTACATCACAGGAGCTGCCCTGTATGCTGCCCGGATCCCTGAACGCTTTTTTCCTGGCAAATGTGACATCTGGGTAAGTATGTCAGGGGTGATTGAGTGTGTGTAGGTACCTGCTCGTGGGTTATTGGCATACTGCAGAGTGATGCAATAGAGAAAGTTTTAGACTCAAAGTTAGGAGAGTTGTATTCTGGTTCTTATTCCTTGTTTAGCTGTCTTTCTGTGGACAATAAGTACAGTAATAACTAACATTTAGTGAGCACTTCCTTGATGCTCAGCATAGTACAGAGTGCTTTGCATGGATTACCTCCTTTAATACATTAGCCCTATGTGGTATGATAACTCCTGTTCGTGTCTTCATTTTACAAATCAGGAGACTAAGGCTTAGGGAGGTGAGGCCACTTGTCCAAGCCATGTGGCTATTAAGTGGTAGAACTGGAATTTGAATTAGGCTAATTTTAATATCAGAATCTGTGCTCCTTTTGACAATGGAAAGTCATTTTGCCATTCTTTGTCTCAGTTTCCTTATTTATGAAATGAGGATGATAGACCAGATTTTTACCAGAGTCCTTTTTAGGACCAGATTTCTACCAGGGTCTTTTTTTATACCGAAATTTAGTGATTTGTAATGAGAGACTTGAGTGTATGTATGTCTGGTGGAAGAAGAGGGGTTGTGAAGAAGAGGGATTGTGAAGAAGAGGGAACTGGATTGAACTAGATTGTGGTCATTGGTAAGAGACGACGAAAGAGAGGAGGGAAAAGAAAATATATGGACTGATATAGATAGAAAAACTTACAACCACAGAGGGCCTGAAATATTTTTAACAAGACAAAATTGGAAATATGCTTAATGTGAAATCTGACCTTTGGAATTCTGTTCCTCAGCCTATTGCTGATTATTATAGACTAAGCTGATCATCTCATCTCTTTAAAGTTTAGTTTAGCTATCTGTAAAATGAAGAAGATCTTGAACTTAAGCAGTTTTTTTTAGCTTCGAATTAGCTCATTCATCTTTCTGATTGCATCATCATAATTTTGACGTTGGTAAGGAGGGGTTTTTGCCCTTTATCCCCTTTCTTTGGGGAAATTAATCCCCTTTGGTTTCCTGGGAAACATCTCTTGGGATGTGACTTAATTTCTTCTAGTTTTTGCTTTCAAAATCAGTGTTTTTCTCTTGATAAATCCTGCTTAGCCACTGTACTTTTTCATTTTGGGATTATAATGACAGAATAGTGTAATTTTTGAAGTGCAGCAAGCAATTGATTACCCTTCTTGAGATGTGGAATAGCATTCAACAGAACAGGTAAAATCAGAAATAATGTCACTTGCTTGTAGACCAGCTTCTGACTTGTGAAGTAAAAGGGCCTGTTTGCTTAGTTTTTGACAGTTCATCAAATTTCAGAATCGTAGCACTGAAGGAAACTCTGGGGACCATATGTTGTGACATTCCACACACGATCCTGGAATCCTCTTTAGTTTTTCTAATAAGAGAGCAACGTGTAAATGACCATAGCTCTAGTCCTCTTGTCCATGACAAAATGTCCATCAGCAGTGAGTAGGAAAAGGACTGTATGTGTAACCATAGTCCATGGCTAGGTGTCAAGGGATCTTTGGGACCTTTGTGGCCTGTGAGCAAGAGAGTCTGTATGTCATTTGCCACTGGTTTCAGTGTTAAGTGTGTAGATGTTTATGTGTAGAGCTGAGTGGCAGCACCCTGAGTTCTTTGGGAACAGCTGACTTTCAGCTCAGCAGAATGTGATACACCTAATGGATGTTCCAGGATCTGTGGACACCTTGAATTTGAGCTCTGCCACATCCATTCCCTGCCTTCTGCTCAGCGTGAACCAGGATTAAACATTTCTAAGAATCTTTAGCAGTCTTAATAATGTATGGATTTCTGTATCCCCTTCTCTTTTTTTTCCCTCTCCAGTTTCACTCTCATCAGCTGTTTCATATCTTTGTGGTTGCTGGAGCTTTTGTTCACTTCCATGGTGTCTCAAACCTCCAGGAGTTTCGTTTCATGATCGGCGGGGGCTGCAGTGAAGAGGATGCACTGTGATACCTACCAGTAGCCAGGGACTGTGACCCTAAACCAGGGCCTGCAGCACTTGCGGGCCTCCCTGCCGGCTACTGATGCCAGTACCAGAGGAGCCCCAAAACTTTGACAGCCTCGTGGGCTTTGTGACGGCCCAGGGGCTCTGCGTGGTACATGACTGAGAAGAGAAAAACAAAAATAAATCATACCTCAAAGGATGGAATGCATCAATTGGGAGAAAAGGAGACATAGCCCAAACCCTGGCTTATTCTTGGGATCTACTGATTGCGGGCTCTGCAAGACCCTTGGCAAACTGGCTTCTGATCCATATCATATTTATTTGTAGAAGATGGCAGAACAGTTTGGTGGTTCGTTCTTCTCCCTTTCTCTCTGTGTAACAATAATACAAACCAATTTAGGTGAACGTTTATATCCAGTAAGGGGTGGGAGTGTGATTTTAAATGCTCTTGGGAGAACAAAGAAATTAATGTAAATAAGATTTCTAACTGTTTAAATAAGACTTTATATACATGTTTAAAACGGGGTAAGGGAGGGAGGGAGAATTTTTGTATAGAATGAAACATGCAAGTACCACACACTGTTTGAATTTTGCACAAAAAGTGACTGGAGGAGGCTCAGGTGATAGCCCCAGAATGTACCATGTCTTGGTGCACCAAGGTGCCTTCTAAAGGCTGACATACCTTGGACCCTAATGGGGCAGAGAGTATAGCCCTAGCCCAGTGGTCACATGACCACGGTCAAGCTCAAGAGCCTTTGGGAGATCTGAAGTAGAGGGGAGTGGTATGTGTTTTCTCAGTGGAAGCAGCACACGAATGGCTGACAGGATGTGTTAGATAAAGGCTCTAGTTAGGGTGTCATTGTCATTTGAGAGACTGATGCACTCCTACCAGCTGGTAAAGGGGTGCTGGAGACCACGGAGGAGCCCTGGAAACATTAGCACGGGCTGATCTGGTTATTTCCTGGCATCCCGCTCACTTTTATGGTAAGTCTTATGAGAGGGATGTGACAGTTTTCCATATCCTTGCTGTGGAGCTCTGGAACACTCTCTAAATTTCCCTCTATTAAAAATCACTGCCCTAACTATCCTTCCTCCTTGAAGGAATAGAAATGGACCTTTCTCTGACATAGTTCTTGGCATGGAGCCAGCCACAAATGAGATTCTGACATGTCCAGGTTTCTCCTGAGCTCGTCTACATAGATTGGGAGACCTTTCCTTTGGAAAGATGAGTTTTACCTCTGGTACACTGTCGTGGTAAGCCTGGATGTGACAGACACCTCGACTCTCCTTGAACAAGAAAGCCAGCAGAACTCTTAAAGCCAGTTGTAGTACCAAGTTGTCAGCACTCACTGAACCCCACTTTACAGGGATAGAGTGACATGGCATTTTAAAGACAATGGTATGTTATTGCCAGGGAGTGAGGTACAAGACAGTGGCTCATGTCCCAGGCCTAACCTGATACGGTGTCAGAGAAAGTGGTGGGGAAAGGATCTGGTTTATGGAATTCTGATCTTGGCCCATAGGTGAACCACCAAAATAGCGCTTGAGTCTTAGGTTACTGTCATCAAAGACTTGGGATGACTCCATTATATCCTGGGATTGTGGGTATTAGAACTAAACATGGAGGTCTTGAGCATGGGGACTGGCATCCTCAGTAGGTGTCTGGGAATATAGGAAGGGCCTCCTATTCAATAGAGTTTTCTCAGTTATTTTCCTCCCTTGCCCTTCCAATCTCCAGCAAAAGCTGGGATCCAGGAAGAAAGAATCCAGTGTAGAAGTTGAGAAGAACTTGAGCGTTTTGGTTCTGGATAAGGTCACTGCCCTAGGTGCTAGGTGGACCGAGCAAAAGACTCAGTGGATGAACTGATGCAGTGCCTGACAGAATAAAGAACAGTATTAATCCCTTTGAGAAAGCATAGTCCAGCAGGACAGTGGCCATTTGGACAGAAGCCCACTTAGTTTCTTGGGAGCAACAGCATAGATCAGAAGCCAGACTTGCTCTTTGGTCATGCCCTTTGGGATACAGGGTACAGGTGCAGCCGTGTCACAACACCAACAGAAGTAGCAGCTCTCTGGGTGCAGTCACCCACACCCCAAAGCTGGAAGGATCTGGTTCAACATAGCACAAACCCTTAGGAAAAATGAAATTAACATCACTGATGTGTAATCCAGTAAAATCTCCCTCTTTTGGGTGTGTATGTGGGCATGTGTGTGCCCATTTCTATGTGTGTCTACGTGCAACTCACTACCAACAGCCTCATGTGCACTTGACCTGACAGTGCTCGCTGAGAACTCTAACCAGGTTGGCGCCTGAATGCCTTACTCTCAGCACTCAGAGGCTTGCTTGCTCTGTGCAGATTTTTAATTTTCTTTTTTGGCCCTAGGCTGGTTGGGACCTCTACAGCTTCATTCTTTCACCATTAAATAGTGGCCTTTTTCAGTATTTTCCCTCTTCCCCTTTATAAATTGCTAAAGCCACAAAGCACATTTTTGGGGATCATAGAAGGTTGGGGTTCCAGAAGGGCATCTGTGTGATGGTTCCATTGATGTGGGGTTTCCCTACTTGCTGTATTTTCAGTTTCTAATAAAAAGAACCAAATGAAATATGACCCTCTGTTGTGTGTTTTTTATTGCCGTTCAGCTTACCTCCCCTTAGCTTTTGGCACTTTTTTGAAGCTCTGATGTAGACACTGAGATTTAAGAAATATTTGGAAACTTGCCATTTGGGATGCACAAATTAAAGTGCTCATGCCCAACTCCTGTTTCCTAACTCAAGCTTTCATTAACTTGGACCAGGTTTAGAATGGAGGGGAGAGCAGCCCTAAGAGGCAGTTCTTACTTATTGTTGAAGTTTATAAAAATAGTCTCTAATGTAACACTTGATGTCAAGGGATGTGTTAGAGAACTGTCAGTGTCACATGATCATACTCAACCCTCTGAGCCAGTCAGGAGTATATTCACTCTCATTTTATACAGGGGGAAACTGAAGCTTAGGAATTTTAAGAATGACTCTAGTGCCGGCACTGTATTGGAGAAAAGAGTGAAGAGAAAATTTGAGAAAACTTTTTTTTTTTTTTTTTTTTGAGACGGAGTCTCGCTCTGTCGCCCGGGGCTGGAGTGCAGTGGCCGGATCTCAGCTCACTGCAAGCTCCGCCTCCTGGGTTCACGCCATTCACCTGCCTCAGCCTCCCGAGTAGCTAGGGACTGACTACAGGCGCCTGCCACCTCGCCCGGCTAGTTTTTTGTATTTTTTAGTAGAGACGGGGTTTCACCGTGTTAGCCAGGATGGCCTCGATCTCCTGACCTCGTGATCCGCCCGTCTCGGCCTCCCAAAGTGCTGGGATTACAGGCTTGAGCCACCGTGCCCGGCCGAGAAAACCTTTCTGTATTTATTATTCTGATTAAACAGTCTCATGTACACTGATTTAAAGGTTTTGGAGTTCATTAACCTAGTCCCTTCTATATAAGAAGAGGATCTGGTTCAAGTTGGTGTTTGAAATAAAAAATTCCAACCCATTTGCCTTAGGTAAATTTAGTTTTTGGAAGGGCATTTCCAGTATTGGGATAAAATGTTCATTCTGAATTCTCATTTTTAAGTATAGATTTAACGTTAGAGTGTTCCATACCTTATCTGGGCATAGACACTGGATTATTTCCTGCTTTTGACAAACAATATTAGCTGAAGCCTACTAATAACCCACTTTGTCTTTTCCTAGTCTCTTACTAAAAGGTATCTGAGCTGGGGTTGGTGGCTGATGCCTGTAATCCCAGCACTTTGGAAGGCTGAGGTGGGCAGATCAAAAGGTCAGGAGTTCCAGACCAGCCTGGACAACATGGTGAAACCCCGTCTCTACTAAAAATTAGCTGGGTGTGGTGGCAGGCACCTGTAATCCCAGCTACTCGGGAGGCTGAGGCAGGAGAATCGCTTGAACCTGGGAGGTGGAGGTTGCAGTGAGCTGAGACCACACCACAGCACTTCAGCCTGGGTGACAGAGCGAGACTCCATCTCATTAAAAAAAACAAACAGTATCTGTATGGTTCCTGATACTCAGGTGATGTGATGTGGATGTTGTAGAGGAAGTAGATAAGGACAAGTTTGGATTCTGACTACAGAGTGCTAGGCTCTGGGTGCCTAGAGAAGCCTCTGGGCAATGTTACTTTAAAATTATCCCGGAAACAACATCCTCTTCTTGAATATTCGGCTTCAATTGTAGTGTTTCATTTTGTCCTCCCCTCAGAGGGCATAAACAATTTGCTAGCCAGCACCGCCCCCCAGCCCCCACCAACACCCTATCTAATGTACAAATCTTTCTGCCTTCAGCTGGTGAAACAAGGGCAGCCTGGCGGGCTCATGTAGAGGCTGCTTATGATGGCATGAGGCAGGAAGGAAGCTTCATATACGGTGACCTCTTGTCACTGCCATCCTACTGTACCACCGTCCCTACCCTGCTACGCTACCTGGAAATGAAAAAGCGTAACTTCAGATCTTGGTTGTGCCATTTGCCATGTAGCTTGTCTAGCCTCGGTGTTCTGTCAAAATGAGGCCAAGGATACATCCTCTAGATCCCTCACTGAGATGCTGTGGCTCCTACAGATTCTTTGCTCAAACTTTTCCAGTGAATGGCTGGGGTTTCTGCCAAACCCTCACTCCAATTCCGTCCTTTTGTGGACTTCATTTATTTTTCTGGCCTTATGTTGTGCCCACTTTCTTGCCTCCCTCCCACCCCCTGAACCAAAACTTCACTGAGCTTTATGAAGTGGTTGAAGCATTTTCGAAAGCTCTTCTATTGAAATACACAACAGTATTAGGTGGATTTAGTAGTTAACATATCCTTGGTACTGAGGAAGGAGGATCTGGCAGCATCCTTAAGTTCCTGGTCCTCCAAAGGTGTACAACATAAGATTTCAAAATTCCGCATTCAAGTTTATTAAATGACTTAGGTTCCAACTTCATGCCTCTGAAAGCAGGTGATGGGCTTTAGAGTGAGCCAGGCTGCCACCTGCTGTCCTGTAGTGGTTCTGCTGAAAGTAGAAAAGGAGGAATTGTTCTGAGCTTCAAAGGCAAAACTTAACGAGAATATTTTGTTCTCCAAAGTAGAGAAGGTTACTTTATCAGAAACGGGTTTTCCTTCCAATGGTCTTGAAAGGGATTCCCCTTGGCCATGCGGAGACATGGGGCCCAGAGGAAGCAGACAAAACAAGGCCAGAAGCTGCTCCAGCTTCCTAAGCTTGGCTTTTTACGAGTTGATAAATTTGCCTGAAAGTGCTCTTCCTGTTTGGGTGGGGAAGATAAGCCTTCCAAAAGATAACACTGGGTTATTGTCCTAGAGAGACTGCTGGTTGGTGTCTGTGAGTTGGTAGTTGGGGTCAAATGCAGTTGGAGGTCAGAATGTGCCTTAATGCTGAAGAATGAACAGCAGGTGGGCGGCCACGGCCTTGGCAGGGAGTGGCAGGGCGAGAGAGTGCTCACCCTGCTGTGCGCAGCACAGGTGGGGCCTCGTGACACATGGTTGGGACACTCAGTGATGGCAGCCCAGGGGCGGGAAAGGGCTCCTTGCTGCTTTTTTAACCCTGCTGGGCTTGCTGGACACCTTACTGTTCCTGGCATCTAAATTGTAATTTCTTTGTCCCCACCTCCATGAAACAAGGTAATGTAACGATAGCAGTTAGCATGTATTTATTTAGCGTTTACTATAGGCCAGGCAGTTTCATGCATGTTACGTGAATATATCACATTCAATCTTCACAATACTCTTCCAATAATTTGGAGGCAATTTTCAACTCTGCTGCAGTTTCTATAATATGGGACGTACCCACTTTCAGGAGGCTGTTGTGAGGATGGAATGAGCTGAAATATGTTATTCGGTACGTGTAAACCTTAGCTGTTCTAGCATTATTCTGCCACTTAAGCTGGCTTCTCCAAGCTGCAGTGTCTTCTGCTGTAAGGGGGCATTACTACCGCCCTCACAGGGTTGTTGCAAGACATGACTAAGTGACATTCTGTAACCTACAATGTAAGTGTGTTTTACAGAGTTGGCATTTGGCCTACTCTAGAGGCAAGTTAGGGCTATTTGCTGGTAGGAAACTTGAACAGCTTGTACTTTGAAGTGTGGAGGCTGAGGGTGATGGAGGAGCAGGGGGAAGGGCCCCCAAATCCCTGCATACTATCCATGCCCATCACAGGAGTTTGTTAAACGGAAAGATTTTAGGCCTCTCCCAAATTTCTCCATGGTTTTGCCCTTAATGTTGCTCTCACTGTGGAGACTGTTGTCACCTGGGATCCAGGTCTTGGGGTTTGGTGGCGGGAGGAAGCGGCAGGGCCTTGGGACCCTGGGGGAGATGTGTGTGCGCTGGGGGTGAGTTCCCCGATAGACCTTCCCTCTCAGTGGACCCTGCTTAGCAAGTTGGAATGTTCCCACAAGTTCCAACCCTAAGGATTTCACTCCGGGGACAGAGTCAAGTAGATTCTTTTGTAAATCATTGGCCAGAAAAAGAGCACAATGACTGCTCTTTTTCACTATTTGACAGCTGTTTTTGCCGTCCCCGGAATGTACATCAATTTCCATGCAGCAATTGGATGGCTCAGCCTGTTGGCTTTTCATAGACGCAAACTTTCCTTTAGGGCTTTGTAAAGAAGTTTTGGGAAGTTCTTCAATAGTAGCAGTTCGGGGACATCACATGCAGCCCTGTCGATATTTCCTGAACGGATTTCATTCCTTTCTCAGTCTTGACCATTCCCTTACCCAACCCCCACCCCAACACAGTCAAAACCTTTTTGAGCATCAGCTAGGAAAGTGAGCTGCCTTCCACCCTGACCCTCACTTTGGGGAATCTATGCTTTAGTTGGGGCACGTTCTTGCTTTAGCCTCCTCTCTGCATTTGGCCTCATTCTGCTGCTTTTTGTCAGTGCCCGGAAGTCCTTAGGTTCTACCAGAGACCCCTCTGACAGAAAGGGTCAGGCTGGGTCTGGAGTCGGGAGTACAGGGGAACTAAGTTATTTCGTCTTGTTCCAAGCTGAGCTCACGCTGGCTTCCCGAAGAGGAGACAGGAAGGTTAGGTTAGAAGTATGCTCATTTTGAGACCTAGGGCGGATGGTACCGGGCACCATGAAGCGTCTTGAAAGTGGTGCCAGGGGATTGGTTTCTTGTTCCAACAAGCATTCTCTGGAGGCCACCAGCCCAGGATTGAGAGGAGCATTGGCCTGGGGGTGACCCGACTGCAGTTAGCTGCATCCCATGTCCGTGCTGACTTTTTGGAATGGCTCTGGAAGGATCCCCTTGCCAAAACACAGGTCAGGCTAGGTGGTGTCACCGCAGGAGGTGGGGCAGTAGCCCCCAGACACACAGAGGCAGCAGGAGTAGGGGCAGCGAGGCTGAGGTGTCCGAGGCGCCGCCGCAGTCCTGGGCATTCTCCTGCGAACCCAGAGCAGAGGTGAGAGGGCAGCACTCAGAAGGGGACCCTCGAAAAGGGAGGGGCTTCCACCACGAATGGGGCCAAAATCCTGGGGAAAGCGGAGTTTCAGAAAGCAGGGGAAGCACTGCTACCTTTCTTAGACCCCTCCCTTGTGGGGGAAAAGCCGAGGCTGGCCCTGCAGCCTGGGAAGGGGGCACCAGCCTTCTCTGCTTGCCCCCAGGCTTGGAGTGGCTACGGGGTCATCCTCTCAGAATGGCTTCAGGGAAGTCCTCAACTCTGGGAGTGATGGGGATTATTGTCCCAGCAGACGGGACCGTGTATGAAGCGCCCGGCTCAGGGCCTGACACCTGGGTCTCGGTTCTGGATCCGTTCCAGCCACTATGACTGTCATCCACATGACGGCCTCCTCACATTGCTCAGATCATTCCGAACCAAGCGTAGCGGGAACGAGGACAAGATGGGAAAACTGCATTCTAATTCACCTAGCGCCCAAACCCTAGGAAGCGTGGCTCTTTGTTAAAGCACCTTTGGATCCTGGTTGACTTCGTATTTTAATGACATAGGGCTGTGCTGTGTTTTCACACCACCACTTCAACAAATGTGAAGGGTTTTTCCCACCCCACTCTCTGGACACCAACTGGGTGTCTGTCCTGAAATTCAATTCAAGTCTGACACTATCGAGACTTAGCATTAGATCCCGCAAGTTACAGGGCTCAGTCCCACAAGGTGGCCCTCACCTCAGATGCTAATCGCAAGCCCCAGGTCTGCTGTCCTTCTGACAGGCTGGCTGTAAATCTAGGGTTCCCATGACCCCGTCTCAGGCTCCGTGATCTGTGAGCATGGCTCACTAAGCTCAGGAAGGTGCTTCCCTCACCATGACCGGTTTATTATAAAGGACGCAGCTCAGGCAGCTGAGTGGAAGAGACACGTAGGCCAAGGCATGGGGTGCGCAGAGCTCCCACACCCTTTCACCAACTCAGACACTCTCCAAATACCATTGCTCAGGGATTTCATGGAGGCTTTGTTACGACAGGCACGATGGATTACATCTTTGGCCATTGGTGATCAACTCAATCTCCAGCCCCCTTCCTTTCCCAGAAGCTGGGCGTTGGAGCCAAAAGTCCCAACCCTCTAATCCTGCCCTGGTGTTTCCTGTGGCCAGCCCCCATCCTGTCTAGGGCCCCCCGCCACCAGTCATCTAATTCGCATTCAAAGATACCCCTATCATTCCAAAGGTCTTAGAGGCACCTGCGAAGGAACCAGGGACTAAGACCAAACACTGTACCGAAAGATGCACCTATCACCCTCATCATTCAGGAAATAACAAGTGTTTTAGGAGCTTGCCAGGAATCAGGACAAAGACCAAATATCTGTTTCTTATTATACCACAGTGTCACAGGGCATAAACGCAAATGTCTCCCCCGAAGAGCACAGGCACAGGTGTGTTCATTGGCATGCTCCTGTCTGCAGGGCACAGACCCAGGCACACAGGGCTTGGGGGTGAAGATCCAGCCCACCCTCGACCCGCCTCAACCCTTACCTCTGGATGGAAGGCGTGGCAGGAGTCTGGTCGCCTGCGGAGCTTCTGGGAGCGCATCCGCTCACATTTGACAGAGGCATTATGTGCAGAAGCCACTGTTAAGGTCAATATCTCAGGACCGGAGCCCATTCTGAAGACTGGAACAAGGTCTGGAAGAACCTGCTCTGGTGCCACCAGTTGCCCTGCAAGCAGCTTTGGGGTCAGGAGGCAGCACCGGGGCCCAGGGAAGGGTTAGAGAACAAATAACGGAGCCCCGTGGAGGACAGACTGGTGGTGGAGGAGGCTGGCCCCGGCTGCTCAAAATCTGAGCCCCACAGACACCTCCTACAGCCCCGCCCCCACCGCACACATCCCCGAGGACTGCAGGATATATTTGACTTCTGTGGCCTCCTGCAGCACTGGCGGGAAGATGCTGCAGTCACAGGTGGGGTCTGTCACGAGGAGGAGGAGGTTACTGTTGGGAATCTGTTGCACCACAAATACCCTGCAGCAAAGAAAGGGAGTCGAGGACGGCTCCGTGGCGACCACGAGAAGGGCTTCTAGGGAAGGAACTTCTGGAGACTTTAGTGTGGAGTTAGGATGGCAGGGAAGCCCGGAACCAAGAGGCAGTGCGGGTCGGGGCAGCTACGGGAACCGGCCCGGGCAGATGGTTCAGTTCTACTGGCTTTCCCCACAAGCCTTTGCTGCTGCATTTCCTTTCCTAGCAGATTGGAGAAAGTGAGGAAGTCCAAACTGGGCCGCTCTGGAGAGTGCAGAGTTGTTATTAATATATGCAGGGACAACAGGCGTCAGTCAAGACCATCCAGAGCAAATGGGAGGGGCGGCAACACTTGCTTTGGGTGAGGGTGGCGGGGGCAGGCCTGGGCGAAGCGGCAGTGCTGGAGCTTGGCCACCAGGTGGCGCGGTGGTCCCGCGCTCGGCGAGGCCGCCCTGCGAGGAGTGGCGCGGAGTGGGGCGGAGCCCGCCCACCGGGCCCACGGCCTTCCCAGCAGTCCCAGCGGCCGCCTGCCGAGCGCCTCCGCCGGACGGGTGGTCTCCCACGTCCACACGTGCACACCACAGCCATGTACACTCTAAGCCTTCATGGCTCTCCATGAGGCTGCTATTGTGCCCATTTTGTGGATGAGCAAACGGAGACGAGAGCAGGCGAAGTCACTGGCCCACGGTCAGGAGCCAGGAAGAGCAGAGCCAGTTTTAAACTCAGGTCTCTCTACTCTGAGGCCCTCGCTTCCCTCCGAGACCGCGGCTCTGTCCTCGCACCGAGCCTTGGAGACTAGTGCACAGGGGACGCGCATCTCAACCCTCAACCCTGCACAGAACCCGGGGAGACACCCGCGCGGCATGACGCGCAGGAGGGGGAGAAGGGAGCCCCTGTGCCAGCGCCGCAGGGGCCGCATTGTTCAATAGGGTGCCACGGCCTGGGGGTCTGGCTGAGGCGACCCTCGAGGAGGCCGCTGCGTTCCCGGGGTGGGGTCCTCCCGGGCTCGGCGGCGGGGGTCAGCAGGAGAGACCCTTCCGTCCGGCCTCCCTGCCTCCCCGGGCCAGGGCGGGTTGTAACTAGCGGCTTCCACACAGCAGGAAGCCTGACCGGGCTGCTGTCCGCGCTCTGGGCCTGGAGCCTCCTGAGGTGGGCACACGGCAGAGGTGGGCACACGGCAGAGCAGGGCCGCGCCATACAGGCGGGTACTGTGCCCAGCGCTCCGCTTCCTCCCAAGGCTCCCAGCGGCCCGAGGACATCGCACACTTTCCGGCTTCTCTTCGCGCACCTCCCTCTGCCTTCCAAGTGCTCCCAGTGCAGCTCAGCCGCGGGCACTGGCACCGCCCTGGGGCCCGGCCTGTGCCCGAGCAGGGGTGGGGGAGACCCGCTGAAGGGCCCTCGCCCAGAGACGCCGCGGGGTGACCGCCGCGGTCCTGGTGGGGTGGGGTGGGGCGGGCTCGCCACCTCTCCCCGCTCCCCTACGGCAGCGCCCCCGGCGGTCCCGGTCCCCAGCGTCCTGCCCGCCGCAGACCTTCCGCCTCCTGCGTGTCTCCTGCCCGGAGGACGGCGGGGGAAGACCCTGGAGCACGGGCTCGCGCCTGGAAGCTCCGCCTCCTCCCTGGGGGTGCCGGGCCCCGCCCGGACTTCCGTCTCGCGAGGGAGGGAGGAGTGTGGCGGGACGCGCAGCGCCGCCCCGGGGCCTTACTTCTGGCAGGGCCCGCACTCGATGATCCCGTTGGCCTCCCGGATGGCCGGCTGGTACACGAACACGGGGTACTCGGTGTCGCAGGGCTGCAGCTGGTCCTGCTTCTTCTGTTTGTGGGCTGCGGGCAGAGAAGCGACATCAGGCCACTGAAGGGGCCTCGGAGGGCATGGCCTGGGGTGACCTCGCCTCAGCACTCCCAGGGCCAGAGTCTCCCCGAGTCCATCTGCAGATGGTCCCTCCTCAGGCAGTTCTCGGGACCCGTGTGGAGGCGCCGGTGGGGGTGAAGGGAGGGGAAGGCACAGAGAGTGGCTTCACACGGGGGGCGCCGCAGGGGCCCTGGGTCTCGGTGGAGGGAAAGGCTTGCTCTCTGAGAGCCTGGCCCTCGCTGTGAGCTGGGGGCGGTGCGCCATCGCCAGGGCTCCTTCCAGCACTCAGATCCCGGGGAGGGTCTGAGCGGGGAGCAGAAGCAGGAGGGGCACCAAGGGGTGGTTTGGGGGTACTTAGGCCCACCACCCTCCCCTCACTGTGGACAGACCTAGCGCAGTTCCTGGGCAATCCTGCCCTCCTCTCCCGCATAGCCAGGCCCACCTGAGCGCCTGGGGTGGGGGCAGCCGGGCAGGTGGGCTCCAGGCCTGGGCTGCCGAAGCCCAGAAGGCACAGCCGCCTGGCGCGGGGCTCCTTGGGGGCAGTGCGATTTGCCCTAGCTCCCTGGGACAAGGACAGTGGACTCAACCGAAGGCAGAGGCGAGTGCCTCAGCCCCGCTCTGGGGGACCCAAGTCTGTTCCCTCCTGGAGCCTCCTGAGGTGGGCACGTGGCAGAGCAGGGCCCCGCCGCATAGGCGGGGACTGTGCCCAGCGCTCCTGTTCCTCCCAAGGCTCTCTGCGTGGCCCTTCTGTTCTCAGGGCCTGGCCGTGGCCCCCAGGGATAGACCTAGAGGTGGGGGGCACAAGTGTGAGCTACCTTTCCAGGCTCATGTGGGGTCCTACAGGACAGCATGGATCTCCTCAACTTCCAGACCCAGAAACTTCCAGCCAGAGCTCGAAACCCAGAGGGGAGGGACACCAGCCGGCATGCAGAAAACCTCGCTGAGAAGGGCAAGCCCACAGCGGCCAGGGCTGTGAGTTTTGTCCCCAGGGCTGGGCACAGAGGCCTGACAACGGCAGGGTTGAGTGGCGTCCCCAAGGTCACACAGTGGACGGGGCTGCAGCACCTACACCCCGGCCTGGGACTCCAAGTCCAGTGCTCCTTCACTGAGGACACTGACACCTGGCAGGCCAGGGGGAGGAGCTCCAGGGGACAGGTGCCCCAGAGAAGAGAAATTCTGAGTAGGCAGATTGAGGGGGATCATCCTCAAGATGCAGCTGCTGACAGAGGGGACAGTGTCCCCACCCCACGGTGAAGCCCTGTGTTTCTGCGCAGGGGGTGGGGACCTGCTTCTAAGTGACACAGCGTTCCTGGTTCCTGTCACTGACACCTATTGACTGCAAACACCCCAGAGCAGCCCCACCCAGTCGATCATGGGTGTGAGTCCAGGAGTCTGGAGACACAGCCCTAACCACCCTGAGCCGAGGGGCAGAAGAAGCCCCAAGCCGAGGCCAGCAGGAGAGAGAAAAGAGCAAGCCAGAGAGGGGACCACAGCAGAGATGAAGAGATGGGATAAGCTGGGGACAGCCCAGGTGGTGGGAGGTTTTGGAACCCTGTGGCAAAGGTACTATGAACACGGAGGAGCTGAGCAGAGCCCACTGAGGCAGATGGCCTCCTGTGGTCATGGAGTGCCCAGGCGCCCGGGCAGTGAGTGCTTTGAAAGGCCAGGCTCATTGCCGCCCTGTGCGTGTGGCCAGAGCCACCGGGCTTTGTGTTGGGGCCTCTCATGGTCGCTGCCTCTGGGGGACTTTGTCCTCAGACACAGGGTCCCAGAGGGGAATCGTCCTGAGCGCTTCCTGGGACATCTGGAACCAGGAGTCCCGCTGAGGGCTGGCGATGCCCAGTCTACGGTGCCGCTCTTTGCTTCTCCAAGGGGTGGGCTGGCGGTTGCTCACTCATACTGGCTCATGGCCACCCGGCCACACCACCCTTCCTCTTGGAATCTTACATGTTCTCACCCAAGGGGAGGCTGGAGTTTCTCATTTTCCCTGGGGCCTGACTGTCCTCGTGTGAGATGAGATCTGGGCTAGACTCCCCAGTCCCCCAACCCCCAGGAACGGTGCTTTAAACCGGGACAGCTCAGCCTGCTTGGGGTCATTCCTGGGACGGGTCATGGAGGGCGGGTTCTTTGTAGCTCCTGCTGCGTCCCCAACCCACCGCCAGCAGGGATTGCCTCAGCAGAACTACTTACAGTGATGGAAGACACTTTTGGCTGGCCGGGACATGAGCCCAGCACAGGGTGAACACGGCACAGGAAGAACATGGTGGCACAGGAGGGCAGGATGTCATGGGGTGGTGATGATGGCACATGGAGTGGTGGTGTCCCAAGATGATGTCACACACAGAGCCAGGAGTGAGGGAGGTGATGAGAGAAGGCCACGCAGGGTGAGATGTGAACAACGATGCGCCTGTCCCCACTGTCACCCACCCCACGGGGAATGGTCTCACATGAGTGGACCAAAATGCCACTGCTCTTCAGCACATGGCCTTGCCGCTCCATGCACTCACCCTCAGCCCCTCTGTCGTACCAGGAGCCCCAGACGCTCCACTCCAGCAGGAACCTGTAGGACACAGGACTGAATCTCGGAGACCTCTGAACCCTCCTGACCTGGGTTACAAGGGGCTGGAGTATCCCTGACAGCCCCCGGCCCATCCCCTCTCCTCTAGGACACCCTCTTCCCTGCTTGAGAGCTCTGGGGTGAGCGGTGAGGTCCCTCCCAGGGGCAGCGTGCAGGGAGGAGGTGGTGTCCATGCCCAGGGGTTGTGCCCTCCTTCCCTGGGTTCTGGTAGCAAGTGGGTTGTCCTGGAGACCTTGCAGCTCCCTGCTCAAGGACACCCTCCTAAGCCACCCTTGCATGCAGCCCTCCGCCAGCCCTATGTCTACCCCCACTCACAGCACCAGCTCCTGCAGCAGCCACCTGGTCGCCGTCAAGAAGGCAGAAATTGGCTGGGAAGGAGAGAGTGCACACCACTCACACCTAGGTCCAAGGCTGAGTGTCCCCCCACACCCCAGCACCACCCTCAGAGAGACCAGAGAGTGGGCTGCCCTGCCACCGGGAGCGGGGGCGGCAGAGCACAGGCCTGCAACCCAGCACCCACCATCCCCCTACCTCCCACCTGCCCTGCAGAGCTGAGCTAGCTGGGAAATGCCTATTGCAGGTCAGACGTCTCAGGTGGGGTTGGACATGCCCCTCCAGGAGATGAGTCAAGTCCTCATCCTGGTGCTGTACTGCTGAGGATCCCTGGTGATCAAGTGGCAGTGTCAGGGGCTGAGGCTGGGGCAGGTTGCTCTGTCTCCGCCAGAGGCCCTGTTATGTCACAGCTACCAGAGCAGTCCCTTTGAAGCCCCAAAGCCAGACCCACAGGCCTGCCTGAGAGCGGGACTGAGAGCAGTGGCTCTGAGCAGAAGGTGGAGATGGTCAAGGTAGGGCCCTGGGGCCAGACACCCAAGGTGGGTGAGAACAAGGACCAGTGACCTCATTCCAGGAGAGGGCAGAGGACTGGCTGGCTGGCAGAGGGAAGGGCTGGGTGACACTCACGCTGACCAGGGGCTGGGCCGCGCTGTGGTGGTGACTTGAGGGTTTGCACATGGCCTGATAGTCATACATGGTCACTCTGAAAATCAGACGCAGGCTGTGATGAGTCCGAAGCCACCCCCACACCTTGCCCCTGCCTCAGGAGGCTTTACTAGCAGAGCGCCCATTTACCACAATTCCCAAAGGAACCTGAGCTAGGACAGCAGATCAGAAGACAGTTCATGCTGAAAATTACATGTCTGCACTTGGAATGGTTTAAAGACAATGAAGAGCAAATGGCTTGCCCTCTGAGTTGGACGGTTTTCCCTCTAGGGTCTGACCTGCGGGGTCCCTCCCAGGGATGCCCACATGACCTTAAGCCCTCCCCACATCATGTTGATGCCCTGGCTCCATAAAGATTGCTTTTGGAGCTCTTTAGGGGCACCCACTGCGGGATTTGGAGGTCAGGATCCCGAGATCCGCTTGGGCCACTTAGCATCAGCTCTCGGTTTGCTATGTCTATTTGGACGGGGGAGGAGTGTGCCCCACTTACTGGCTGAACACCCCCATGCTGAGCAGCTGGGTCATGACAGCACCATCCACCTCCCCCAGAAATCTTCCCGTCTGTGAGGGAGGGAGAGCAGAGAGAGAGGGAGGGAGAGAGATGGAGCAGGATGGAGCCTTCTGAGTCCAGCATTACTTTTTTAGCTCAGGTCGAGGCTTTTGGTGCCTGTCGGGCTTTCCCTCTAAATGCCTCTCAACATCATCCAGCTGAAACCTTCCACCCACGCCCCTCTCCGGTCCTGGCTCCCTCCTTACCGTCCAGCCTGCTGCTTTCCAGGCCAGCTGACTATGAGACCAGCCTAGAGGTTGCAATATGATTTTTAAATGGTACAGTATTCCTTGGAACAATTCTGTGTGAATCACTTGCAGCAAGGTTAAAGAATGTTTTATGAAACTGGATTTGTTGTACGTGCTGTGTGTGTGTGGGGTCAGATATAAAACACGTTTACACGTTTCTGCAGGTGAAGGTCAAAAGCAGCACCTGTCTCGTGCACACTGGTATCCTCATCCTCCCAGTGTGAGAGGGCTGGTGTCGCTTTTGATGTCCCTCCATCACCTCCCACAATCAGTGTGCCCTGTGGATAGGTCATTTGTCCCCTCCACAACAATGACCTAACCAGATCCCTTGCCCTGTCTCCACTGCCCACCTGCCCTCCTCACTGACCTCTCCCCTAGTCCCTGTGGCACTGCCAGAGTCATCTTCCTCAAATGCAGCATGAATGGGTCACTCTCGTCTTCACTTCCAAAAAACAAACAGGACCCTCCCTCCTGCCCTGGCTCCCCTTTCGTTGTCCATCAGCCAGTGTTTTGTGGCTTCTGTGCCCTGTGCCAGGCAGCGGCCCCCTAGCTGGCTGAGAATGGCCTCAGGCCCCCCATCGTGCCACCTCTCATGGCCTCTGTACCTGCGTTGGCCTATTGAGTCTGCCGTTTCTCAGCAGGGCAGGGTGGCAGAGCTTGGGCTTTGGTGTTGGATTTCAACTTGAATGTAGGCTGTCTTTAAAGATTGGGGATAGCGTGTGTCCGGCATGTGGCTCCCAGTAAATACTTGAAAAATGGCAGCCACTGTTAGGAGGAGAGGTCTGGGGTCCGGCTTGGCTGTTCTCCCTGCCTTGATTACCCTTTCTCTGTCCTCACGCCAAGGAAATTTTTTCCTCACCCTCGCTGGGAAGTCTTTCGATTCTAACTTTTCCAGCCAGAACGATGCCTTCCTCTGCACACTGGCAGCCTGTGACCTGCATGCCCATGCAGTCCCAGTCTCACTCTGCCAGATAAGATATTTGGTAGAAAACTGTCTGAGAACAGGACCATGTCTTACTCATCTCTGAATTCCCCAAAGTGTCTTGGTACCTGGACATACTCAGTCAGTGTGGAATTTTGGTAGGGAAGGGAGGTGGGAACCAAGCTGAGAGCCATGTCAGGTTCTTCATGGAGATCTTTCTAGCTGCCAGGGCCCAAAATGATGACATGTGTGATAACTACCAATAAAAATAAATGCAAGGCTGGTACAGGAGCTGAGGCACATGGGTCTGGCCAATCTCAAGGAAAGGTAGGCATTGTCTGGGTGCCCAGCTGGGGCCTGCCCTGGGCAGCCAAGTAGACTCCAGCAAGCCTTCTGAAGGGAACAGAGATTTATTCCAGACAAGGGCTAGTCAGAATGCACAACTCCTGAACACCCAGTGAAAAATCAGAGAAGTTCTCTCTCAAATAAGAGGTGATGGTGCAGCTTCAGGACAATAACCCCAGTACTATGCCCATGGTTCATAATGCTCTGACCTATAATCAGCCAATATGGGGCCACAGGTCCCCAGATGCATCCACGCCAGGAATCCGGGATGAAGCCAGGAAGTATTACTTTCCAAATCGGAATTAAATAACAAAACAGAGTCTTTACCTCCTACAGTATTTCCTGTATAAGTGGAAACAGCTGACTTATAAAATTAAAACGTAAGGATGCAACCCACTAAAAATGCATGGCAAATTATAATCTAAAAATGGACAGGTCAATTACAAAAGTAAGCAGGAGGAAAACAGAGGCAGACAAAGGTACTCAGACTTGCCTGTCTACATTCTGCTAGCTCTTCACCTGGAATAGCCTGCACCAAAAACGATTTCATAACACCTTTTATTCACAAGGCACTCAGCAGGTGAGTCTGATGCAAAAATGAATGAAATGGACACCAATCAAGAGCTTCAGACTAGTTTGCACGGACAGACAGGGAACACACAAACTCTCAGACAGGGCTGGCTGATAACCGGCACCTCCTACAGTGGCGGAAAGGAGTGGGAACCCAAAGCCCTGGTAGGCTGCATGGAAGAAGTCAGTGGACATGGCAGGGAGACAGCAGGGAGGGTCAAGGGCATTCCAGGGACAGAACAGCACATGGGAATGTGAAAGGCATTGAATTCCCACCTGTTCAAGGTGCAGCCCTAAAGCTCTCCCTGGTGCCTCCAGCTAAACTCTCTCAGCTGGGGCTTGCTTTTTGCTATTCTAGTTTCTCTCTCTCTCTCTCTCTCTCTCTCTCTCCCCTCTCTCTCTCTCTCTGTCTCTCTCTCTCTGTCTCTCTCTCTCTCTCTCTCTCTCTGTGTGTGTGTGTGTGTGTGTTTCCTCCGTCACTCCCTCACCTGACAGCAGGATTCTAGAGGACAGAAATCCACCTCTGTCCCACGGCACCACACCATGTCCTGTTTACAGTTATTATTCCATGCATATTTGCTGAAGGAATGTGTGAGGGAATAAATGACCCGACTCTTCTGCTCCCTGGGAAAGTGCAGTGGGGTGGAGACAAGGCTTCTGACGAGGTTGGTCTTAATTCCTACAAGCCTGTCCCATTCTCCTTCCTAATTCTAGGCTTATTCACTAACAACCCTGTTGTTTAGACTTCTGAGAAGTCCCTGAGAGCAAGGATGTGTATCCTGGACACTAGAAAAATGTATCCCCCTCCATAAATAAATAGCTTGATTTTTCTAGGATTTGTCACTCTGGCGGAAAATATGCATTCTCCCCGTCTTCTTTAGTTAGGCACCCTGACTTTAATTATGGCAGCCATGTGCTCAGCGAAAAGACTCCATTTCCCAGTAGCCCTTGCGGCAGGACTGACCAATGGAATGTGAGCAGAGCCGCTGGGCGAGACTTCCGGAAGCGTTCCCAAGGCCTCCTGCCCCATGCCCCATGCGCATCCTTGCCCTTGCACTCTGGGAAGTGGACTTGAAGGCAGGAGCCCCTCCAGCAATGCTGGGATCGTGCGGATGGGGACAGGCCGGGCCCAGGCTGCCTTCATCTATTCTGTTATGAGAGAATAAACCTTTAGTTGTTTAAGCCACTTCTCTTCTGGCAGCAGAACACAATTCCTGGCTGATAGTTTCTTTTGAAGTCTGTCAGGGCAAATCCCCGAGTCAGATAGAGTCCCTGAACCTGCAAAGCCAAGGTCCAAACGTCGACATGGGATGCCTTGTCGATTTAGGAGCCCCGGACCGTCCGCGGAGTGGCACCCAAAGCATAGCAGGATGCCAGGGCCTGACCGCCCCAGCTCCCCTTTCACGGGGGACTATTCACAAATAAGCAGTGGCCCATGGGCTGCCTGAACTCTGGGGCTGGGTCAGAAGGGTTGAGGACCCCCCTGCCCGGCCTTCAAGTCTGGAGGGAGGCCAGGGGGGAGGCGGGTCCTGTGAGCACTACCCAGAAGCCTGCAGGGGAAGCAGATGGGGGCAGAGGCAGGCGAGCAAGTGATGAGACATTGGGCAGTCCCTCCCAGGCCTGGACGAATTTGCAGGGCTGTGGGAGCCTGTGCCCAGAGAGAAGGGGTGCTCTTGACTCTGGTGACAGATGGAGTAAATGTCCCATGGCCTCCTTACCTGGGGACAGCCTCCGTTTCTTCTCTAAAGGTGCGAGCTCATCCTCCTAAGGGGTGTGAACACTCAAGTCTCTGTGTCTGGCTCGTGTGGGAATCGGTTTCCTTTTGTCTGCTCCTGGCTTGTGCAGCCTCTCCTGCCCTACGTCCCCCAGGCTGCAGTCTCTTAAGGAGTGTTTTGGACACTCAGGGGTGCCTGGGAGGGACGTGGAGGAGCGGGGTGGGGATGGGGCAGCACTGCACTCCCTGGAAAGCCACCTGAAGAGCCTGCCTCTGACCATGACAGGATGAATTTTATTCCTGGAGGGCCCAGTGGAGCAGGGCCATTTGGGATGCCAGGAAGGCAGAGGGAGCACCGCTGCCAGGGCATGTGGTGTCCCGGAAGATGGCCAAGGCAGGCTGCCCAGAGTGGAAAGGATGGGAACACGTGCCAGGACTGGGATAGTGACTTGAAGATGAGGAGCCTGGGCTGGGCGGGCTGCAGGGGGCAGGGTAGGTGAGAGGGATTCAGAGAAACAGGACCCAAGGCCCAAACAGGCATGCCTGACGCCCCTGATAGCAGAAAGGGACGCCCTGCTCTGAGGGCCTGCCCGGTTCCAGCTCACTGGGCTAGGGCGTGGAGGGAGGAGATCCAGGGAATCTCTCAGGGAAAGGTGCTGGGATGGAGCCTCAGATTCTCTAGGCTGCAGTTGCTGCCCCTTGGAGATCCACTTTGAAGCTCCCATGGGTGGGTGCTGTCAGGAGGCAAATGACAGGAATCAGAGTCCCCAGATTCAGGGTGACAGATCCACTGTAAATATGACAAAGCTCCACAAAGCTGCTGTCATTGTCCCCAGCTGTATGCTTCTCTTTCTAGGCCCCACATCAAGGGTTGCAATCTTGTCATCCATAACTCTTTATTATAAGAATGAGCCCCGGCCTGGAAGAGAGGCCAAATGTCTAATCAGCAGGCCTGGAACACCACTGGCGCCAGGAGAGAGCCAAGCAGCCAGTCCCTCGGGACCCTTGTGGTTTCCCCACTCACTGGCTATGGGGAGGAGGATGTGGAAGGACTTTGGGAAGAATCTTTGCATCTGTAGCTCAACAGGCTTCTCTCTCCAGGCCCCTGGGTGAACCCTAGCAGGGACAAGGAGTCGCTGGAAGCTTTGGACACATTTGCCCAGTCAGGAAAGCGACAGCAGCCAGCTAAAGTGCATCCAGCTCCACAGCAACCATGAGGCCTGGGGAGGGTTCTCAACCCATCACGTACCCAGTCACCTGGAGGGCCCCTTTGAGCAGACTGCTGGACCCCAGTCCCAAAGTGCCTGAGTCCCTAGGTCTGGTGGGGCCCTGGCAGATCTGCATCTCTGACAAGCTCCCAGATGCTGGGGCTTCCATCCTTCAGCGGCACTGGAGGCCTAGAGATGAGCAGGGAGGAGCAGTAAGGAGTGGATGAGTTAGGGGAGGCCAGACCCTGTGGCCCTCGATGGCGCTTGTGTGTTTGGGGAAGAGGGGCAGGTTTGGGTCGGTTGGTGGGAGTTGGTGGTAGGCAGACTCTAAAGTGGTTCACAATGATCCCGGCCTCCTGGGAGTCCTGCCCTTGTGTAAGCCCCTCCTCTTGAGTGTAGGTGGGACATAGTACCTTGTTTCTAGCAAACAGACTACGGTAAAAGTGATGGGGTGTCCCTTCTGAAATCAGGTTCCAAAAGACTGACTTCCACCTTGGCTTGCTCAGTTTGATGAAGGAAGCCGCCTGCTGTGAGCCGCCCAATAGGAGAGGATGCTTCTGCCTCGTAGCCCTGGAGAAACCGAATCCTGCCAAGGCAGGGCCGGATGCAGATCCTTCTCAGGCCAAGCCTGGAAATGACAGCAGCCCCGGGACCTTGATGCTGTAGCCTTGTGCAAGACCCTGAGCCAGCTGCACCCAGATCCCTTACCCACAGAAACTGCCAGATTTTAAGTCCTCTGGTTGTAAGCCACTCCTTTTGCGATAATTTGTTATGCAGCAATAGATAACTGCTACAGAGTTGTTAAATGAATACGTTTTTTCAAAAACAGCAAAAACAGATGGATGGACAGAGGGTCGGACAGTTGAACAAGTGGCATTAGCCCCAGACTTTCTACCGCCCTGTCTTCCACTCACCTCCCAGTCCAGCGCCTGCTACCTCCAGCCCTCACTCTCGGGCCAGTTCAGTTCTCCACACAGTTATCGAGTGTCTGCTGTGTGCCAGGCACCATGCCAGGTGGGGTCTCTGGCCTGCTGCCCTCCCATAACCCGACACAGTTCAGGCTGCATGGTCAGAGCTGTCCAGAGTGAGGAAAGAGGAAGCGAGCCCTGTCACAGTGTCTTGACTCCCAGGGCTTGACACTAGCCCAGAACTTAACACAGGGTTGGGATTCCTGGGCCTTGCCTTTCAGGTCCTACAGGCATCGGTCCTAATTCCATGAGACTCAGCTGAGCACAGCAAGTGAATGAACTCCGCCTTAAGCGGTGACAGAGTGACCTGGGTGGGGCTCAGGGCCAGGAGTGTCACCCAGGGGGCCGGGACTTGCAGCCTCGACACCCACCAGAGGAGGCCAGTCTAGCTGGGGTCATGAACTGTGCCCTGCAGATGCTCAGGTCCCATCAAGACCAGTGTTCTCCCAGCTCAGTTCCCCTTCCGAGAGGTCTTTTCTAGAATCTTCTTCCCCCTCTTCTTTGCTGCTCTTCAGTTGGCTTTCCGGGTTTGAATTCTGGCTTTTCTGTGGCTGTGAGTTTTTGGGTTAATGCCCTAACCTTGCAGGATCTCATTTTCCCATCCTGTGTAAAGTGAGACTAATAAGGTCCCAGCAGATGATGTGGGGGGCCTTCCTAACCTCTGGGGCCTCACCGTTGGGGAAGCAAGGGTGAGCCAAGCACGGCGGGAGTGGGGGCCCTGGTAGGAGCCTCTAGAAGGTCAGTTCCTGTTTCATTTCGTGGAGGATTTGGAATGGCATATAAAACTACACACAGGGTAAAAAGGTAATAGAATCATTGAGAAAATGGGGGTGAATGAGTTAAGTAAACAAATGCATTATAAAATATAAATCTCTGAGTAACTGACTGCTACCACATCTAATCCAAACTTGTTCTCAGTGATTTTACAATCTGTGAAGACATGTGAGCAAATGTGGTCTGTACAGAATAGGACCAAAGTGGCCCAGTGGGTTATGAGAGGGTCCCTCGAGGAGTTCCTATCTCGAGATGCCACATGCTTGCCAGCTTCTCTCAAGATTGGGGTGGTTCCCCTCCAGAGCTGGCTCCCTGCACGGTTGTCCGGCTGCCTCTGGAGCAGGGGCTGGCAACCATAGCCCGCAGGTCAAACCTGGCTCACTGTTAATTCGTGTGGGACCTTGATCTCAGACTGGCTTTTCCATGTTCAAGTGGTTGGGGGAAAAAAGTCAAAAGATTGATAACATCTCATGACACATGAAATTTATCTGAAATTCACATTTCAGTATTCAAAGGTTTTACTGGAGCAGTGCCATGTGCATTTGCTAACAGATCGCCCATGGCTGCTTTCTTGCTGCAGTAGCAGGGCTGAGTCTCATGAAGTTCAAAACCAAAATGTGCATCCTCCCCTTTAGGAAATGCTCGCCTACCCCTGCTCCAGAGCTCACTCTCAGGCTTGGCCATCCTCTCCCTCTGTCCTGCCACCTCCCATCCCAGTGTCCAGAATCCAAGCTCTCTCTGGGACGCCTTAGCCCATGCTCTCGCCCTTGAAAGCCAACACCACGGGAGGCCTGGGGACGTGGTCAGGCTCAGTTATCCAGGGCAAGAGGGGTCAGAGCACGAACGAGGGGGCATCAGGTAATCCCAGAGCCCCACACCAACCACTGGTTTCAACTCCTGTCATCACCGGCTTTCTCCCAGAACAATGGAAAAACACAAACGCCCAGGCTCTGTCTGGGAAGGAGTGAAATGGCCAAAAGGGGGCATGAAAGGGAGAAGGGGGAAACCAGAGGCAGGTGCCCAGGTGGCCACGATGAACAATTAGCTGAGTCCTGCAAAGCCCCGCCCCCACTCCCACCAAGAGGAAGTTGAATGAAACCGTCTTTGGCTTCTCTGCTCTTGTGGCTGAGAACTGCTGCTCGTTAAGTGGGTCATTTAAACACTACCCCAAGGAGTTAGATTTCATGACCCACTGGTGCCCCTTTGTCCTCACCTGTCCTCTTTCCCAAGTCTCCTTCCGACACCCCTGCTCCGGTTCCTGCCCTGTTCCGATGACTTCTTTGGATCGGAAGCCGCATCCCGGTCAGGCCAGACCACAGCCCTGAGATGCGCGCAGGTGGCCTTGACCACGACCTCTGCATCAGCCTCCATATCCCAGGTGGTGCGAGCCTTCAGCTGGGGCTGGCTTAGCCACTGTGTAGTCCAGCCCCCAGCGAGACACGGCGAGCGGAAGTCGCTTGCCCACATCACTTTTCTAATTAGTAGTGAAGCTCACACAGAACCAAATACTATGCCCCTTTCCCCGAGGCTCAGGCAGGAGGCCGGTCGGACGCTCTGCCTCGCGTCAAGGAAATGCGTCTGGTAAATAGATCTGGATTTGCTTCAGGTTGGAATGGGCTTCTTTTTCAGTCTGATTCCTGGCTAAAGGAATCATCCATTTTGAGGTCCCTTTTGGAGCCCAGCAAGTATAAATAGATTACTGTACTTTCTCTTTTTCCTGTCTGAGTACATGCTCCGTTCAGAGAGATGCCCACACCCAGCGGGGGCAGGGGAAGGTTAGGATGTGCAAGCCAGGCATTCAGGTGAGAAAGCATCACATCCATTCCCCACTTCTTCCCTGGCACACCGAAGGCCGGGCGTGGTGGGCGAGAGTATAATTTTCCATAAGGTCCAGACAGGACAAGAACGTGAAGTGGGGAAGACGTGTCTTCTGGGACCCTCGATGGTAGAAAGGCAGGAGGGGGTTGGGGGGTGATCTGATGAGTGGGTGTGCTTGGATCCCTGGGGGGAGGCCCCGCGTGAGGCTGGGTCAGTGTGGCCAGGCAGGGCCCTGAGATGGGGTTACTGAGTGGCTCCTACCAGGGATGGGAGGAGGCCAGGCTAGTGACAGGTAAAATGAAGAAGTCATATTTTCTCTGACTCTCTGCGTTGAAAAGTGCTCCAAATTCTGTCATCTTTCTCTGTTGACTTTGGCTTTAAGAACACCGTGTTCTTCAGACCTTTCTGCTGAATTGGCCCTAAGCAGGGTTCCCTCCTGGGGCCGTGGGGCTCTCTTTGGCTGGAGTGGCTGCCCGATGTCTCCAGTCCTCCTGCTGCCCTCTCCCCCTCATTCTACATCCCCAGTGACTCACCTCATGGGACCTCTTGGAGATCAGAATGAACCCATTGTTGTCGATGACGAAGCAGTCCAGATCCTGGGCGGAAACCCAGAAGGGAGGTTACGCCAGGACCCTCGCCCACCCCGGTCCTCCGGCCTGTCCCCCAGCTCTGGAAGGCAGCATGGGAGCCTTCGCTGCAGGGAAGGAAGGGATCTGGGGGAGGGAAGCTGGCCCGCAAGCAGGACCGGGTGGAGGGCCATGGCTCCCACCTCCAGTTTCCTCACTCGAGCAGAACTTACACTGTCCTCACAGCTCTGTGTGCACGGCCCGTCCACAGTGCTGCACTGGAAGGAAGAGGAGAGACTGAATGTGGAGACCGCATGCATGTGTGTGGTAGAAATGGCGCGTGTAAGTGGGAGCACTGTGTGTGGGGTACGTTTGCAGTGTGTGTGCATGTGTGCATGGGGTGTGTATCTGTATGCAGAGGGCATGTGTGTGGGGTGTGGGGTGTGTGTCGTATGCGGAGAGCACATGTGTGAGGTGTGTGCATGTGTGTCTGTATGCGGAGGGTACATGCGTATGGTGTGTGTTAGCTCTGTGTGTGTGGCATGTGGCCTGTGGGTGCTGCATGTTGCAGGCCCTGGCTGGTGGAGTGGCCCAGGTAGCCCTTCTAGAGGTGCAGGCCCTGCAGCCCCCGGGCTTCAATGCTGGTGTGGGAAGGGGGCTTTGTGGACTCTGCACTGGCTGTCCGGTGAGGCGGAGGGTGACCGCAGCCCCCTGCCCTCCATCCCTCCCCATTCATTCTTGGGCTCCCTGCACTTGCCCAAAGCCAGGCCACAGCAATGAGTGATGGGGGCCGAGGGGGTCGGCGTTGCAGGACACTGGGGCTGAGGGAGCTTGAGGGAGGTGATGGGGGCAGCTCAGAAGCCCAGAGGGACCTGAGGGCTCTGGGGAAGCAGAGGGGAAAGGAGCCAGTAGAACGGACAGGACCAGGCCAGGCAGAGCTGGGAGTTCTCGGCCAGAAACCGCTGTCATCTCTGGCATCTCTTGCCAGCCATCAGGGCCCGGACCCTGGACTTTGGAGAGTGGAGTGAGATGGCTCTCCTTCTGCAGGGGGGAGGCGAGCCAGTGACTTTGGGATGGCGAGAGGGGGTGACTCTGGGTCGTGCCCCCCATCACTGGGCTGGGAGGGGCTGGGGACCAGCGCTGAGGCCCGGCCTGCAGGCTGGGGAGTGAGGGGCTGAGAAGCGGGAGGGGGCTGGGAGGGCATCCTGAGAGTCTCAAGGCTGTGGAGCATCCAAGGGGATGCGGAGGGTCTACACCCAGGGAAGCAGGGTGAGTTCCCCACCCGACCTGGCCTGACATCACACCTACCTGCCGCGTTGACACCTACCTGCCGTGTTGCCGCCCAGAATTTGCGCTGGAGGAATTCCAGCTTCATTTGGACGCCCACGGCTACAGGGCAGGAAGAGAGAGGGGAAGGCCAGGGAAGAGACAGGGAGAGAAAAAAACAGAGTCGAGTTAAAGAGAGGAGGTGCTTCCGCCGGGATTGAGGAGAGAGACAGCAGCAGACGGCAGGACTGAGTCAGAGGGCAGAGTGCCACTGAGGTTCCTGGGGAGCGGGAGGGGTGGGGGAAGAAGAGAGACGGCAGCCCAGCAGCGATGAGGCTCCCGTTCCAGAGAACAATGAGAGCAGATTCATCCTAGATCTCTGGGAACTCAAGGCCGGTGGATGGGACAGCTCAGTCTCCCCTTTCCCGTAGATGGGAATATAGAGGCCAGAGAGACCCACCCTTTTGACCAAATCACATGACCAAGAGTGGCGCCCGGAGACTGGAATTCAGGGCCATTGCCCTAGCAACTCATGGGCTCCTTGGATCTGAACCTGGTGTAACCATTTCTTTCATACCCTCTGCCTGCTCAGGCTCTTCCCCGCTTTATAAGGAGGCTCTTTTCCAGCTCAAAGCCAGGATCGGATTTGTCCGGGGCTGCAGGCAGGTTCCAGGAAACTACAGGCACCACCAGCTGGCAAAGAGTTCTCTTTTGATGACTGCTTACAAGGGCCACCCTTGCCTTTCTGGTTCCCAAATAGGCTTGGAGAACCCAAACGGGTGCTTACATATCAAGAGAAATCTGGGACAAAGAGCTCCAGGAAAACTTGGGGCCAACGAATAGAAAGAAGAGGCAGGTTATATTGAAAAGAAGAAGAATTTCAAAACTAGGCCAGCTTCCTAGTGTCTGGTATAATAATATCAAAACTGCGCTGGGCGCTTAGAACGTGTCCGGCACCTCACATGCATGAGTGTATTGAATCCCACAGCAGGCCAATCCTATTATTATTCTGACTTTCCAAGCTGAAGAAATGGTGGCTTTTCAGAGTCACATGGCTTGCCCAAGTCACCAGCTTGTTAATAACAGAAGCAGGACTGCAGCCTGGGCCTACCTATCCCTGACTGAGTCCTGGCGGTCGGGAAGGAGCGGCGGGCACAGGCAAGCCGCTCTCTACTCAGGCTCCAGTTTCCTCATCTGTGAAACGTGAGCAGATGTGTCTTCTTAACCATTACGCTGTGTCCATCACAATCATTCCTACTTCTCCAGTACCCAGCTGGCGGGAGTTCCAATACGGCACAGAGATACAGAATTGTGTTTTCGTTTTTTCAATCTGGAATGATCTTAGAGAAATTTGATGGGTAAAATGAGAGCAGGGAAGGGTGACAGGCCAGAGGTCCAGCCCTGCGTTTTCCAGGGTTGTGATCTTTGAATTTTGTCTTCTCAGCTGCAAGATGAGTCACAGTTCTACTTCCCCTAGAAGGGCAGAAGGAGCATAAGATTGTTGAGGCTCAAGTGAGATAATGTGTGAGGCTGTCACTCCAGACTAGAGCCTTGGTTTTTAAATTTCAGCGTGCATCACAATCGCCTGGAAGGTTTGTTAGAACCCCACCCCCAGAGTTTCTCCTTCAGGGGCTCCAGGGTGGGCCTGAGAATTTCTGAAGTGTTCCCAGGGGTGGCCGATGCTGCTAGTACCGGCACCATATTTAGGGAACCCCTGTCCTAAGCCTTACCCACTGAACCTTCTAAGATGATGAAGATGGCCTACAGCTGTGCTGTCCTAAACAGTAGCCAGTAGCCACACGTGGCTACTGAGAACTCAGAGTGTGGCTAGCACGCCTGAGGACCTGCATTTTAAAACATTTTAATTTTAATTAACTTAAATTTAAATAGCCACGTATGGTTGTTGGCCACTGTTTTGGACAGTGTTATTCTGGAGCTAATCTGAGTTTGCAGATGAAGAAACCGAGACCCTGAGAGGCCCCTCCCCTCCCTTGGAGTCTCCCGGCAATCCTGGGGTGGTACCCTGGCTGGCTGGCCTTCTTGAACAGGTCCTATGATATGGGAACATTTGAGTTCTTTGGGGGTGTCTTTGTTGCTCTGAGGTCCAGGTGGCTGGAAGGAGTGGGCTGGAAGGGGATGGGTAGACCCATTTGTTGGCTCATGACAAAGGTGAGAGCTGCAGACACAGTGCACAGCAGCAGGTGAGGTGTGCTCAGGGCCTAGCACGGTCATGCTCCTCCTCCTGCTCATGTGCCCCTCTAAGGTTGCAGGGACCCCTCAGTCTCTTCTCCTTCTTTTCCCTTATAAGACCACCCTAGATATTCATTTTAGACAGATTTCTTTCAGAAAAGGCTGAATGAAAGAGGATCATCAGAGTGAATCATGCCAGTGTTCAGAACGACCCACTCTTTGGGATGGAAGAGAGTTTCCTCCATCCTGCCCTTGGCCTCTGTGGTCAAAGAGGTCTCACATTGTTCCTAGAATGAGACTCTGCCTTTCCATTGGATGGCTCAGTGTCAAGTCGCATAGAATCATGAGATTTCTGAGCTGGAAGAAATTCTATGATTCTAACATGGGGAATCTGGAGAGGGTGGGGGTGTAGGTTTTGAGTTTCCTCGGGCAGAAATGGGGGGAGCAGGGCACAGAGCAGATTTTCCCCCACTTGGTTCCATTCCAAGCTCCTCCAAGGCAAGCTGTGTGTCTTGCCTTGGTGTCCTTTGCGAAATTTAGGGCATTGCAACCGCCTATTGGCATGTCCTCTGCCCTTGGGTCACAGAACGCTAATGAGTGTGTTTTACAATCCTCTTGTAAGATAAAAAAGTTCTCAAAGTCCCCACTAGACCCAAGAAGTCCAGCTGGCTTCACCTCTCACTTTGAACTTGCCATGTTCTTCCCCAAACCTGACCCTGCTTGAGACGTCTCCATTTCACAACACATTTTCTACCTGATTGCTATCATTTTCCCTCCTCCCATCTAAGGTCTGCACACCTTAGTGCCAACATTTTATAAATCTGTCCGCTTCCCTCCATCTCCATGGTTACCACCCTTGGCCAAGCCAACATTGCCCTCACTTGGATTAATGCAAGCACCCCCGAGCTGTCCACCGCTTTCCACCCCACCTCTCTCTAATCCATTCTCCACAAAGCCGCAAGAGTGATCTTTCTGAAGATCGAATCACACCACTCCCTGGCTTAAAACCCTCTAATGTCATCCCATTGCTCTTTTTCGTTTTGTTTTTTTGAGACGGTGTCTCACTCTGTCACCCAGGCTGGAGCGCAGTGGCATGATCTCAGCTCATTGCAACCTCTGCCTCCCGGGTTCAACTGTTTCTCCTGCCTCAGCTTCCCGGGTAGCTAGGATTACAGGTGCATGTGACACCATGCATAGCTAATTTTTGTATTTCTGGTAGAGATGGGGTTTCACCACGTTGGCCAGGCTGGTCTCAAACTCCTGACCTCAAGTGATCTACCCGCCTCAGTCTCCCAAAGTGCTGAACACTTCAGAAATTACAGGCGTGAGTCATCGCACCTGGCCCCCATTGATCTTAAAATCTAAACTTGTAAGATGGCCACATGAACTGGCCCTGCTGATTTCTCTCATTTCAACCAGAAACACTTCATCTCTCAAACATATTAAGCTCATTCTCACCCCAGGGCATTTGTACCAACTGTTTTCTCCTCCTGGAATGCTCTTCCCCTAGAATTTTACATGGCTGGCTCCTTCCCATGATCAGGTCTCAGCCCAACATCATCTCCTAGAGTGGCTGTCCCTGGCCTCCCGAGATAAAGCAGGTTCCCCCTCCGCCACCACCTTTCAGTCTCTATCTCATTACTTGTTTAATTTTCTAAGTGACATGATTTGTTCATCTATTTGATTTCTCATTTATTGTCTGTCTGGGGCTAATACCAGGCAGGGGATTGAGTTTTGATGCCCAGCACCTAGAAGCCGTTCCTATCACAGTGTGGCTCCATACATTGTTCTTGAGCTATGTAAGCTAATTCAATTTGAGCCAGCCACTTGACAGGGAAGCAGAATTCTAGCAGGTCTCACTGTCCCTTCCCTCCAAGCTTCAGGGGCCTTGCTGATCTCCTTCCTCTCCATTTTGCTGTGCCTTCTCACTGTCCCTGAACTTGAGATCCTGGAGCTTTAGCTGTGCTCTGGGTCCCTTGAAGACCTCGGAGGCAATCCACTGAGGAATGGGGATTTAAGTGAGACACGAAGAAGAACTTCCTTATGGCAAGAACTGTAGGATGTTGAAGACAAGATGTGGTATGGGGAATAAAGGCGGTGAGGCACGGAAATATATTTACCAGTGAGTCAACAGTGTTCTGCGGTGCCCAGATGCTTGCACCCTTTGGCTTGCATCATACTGAATCCTTCTATCAACTCCTGTCCCACAACCCAAGTTGTGCTTTTCCATTCCAGACACCCAGGGAACCGAGTCTTCTCCCCCAGGATCCCTGCTCTGCTCATTCAGGTGAGTGGCTACTTGTGGGAGGACTGCCCTTCCTCCCATCATCTCCTGCTAGCCAGCTGTGTGTAGGAGACAACACCTTATGATATTATGTTTGCAGACAAGCTCACACCTTTCGGTGAAGAGAAATTCAGGCCAAGGGCCTGAGGGAATGCAAGGCACTCGGCTTTTCCGGTTGCTTTCCTGGGAGTTATCAGGAAAACTTCCCTCATGCCTGTGCATGCTGGGCCCCTGTTTTAGACCCCGACGTTGGTCCCCAGGGGGTCTGTCGTGACCTGAAAGAGGAAGACAAATCTCAGACCCCTTCCTGCCCCAGCTGGCCTGAATCCCTTCCCTCCCTCCTGTCCTCCCTCTCCGGGCTGTCCCCTGCCTTCCCTCTCTGGCCTGCCTCTCCACATTGATCTCGTGCCTTCCTCCATGCAGCTTTCCTGTAAGATCTCAGCTCAGCTCCGCTGGCCGACAACATAACAAAGAGCCTCAATAAGGCCAGGCCGGCAAGCGGCTTATCAAGATGTACATCTTTGCTCTGCACGCAGACTGTCACCTTGGTGCTGCTGTGTCATCACAGATGGCAAAACCAAACAGCTGCACATGCACACACACATACATGCACACACAGACACACATGCATGCACACACACCTGCACACGCATGCACACCATACACATGCACACACGTACACACACATGCACACACATAGCATGCACATGAACATATGAGTTTGCACACTGTTGAGTGCTGTGGTGCCAGGAGTCAGAAGCTCCAGCTTTGCCCTCCCAGCCCTTGTATCTACTTCTCTTTCCTCCTCCTCTGTCTTGAAAACCTCACCGGGAGACTGTGTGTTGCACGGGATGGGGACTGTGGGGCATGAGAGGGATCATCTTTTGTAACACATGCTGCGGACCCGGCAGGTGCACAGTGAATACTTAGGTCACAGAAGGCCAGTGCCAGAAGGGAGACCAGAGATCTCAACCCATCTCCTCATTCTGCAGGGCAGGAATCCCAGCCAGCAAGGCCCAGGGCTGCTGAGTGAACTCACTAGCTAGCTAGTCACTGAGCAACAGAGTCTGGAGTCTGGGTCCCCTGATGCCCAGTCTTGAGCTCTTTCATGTCCTCCATTCCTCACTCAGTTGACACAAAGGTGCTGGGGCCTGAAGGACACGGAACAGGTGAGGCCGGTCCCTCTGCTTGAACAGCTCTGTGTCGGGAAGGAGATGAAGCAGACCACGGAAAGCCTCTGCACAATGTGAGGGTGGCCCAAAGAGAATACCAGAGATCAGAGGAGGAGCAGGGCCAGTCCTGTGGTATTCTGGGGAAACGTCGCCTTGCAGGTGACATTCTGGTTGAGATTTTAAGGAAGGGGGAAGCCACCTAAGGGCGGGAGAGCATTGCAGGCCCAGGGAAGGCCACGCTTTCAGGGAAGGCCACGCTTTCATGGAGATGGAGAAGCAGGAAGTGTGTTTACGGGGAGGTGGGAGCCTCCTTAGCTTGAAAGTGGGATGTGTGGGAGGCACCAACATGAGAGGTGAGAGGCAGGGGATTCCCCAGAGAGAAAAGACACTGCAGCTGAAGCCTTGTGCTGCCCGGGGGCCCAGCAGAACAGACGGAAAGGAGTGTGCAGGAGCATCCTTCTAGGGACATCCTGAGTCCAGGGGGTTCCTCTACCCCCACCCCAGTCCTGGTTATGAATCCTCCCAGGAAAGCAGGCAAAATGGAAGAGGGACATAGGACACGGTGATATATTGCTAGCACACTGCTTCATCTGTCTACAGGCAGTGGACGCAAAGGAAGGGGGATTTAGGGTTCGTGCTCCAGGCTGGGGGGGGCCCTGGCTTCCTTCTAGGTTGGTCCCTGACTCACTTGGCCTTCAGATCAGCCACCTCCCATCTCTTAGGATATCAATTTTTCTGACTTGCTTTGTCCTGATTGGTTAAGAAAGAGGCCTCCAAGTTCTTGAATGACAGTCTCTTCCCTTCTCATGCCTGACCCATCACAGATAAGAGCAAGGAGCCCTGAGAAGCCAAGCTCGTCCCTGGCACTGAGAAAGGTCTGCAAGCAGCTGCTGCAGGCTGCCCTGTGCCCAAGCTCCCAGCTGCCAACTCTGGTATTCTGCTTCCTAAAGTAGTCCTGGCCTGGGGTGGTCAGACCCTGAGGCTCAGTGACCTCTGCATGACCATGTGATCCCTGGCTTTGTGGGGGCTCAGGGCCCTTTCCTGTAGGGCCATCTGGCACATGGACATCCCTGTGCACCCTTCTTTTGTATGACTGAGAGGAGGGTTCGGTTTTTCCTTCTCTCAGGCAGGATGGGAGACTCTGCCTCGCATGTCTCTAAAATAGGAGAAAGACCAGCTTCCTGGGGGGGCCTCAATGGGAACAAAAGGCAGCCGCTTGCTCAGTGTCTGCGCCTGTCCCTCTTTCCCAGATGGAAGGGAAGAGAGGAGAGAGGCACAGAAGACAGGTGCAGCCGGTTGGGGGGGGGGGGTGAGGGAGAGCCTGGAGGCGCAGGATGGAAGATGGAGGTGGTGGTGAAACAGCTTTCCTCCTCCCTGGGGTCGGCAGCGATTCATCCACAGGCGCCTTTTTCCACTGAAACGTGAGCGTGGCCAGGGTGAGCACTGCCCTTGCGGCCGAGCCACCTCTGTTGTGTGCCTGTGTGTGCTGCTGCCGCTGTCATCACAGATGCACCCCAGCTGTCACTCCCCGCTCTGCTCTGGCTCGTCGCTCACGCACACGCGCGCTCTCCTCCCTCGCCCCTTTCTTCCCTCTCTCCTCTCTCTCTCCCTCCATCCCTCTCTTTCCTTCTCAGTTTGTGACTGACCCAGCAGTCCCCTGCCTGCCGCCAGCATTCCACCTCCCGGTGCTGTGTGCTGCGTGCCAGCCCCTGCTCCCGCTGAGTGGAGACTCTGGCATCAGTGCCCACTGCGCTCTGCCTGCCGGTGGTGTCTGGATTTCTCTAGGAATCCCAGGAGGGTCTTACTGGAGGGTTGAGAGCCACCTGATTGAAGGCGTTTGCGGTCAGAGTAAAGACGGTGAGTGCCAAGTGACTGGTAGGAAGGAATGGAGGGTTGGTGGGGACGGGGGGTGGTCCGGGCATGTGAAGTGGGGACCGGCCATCTCTGCCCTGCAGGAATAGCTGCAGTTGCTTCCTACCCTGGGGCAATTGCTGGGGCCAAGAAGCAGCTCAGGCTCAGGCACCAGAGCATCCCAAAGGTGCACGACACCGGGAACTCTGAGCCCACAGCGCTGGGGACAAGAGCTGTGGATTCTGCTGGGAAGTGGGGAGGAGGGCAGCGCTGGCGCCAGATGACAGTCCCGGGTGGCAGAGAAACGGTCCCTGCAGCACGGAAGAAGCAGCCAAGAGCCTTGTGCTGTCGTTGTGCCTGGCTCTGCACAGACAGCCCCAAGAAACTCAGGGGTCATGGGAAGCAGGTGGGATGGCAGCCGGGTGCTGGGGACAGGGCCAGATCAGAGGAAGGCTTGGGGTGGAGGGTGGCAGGGTGGAGGGCCTGGGTGTCAGAGGCATGGGCACAGACCCAGGGCCTGGGCCTCCCCATAGCTTGCCTGCAGGTGACTGTCCTTGGACAAGGGTGTGGAGGAACCCTCCCCCAGATGAGCATCGGTCCACTTGGCTGTGCATGAAGCCTCCCTGGTGAGGGTGAGGCTGGGAGTGGGCAAGAGAGAGGAGTATTGCAGCCCTTCCCTGCTAGCCCAAGGGCAAGGCAGGAAAATCAGGCCTGCGAGAACCTGCTGGGGTGTCCCGCGGCTGTACACCCAACCGTTCATCTGCAAATGGGTCAGGGAGCCTTAGGGGGGGCTGTGCACTGAGCTTGGGTTGGGGGTACACAGCGGGGCCAGGCCTGCCTGGCTTCTTGACCCAGGCAGGGGGCATGGACCCCCTGAGTAGAGCAGGACAGTCACTCCCAATCCCCCTGGCCCATTTGAACAGTGCTGGAGAGGGGAGCAGCCTGACCAGGAGTCAGAAGTTCATATTCCTGCACCTCCCCGCAGGTCCGGGGCTGGCTTCCAGTTGGTGGCTCTGTCTCTCTCCTACCCCCAAGCTGTCCACATTTCTGGGGGGTGTTGGCACCTGGCTGTCAGGGCTACTTGGGCAGTGCCTCTTTGTGACTCAGATGACACCCCTGCAGCTTAGATAACTGCCTCAGGTGGGGGCGGGGAGGGAGCCAAGCACGTGGAGCTGAGGCGGGGGAAGTCCAGCTGGTAGGGAAACCCGACAGCAGCTTCCGAGCTGCCAAGAAGAGCCCAGCTCTTCCCACCCCCACCTCCCCACCGGCAGAAAGAAAGTCTCAGCACTGCCAAAAGAGGGAGACCAGGAAAGCCAGGCCCGTGGGGAGGGGGAAGGAGAGAGGCTGCTTAAGTTGCCGATCTGGTGTCTTTGGGGTTTGACGGAAGCTTGTCTGGGCCCAGGAGGAGCAAATCCTGCTCCCATTTCCCAGGCACCAGAGCCCAGGGGGCGCCTCTGGGCTGTTTTGGCCTCAGTGGGCAGTGTAGGAAGGAGGAGGGGACGGCGTGTATGTGATGGTTGGGGGTGTCTGGGAGCTCTGGGGATGGGCAGAGGAGGAAGGAGCCAGCATAGAGGCCGTCTGACCCTCTGGTCTTCCTCCTTCTTCCCCCAGCCAGGCTTCCCCTGCGCCCTGCCTGGGGACACCACCCTGAGCCCAGCCCCAGGGCCCAGTGGACACCTGAGCCTCCCTCATGTCAGGGAGCAGCTCCCATGAGGAGTCACTCAGGAGGCTTCTCTGCTGTGCTTCCCAGAGGGTCTGTTTGAGATGGGGAATATCTGACAAGAAAACGGGGGTGCAGGAGGCTGGGGGTGAGGATGGGGCATGTGTTTTAAAATGAACCAGGAGGGCATATGGCTGTTCCAAGTACAAATATAGAGATTGTAAAAACCTAGTTCCTTGCTGCCTGGGCAGTGTGTGTGATGGGGGTGATGGGCAGGAAAGAGATCGAGCATGTGTCCTAGCGGGCCTGGGTGCCCAGATGGGCAGCAGCAAGGGAAGCCCAGTCTAGACGGCCTCCCTGCGTCCTAGGCATATGGAATCTCGGGCTGTCTTTGGCCCAGGGCTCTGGCTGCCCACTCTCCGGGCTCCCTCTCAGCCTTCCTGGGGTTGGCGGAAGGGCACTGCCCCTGCAGGCCCAGGGCGTGGGCCCAGTGCTGGCTCTGCCTCTCTCTGGCCCTCTGCAGAGTGAAGGGGGTGGCTGAGTAGGCTGCCAATGGCCCTTTTACCCCTGAGTCCTGTGACTCTTCCATGCTGAGGGGTGTGGAGGCCTTGTCTTGAGTCAGGGACCCTTGACCAAGGGGAGATGCCAGGGGAGTGGGTGCACCTTAGGGCTAGCGTGACGGCCCAGGAGTCAGGAATTCAGAGGTGGAGGCCCGATGGGCATTATCTGGCTGCATGCCTTGGATGCTTGATGTGGAGGGATAGACATGAGCAGAAGCGTGAGAGGAAGGGCGCGGACACCAGGTCTGTGGTGAGTGTGCTGGAGGTTTCTAGCTAGAGTCTGAGACGAGATTAATTAACCTCCATCTGAGGAGAAATGGAAGGGGCATGGTGCATGGAGCGGTCCAGGCTCCTGCCGTCCCAACCTAGCTCTCTGCAGTGAGTGAGTGCGTGCCGGCTGTTCCATGCTCTGAGGGGCCGGGTGGGGCGCTAGCAGGGAGGCAGCTCCCACTCCCAGTCTCTAGGGGTGGCTGCAGCCCACTCAGCTCTGCACGTGGAACCCCCTGCTCCTACTGGGGCCTCTTGCTCCCCCATGGCCTCCCCAGCCTTGACTCCCCCACAGCAGAGCTCCGGCCTACTCCCCTCACCTCAGCACACAACCCCCAGCCAGAAAGGTTTCTAGAAAGCCCCCTCCACCCTCTGTAAGATCTGGGCCTCCCAGGACTTCAAGAAGGGAGGCTGGGAAGAGGAGAACTTGGCTTGCTTGCATCTCAGTCCAGCAAGTCACAAAGTCTGTTCCTTCATCAGGGCAGTGGGGACAAAAACAGCTGCCTTCTCAGCTCCAGCGAGAGTGGATCAGGCACTGCCGTGGACACTGCAGAGGGCTGTTCCGAGGAAAGGCGATGTCTTCCTTTCCTACCTGTGCCTTTCCTGCACAAGTAACCCCCACGTGTAAGCAGACAGACAACTGAGTTAGGAGCCAGAGAGCTCGGGCTCAGATCCATATGATTCCATTTGCCTAACTTTAGGCGAGTTAATTAATTTCTGTTGCCTCAGTTTCCTACATCTGCAAAATGATAGTAACAAGAACACGAACCCCAGAGAGTTGTTACAAGGATTAAGAAAACTACACAGGTTTGTGACTGTGGTAATTTTTTCTCCCCAGGTCCCAGTTAACCTCTCAGTGGGTCCTGGAGGCTCAGGGACAGGCCAGCACGGTCTCCTCGGTGACCATTCGCCCTGCTGAGAAGTGCCCGGCCTCATAGCATAAAACTCGAATATGCATGAAAACCACCTGGGGATCTTGTTAAAATGCAGATTCTGACTCAGTCATTCTGGGTGGGACCTGAGCCTGCCTTCTTACAAGGCTCCCGAGCTAGACCAATGCTGCTGATCCATGGACCGCACTTTGAGTTGCAATGGGCTACACTCAAAGGCCCGTGTTTCTGGCCCTCCAGAGTTCCTCATTGGACTGCTTTGAGCTCCTCAGCCTCATTCTCCCATCCTGGCTCTCTCTGGAAGGGAGGCCAGGGATTCTGTGGAGGCCTAGCCCCTCATCTTTGGTCTCCCTGTCTCTAGGACTGGGTCAGGAGCAGGCCCAGCATCCAGAGTGGATGAGGCCATGGGACTTGGAGACAGGAGATCTCGCTGTCCGCCATGCTGCACCCTGGGTAGGGACTTCCCTCCCAGACTGTGAATTTATTTCAGCAGCTGTCAGCGCCTGCCGCAGCAGCTGCTCTCCCAGCTTCCCAATGTAGGTCACCCCCTTTCCTTAAGGAGGCTCCACTCTTCTGGGGGTGGGAAGGGGCCCTTTGGATGGAGGTGTTGGTAGGCAGAGGCTCAGGAACTAGGGAGTGCTGGCTGCAGCCCCACCTCTCCCTAGGAGTCCTTCTGTGACGCCACACGCGTATGACTGGTGTCCTCTGTGAGCTGTGCTGTTTTTCTCGCTCTTGGGAAGGTCCTGGTGTCCAGGAGGAAGCCCAAGGGACCCAGGAAAGCAGGATTTGCTGCTCAGAGAGCAAGGGGCATATTCGCATGGACCTGCAGGCCCTGTTTGCATCACATTTCTCTAGACAATACCAGGATCAACAGTGTCCTGCCACCTTGCAAGACAACACCTGTGCGTCTGCATGGTGGGGACTTGACTGGCTTGTGCAGGTGACATCCCATTCGAGGCTGGAGATGGGACCTCCAGACCTGCACAAGAAGCCACCTTCGCCAGCCTGTTTGCTGGTTAACCCCTGGGCTCACAGTGTGGGAGACACTGAGGGACAGGAAAGGGTGGGGTGGGAGGCAAAACAGGAGCCTACCCAGGGGAGGCAGAAGCCTCAGGTGGAAACTGGCCTGAGCTAGGGTGGGAGGGCTTCTCCACTATCTATCTGCCTGCAGCAAGCCGGAAGGAGTGGGAGCAGATGCCTGGATGGGGCATCCAGCCTCAACATGGGCCTTGAGCATAGGAAGTATCTCATGGGTTAGGGGCTGCCCTGCAGTGGTTCTCTCTAGACCTTAGCTCCAGGCTGGAGGTGGCTTCCACGTATGTCTGCTGGGGGCACTTGGGAACTTAGAGGCATCTCATTCGGTTGCCTGAGTGTTGGCATTTGAGAAGTGCTGGAGTGCTGCCAGCAAGGTGCGTGTGCATGTGTGCAGGGATGTGGGCCCATGTATGTTAGCACATGCCTAGCTGCACAGCTCTCTGTAGGTGTGCATCCCGTGCTGTGTACAGAGCTCCAAGCACATGTCTGGGAGGCCTGTGTGTGTGCCTTGCTCTGTGCACACATAAGTATCTCCCTGAAAGGGCCACTGCCCGGTGACAGTCGCCAGGGAGTGATGGGCAGCCTGGTTCCGAAACCTGCAATCCAGTCCCTTATTTACCGTGTGACCTGGGGCAAGTGATCATCATCTCTATGCCTTGGGTGGCCATGGACTGTGAGCTCTCGATATGGGCATTCTTGATTGAGTAAGAGAGATTGTGCTGAAGGTCAGGGCTTGAGGGACAGACAGCGTGGACGCTGCTGTTTGAAGGCAGGTCTGCGAGGGCCATAGGTGTGGGGCAGAAATACATAGACTCCACAGGCCCGGGGTGCTCAGGAATGAGAAATAACCTCACATGTGAGGTTGGTGGGATCGGGAAAGAAAGCCGTCACACCGACCTGCTGCTGACACCCTCTCCCTTGGAGGGAGGAACTGCTGCTCCCTCATGCCTGTCTTGGGCTCAAGTCCAAGCTTGGAGCAGGAGCCTCTGCCTGGATTTCCATGGGGATGTGCACTGAGTGTGGCAACTCTCTTCCCTTCACTAGACTGATCCTCATAGAAATTCCACCAAGCAGGTATTGCGGTCACCATTTCTAGACATAAAGAAGCTGAGGCCCAGAGGGTTTAAGCAGTTTGTTTAAAGAACTGGCCAGAGATTTGAACCCAGAGCCCCCACCCCTGCCAACTGGCACCAGGAGCCCACTTGGGCCTGGCCTTGAGACAGTGGTTAGAGAACCATGACATCGCCACCCTCAGGGCCTCCTCCACCCCTCATGCCAGGGACGTGGGTCCTCCCGAAGGCTACATCGTGGGGGGTCCCGGGCTGCCTGCAATCCCACACTTGTGCCCAGTCTTGTGACCCCTCTGCCAGCGCCTGCGGGGCCCTTGGCGGACTGGCACCCTTACTGTGTGGGGGAGGGGGAGGAAAGGCAGCTGAGAGGGCAGCCGAGTCGAGTCAGAGCTGACTGTCCTGTTCTAACTGGGCACTGCTGTGGCTGCCTAAGGAGCACCCAAGGAGGGAGGGGCTGAGGGGGCTGAGGGGAGAAGACGGGGGCAACAGGGTTTGCAGCAGGACCCTAACGCCCGAGTGGAAACCTGCACAAACAGGCAGAGATTCTGGGCTCAGCACTGATGCTTCCTGGCAACTCCATCTACCTCCGGGCCTGTCTTTTTCACTCTGATATTGTCTCCTGGGCTCCCAGAATTATGTAGGCCCATGGGGGCAGGGAGAGGCAGGCTGCAACCCGGAGTCACCCAGGGACAAATCTGGCAACCAAGGAAGGTCAGAGGCTGGAGCCGCCTGGAGCTGTGGGCTGACGCAGGGAGCCCGTGGAGGGCGAAGGAGAGGGGTGTGGGCATCCTCCCTCCTTCCCCACCCGTCCCCGCCCCTGCCAGCTGCAGCAGGTAAACACATACCAGTACCCTGTCCCCGTCTCTGATGGGCTGGCAGCCTGGGCCTCCCATCTGGAAGGAAGTGGAGACCCCAGCACACATCCTGTGTCCCAGTTGGGAGACACTGGGGGGCAGACCCTAGAAAGGGTAAGTGCTCCCTTGTCCCCTCAGAAGGAAGCCTGCTCCTGCACCCCGGCTGCCTCAGCGCCCCTGCTCTGAGATCTCACCTCTCCTCTGTGTCCCCGTCTCTTCCTAGCAGCTGCCGCAGCATGAACCCCTGAGCTGATGAGTCTTATTATAGCCCGGCTGGCGGAAGACAGAGCGCTGCTGTTCACCTCTGCGCGGGCGGCGGTGGTGCAGGGGGAAGCGGCAGGCCGTCCAGTGGCTCACACCGTACGCGACTGCAGCTGCCAAGGGCCTGGCCCCTGCCTCCCTGGGGCCATGGTGAGCTGTGGTGGGGCTGGAGAAACTGGGACCCAGGTGAGGGGCGCCTCCAGGGACAGGTGACAGCTGTGGCCTGTGACCCTACTCTGCTCACCTTGCAGAGACAACTCAGTTTCTCCACCTATAACTCAAGGAATGCCCAGATGGGAGACCAGGTTGTCATGAAAACATTTGAGTGATCAACAAGAAGGCAGAGGAGGCTGGGTGGGCACTCGGGTGCGCCCCCAGCCCTGCAGCGCTGTGCCTGACCCTCGGGCTCCTGGAATGCCGAAGCCTGTCCCGCCCCCACCCCAGGGGGTTGAAGGCTTCCCGGCTCCTCTCCTTCAGCTCCCTGGCTCCTCTTCTTCCCCCACGCAGGGAATCATAACTGAGAGGTACAGGAGAGGGCATGAGGAGTGTAAAGAGACACCCGGGCCCTCTCCCTAACCCCTGGGCTGGAACGGGGCTCCTGCGCCGGCCTGCGCTCAGTGCTCCTCCCTCCCTCAGGACTGACGGGCGGTGCACCCAGGGGCTCCTCTCTCCCCAGAGCGACAGGGCCCAGAGAGCCGTGGGCCTCACCATGCTGGCGCCGGGCAGCAGCCCTGAGCAGAGGGGCAGGCTCGCCCTGCAGTGGAGGCAGGTCTCCTGTGAGTACACCCCTGGCCCTGGAGGAGGGTGCGGGTGGGGTGGGGGTGCCGAGGTGACTTTAGGTAGCACCATATGGGGCCTTAGCAACACTCAGGCTGCAGGGAGGCCTAGGCCAGATCTTCCTGGGATACCCGAGGCTACGTTCTGGGAAGCCAGGGTCACACCTGGTGACAGCGTCTCTACCAGTCAGAGTCACCGCTGAGTGCTGATTGGTTAGACCTGGAGTTGGAGGCCTCGACAGTTGTTCTACCTCCCCCAGGTAAGTCTCTGTGACCTTGCTGGGGTCCCCGATAAGAGAAGAGCTCTGCTGGAATGCAGGCCTGCTGAGTCTTAAACAGCCTCACGGGTGCCTGAGCTTGTCAGTCTGAGCTTGTCGGCCTGTGTTTCACAGACTGTGGCGAGCCCTTTTGCTCCCATGGGGAACTGCCCCGTTGACTGGCCTCGGCCAGGAGCTGGGTCAGCTTGGAGATATCTCTTATGCTCCTTATGCCTCCGCTTTCCCAACTCTCAGTAGAGGACCTGGTGGGCTCTTGGGAGGCGGTGCTGGAAGAGACTTTGGGGAGTGGGTCCAACCCCTCCTGCATATAGGCAGACTGAGCCCTCCATTTACCAAAAAGGGGAGGAAGTGTGAATGAAGGCAACGCCAGGCAGCTGTCAGGGTGAAAGGAGCCCTGAGAATTCTCTTTATATGTGGCAAAGGGACAAGGTCAACAAGGGCTGGTCTGCCCAAGGCTACACAGTGGCAGGGAGGAAAAGGTCCCGCGGGATGGGGACGGCATTCCGCCTGACTTCCCGCTGTGGCCAGCCCTGTGATCCAGGGCCCCACAACACAGGCAGCCTGAATTATTCACCGTGCGAGAGAGGCTGGCCCCCGAGTGACTCAGATCTCCTTTCAACCTCATTCTAGAATCACTCAACACCTCGTAGTACGGGATTATGTTTTCTTGTCACTGGAGCTTTTATGCCACCCTGGTCTCCAGGGCGGTGGGGAGGCAGGGAGTTGCTCTTCTGCCGCGGCTCTCGGCCTGCTGTCAGGCCCTTCCCTGGGAGGGGCGAGTGGCTTCTGGCGATGCAGACCCTTTTGAGAGGGAAGTTGAATGGATTGGATTTTTTTTTTTCCCCTGGGGAAAGTCAAGTCTGAAGAATGCTGATTCTCAGACGGCTTGGTGTGGTGGTGTGGGGCTGGCTGATCTGATAGCAGATAGGTTCAGAGGGGTGAGAGGTGAGCGGTGACATGAGGTAACCCAAGATGGCCAGAAAAAGGGTCTCCAGTGGCTTCCATGGCTGTGCCTGTGCTCACTTCTCACCAAGAACAGGGAGGCTCGCTGTTAGGCTGCAGGGAGGCCTAGGCCAGATCTAGCCACGTGTCAGCTCTCAGCTGTCATCAATCCTCCAGGCAGGAGAAGGGGAGAGTCTCATCCTCTTCCTTCAAGTTCCACCCTTTGGGACACCAGACACCCAGACCCCTGTTGGACAAGACTTAAGGCTGTTCAGACCCAGCTCACGGCCCATTGGTCCACCCCGACCTGGGACAGCCAGGCCCCAGGTCTCAGGTCCCAGGCCCCAGGGCGGGGATGGACCGATGGGCTGTGAGCTGGGTCTGAACTTCTCCATTACTTCTCTGGCTGGAGTCTTTTCTCTAGTCTGTGTGGAACTGACCTTGGCTGGGCTGACCTGGTGGGACTGAACTATTTTGAGCTCTTCCCAGTTCCCTTTCACGATGAGCAGGCTTCCCAGCTACTCAGGAGGACACTTAGGAGTTCTTGAGGCCGCTGTTGGGAAGGGCTGCTCCACAACGGAAGGGCACGGCTCTGATGTGATTGTTCCCTGAGAGTCACTTCTCCCAGCCCTACACACAGGACCCCATGCTCGCTACGTAGAAGAAGAGTCTTGGGCAAAAGATGGGACCGGGAAAGGAATTCTGTTAATCAGGCCATTGTGGAGGAATGCTGCCCTGTAGCCCCTAGGAACAGAAGCCCAGGCTGAGAGCCTGGATGGTGTTAGGGTGGGAGTCAATGTGAAATGCGTCCTGGGCCCTATGATTTGTCAATGTTGAAGTGGGTTTGTGCATCTTAGCCTGTCACTCCCACAGTGGAGCACAGCCTGGGCTCTAAACCCTCATGCCAAGTTGCTGGCGTCATCTTGGGTGTGGGGTTCATGGAGACCTAACAGCACGTGGGAAGCTGTGCAGGACAGGGCTGAGAGTGCTGTTTCGTGCGCTCGCCTTTCCACATACAGCTTGTCTTTAGGGCAGCTCCAGAGGTGGGGTGGGCCACAGAGGGGAGGAGCCAGCAGCCTGGCCATTTTCCATGGGAAGGAGAGACTTTGTCCCAGCAGTGACACTGGGAGAGGGCATGGGAGCAGGTTTCTCTGACAACCTTTTCTCCTGTATTGTGTCAACATCCATGGTGTCTGTAGGACCCAAGCTCCCCAGGAGATGACTGTGGGAGGCCCTGCAGGCTTCCTATCACTGTGCACCAGCATGGCTTGTCCTCTGGGCTCTGGCTGAGTCTGCAGGGTCATTCTCCACTCAAGTGATTGCTCTGCCAGATGTGTGGCAAGGCAGGGCGCCCTGCAGACACTGTGTGATGTCCATTACTATGGAAGTGGCTTTGGATTTGTTATCCTTTTATGTGGCTAATAAATGTTTATGCCTTGATTGTGGCTTGTGCCAAAGGAGATAAAGCCAAGAGCTTGTTATGATATGAGCTGGAAAGGAGGGAAGAGAAGCAGGAGGTAGTGACCTGGCCTGTTGCTTTCTTTCTCCCATCTGTCCTCCCCATCAAGGGATCACCTGCTGGGTCGCCCTGTATGCTGTGGAGGCCCTCCCCACCTGCCCTTTCTCCTGCAAGTGTGATAGCCGCAGCCTGGAGGTGGACTGCAGTGGCCTAGGCCTCACCACGGTGCCCCCAGATGTGCCCGCGGCCACCCGAACCCTCTTGCTCTTGAACAATAAGCTGAGTGCCCTGCCAAGCTGGGCTTTCGCCAACCTGTCTAGCCTGCAGCGGCTGGACCTGTCCAACAACTTCCTGGACCAGCTGCCCCACTCCATTTTCGGGGACCTGACGAATCTGACTGAGCTGCAGCTACGCAATAACAGCATCAGGACCCTGGACAGGGACCTGCTACGACACGCACCGCTCCTCCGCCACCTGGACCTGTCCATCAACGGCCTGGCCCAGCTGCCCTCTGGCCTTTTTGACGGCCTCCTGGCTCTGCGTTCCCTCTCGCTTCGCTCCAACCGTCTGCAGAACCTGGACCGGCTGACATTTGAACCCCTAGCGAACCTGCAGCTGCTGCAGGTGGGAGATAACCCCTGGGAGTGTGACTGTAACCTCCGTGAGTTCAAACACTGGATGGAGTGGTTCTCCTATCGAGGTGAGCACAGCCGGCCCGCTGGGGCCCCAGGGATCGGGACAATCACCTCTGGCCCCACACTTTCCTCCTGGCGGCTGGGTGCTGACTCAGAGAGCAGGCCAGGGGAAAGAAGGGGGCGACCCTGCCTCTGTGCCAGCTCGGCTAGAAAAGTCACAAGCCTCCCCTCAGATGAGCCATCACCCTTCCTGCCAGTGGGAGAGAGGCTGGTGCTGCTCCCTCCACCCCCACCCTCCCCTCCCTGCTCTGCATCCCCTCCCCAAGCTACCTCCCCGCTTTCTCCTAGGAGGACTCACAGAACTGGATCTCCCTTTCGTAGGTTACATAAGGGAAGTAAAGACACCTGGACTTTGTATCCCACCAGGTTTGCCTGTGGGCTTCCCCGGTGTGGTAGAAGAAGGGAGAAAAACAGCTCTTCTTCTGAAGAATACAGCCATCTCTTAAACACCTACCCTTACACGAGAGGGGAATAGAATGAATCCTCAGTAAAACCACAGCTTCCTTTTGGTGACAGTGCCAACTTCCTCTCCCAAGAAGTTTTGTCATCCAGACTTTAAGAAGTCAAATGAGTTAGGTTTTACTTTCTTCCCGTCCCCTTTTCTTTAATGTGGGAAAGTGCTGTAATGACCTATGATATGGTCACATGACATGGGAAAGGAGGGTGCGCAAGACGGTGGTGAGAAGGGCCAGATCTGCCCTTGAATTTCGGCTCTGCCACCTGCTAGCTGTGTGATCTTGAGAAAGCTGGTTACCCTCTCACTGTGGCACTGTAAAGTGGGAAGGAAACAGTATCTATTTCATAGGGTCATTGTGAGGATGAAATGCGGTAATGCATGACATGCGGCTTGAGAGGTGCCCAGCACAAAGTGAGTCCCCAATAAAACGTTCATTTATCTGTTCACTTCCTGGTAAGAATCAAATACTAAGTGGACTTGAAACGCCATTTGGTGCCCAGCACAAAGTACATGCTCAATGAATGTCTGCTGAGCTGATGAATCAATATTTAAGCAGTGAAAATAATGCCAATGCTTTTTGTTAAAGTCTTACCACTTTCATTTCATCTCCAGCCACAATTTCAATTATTTCCGTGAAATTCTTCTGTGTTAGTTAATTAAAAATGTTTTACATACTATAAAGTGCCACAAAATGTTAGTCACTATGATAATTTCTCCCATTTTCATGAGGGGGAAATAATGATTATTATTTGTATAGTTTCCAGTTTACCAATGTCTTTTCATGTACATGATTTTAATCCTTACAGCAACTAATTGAGATAGACCTTCTTATTTTACAGCTAAGAAAACTAAAACTCATAAGTAATTAAATAAATTAAATAATTTTCACAAGATGACGCAGCCAGGATTCAACTTTGGGTCTTCTGAGCAGGGAAATGAGGCTGCACCCCCATCAGCACTCAGCTCTGCATCCCCAGGCAGTACTGATACATGTTCCTGGGATGTGAGGTTTGCTGCAGGCCACCCAGGTGTCAGCCGCATAGCGGAACTACTAGGCCAGGTGTCTTCAGACCCTCCTCTGCTATGGTCGTCAGGAACTGAATTCCCAGCACAAAAAGGCATGCCAGGAGAATGTGCATTTTTCAGACTTTTTCAATAGCAGAATTGCTTTCAACCTTGCATTTCTTAAAAACAAAATCCTGGAATATTTCCATTGGCATCCCAGGGAAAGATTGATGCCTACTGTATGAGGAGACTTGCAGCAGACGGGCTGCAGAGAGAGCTGCCAGTGACGGAGTGGCTGCAGCCCGCGTCTCTTCAGCAGGGGTCTAGTGCCTGCATCTAGATTTCACTGGAAGCTGAAAGAGGGTCAGAATCCAGCTTCCACTTTCTAGGGGACGTCTAGGCGGATTGTTGTCCTCAGCCACCCTCTCTCTCACCCCACCCCTGTCCTGCATCTGTGTCTCCCTATGTCTGAGCCAGGCTCCACCACCATCATGAAGACGTCTTGGCGAGCCTGGGCGCCCATGTACCCACACCTCCTCATCAGCACCAGCCTCCTCTCCTTGGCCTCATGTGCCTCCAGGATTCCCCCTCCAGTTGCCTTTGTACTCACAGGGCTGTGGTTGGGGCACTGATGGGGCCATTGGATTGCTCCTAAGGAGGAAAAGGAGAACATTCCTGCCAACTCTTTTCCTCCCTACACCAAAAAGGGAGCTGCCCATTCTTAGGCAACCAAAAGGTCTTGCATGAAGGGGCAGTGGCAGAGGCAGGCGGTTTTGACTTTTGTCCTTTGAGTGAGATGTAAGAACCCTAGAAGGATAAGATGCTGTGTTGAGAACAGTATCCTGGGCTCGCAGACAGGTGATCAGAAGGCAGATTCAGGGGCAGACAGTGTGGCAGGGACACTCAGCTTTCTGCAATGACAGCCCTTTCCTGGGCACCTCCCGGTGTTAGCACTGCCTTACTCTGTGGGTCAGTTTGGCCCCGGAGAGGACAGGCCGGATGAAAGCGGCTGCGAGCTTCTCTATAAAATGGGAATAAAGACAATATCCATTTCACATGGCTCCTGTGAGGATGAAATGGCACGATATACGTAATTCACTGTGGACTTGGCTCAATCAATGCTGTTTTCCCTCCTCCGCTTCCTCTTCTATAGATGGCGATTCCAGGATTGACTACATTGCTGATAAAAACTACCTTCTGGGGCTTCCGTTTTGGGGAGCTGGGGATGGGGAGAGGGAGTGCAGGTTCTGGATGCCTGGTCAGCCCCTCTTTCTCTCTCCTGCATGCAGGGGGGCGCTTGGACCAGCTTGCCTGCACCCTGCCCAAGGAGCTGAGGGGGAAGGACATGCGGATGGTCCCCATGGAGATGTTCAACTACTGCTCCCAGCTGGAGGACGAGAATAGCTCAGCTGGGCTGGATATTCCTGGGCCACCCTGCACCAAGGCCAGTCCAGAGCCTGCTAAGCCCAAGCCCGGGGCTGAGCCAGAGCCGGAGCCCGGCACAGCCTGCCCACAGAAGCAGAGGCACCGGCCGGCGAGTGTGAGGCGAGCCATGGGCACGGTGATCATCGCAGGGGTCGTGTGCGGCATCGTCTGCATCATGATGGTGGTGGCTGCTGCCTATGGCTGCATCTACGCCTCCCTCATGGCCAAGTACCACCGGGAGCTCAAAAAGCGCCAGCCCCTGATGGGGGACCCCGAGGGCGAGCACGAGGACCAGAAGCAGATCTCTTCTGTGGCCTGAGCGCCCACTCCCACCCGGCCAGGTAGGAAGTGCGGGGAGAGCACGCGGCATTGCTTTGCCACAGCCTCCACCTTGACCCAGCGCTGGCCACTGCCTCCCCCAGTCCACTCTCCTCCCCGCCCTCCAGCAGACAAGCCACAGCAGGCTCTCTCCCTGCACTTTCGAGGCTCCCTGGAAGCCGCCGTGCTGGGGGCTCCTGTGGATGCTCCTCTTGGAGCCAGTACATCTTTGGAACATCTGGGAGAATCTCCCTAAGCTTTGGCCACGGCAAAGCAAGGAGGTGTGTGCAAGAGGAGGCTTCCGGACTGGGCATTCCCCTGTCGCCCTTCCTGCCCTGGGGTGGCCACAGCTGGTGACTCTTCCTACCTTGCTGGTACCACCTTACCTGCATTGAGGGGACGGGGAGGGAAGGATCTGAGGGATGAAGGTAGATTTCTGAGAGTCTCTCCTAAGCCAGAAAGACGTTCTTAACACCCCTGCAGTGTGAAAGCTGGCCCAGCTCTACAACTGTTGGTACCAATGTGCAAACACACCAGCCCTGCCATCTGGACCCAGCACTCAGAAACACCATACACCCCTGGCTGACGCCATCATGCCTCTGGATCTGCTATAGACCACACTGACCACATGCTCCTGGATTCACTGATTTACTCACTCACACACCCATTGCATCACCAGTGCCGTCACATGGATTGAAATAATACACACACACACACACACACTCACATTCTCACACTCACACGGTCACATGGAGATGGAGGCTATGAGCACTCGGACAGCAGAGACACGCTCTTCCCTGGGGGCCTCCCTGAGATCACAGAGCCGCTCGCTTGCTCACTGCAATCTTCTCAAGTCAACAGCGAGAAGGAACTCAAACAGTAACACCAGGATCCTTTGAGATCCTTTAAAGTGGGCCAAAGTGGTGCCACTGGAGCAGACTGCCTGTCACCATGGTAACTCTCTCACACCTCTCCTGCTGGGCTTTCCCGGGACACCCCCCAGGGGCCTGGAGCAGCTGCATGTGTGCATGGCGGCCTCCTGAGAATCCAGCCACACACCACTGGTGTTGCCTCGGTCCTGCCCACACACATCACAGCACCATGCCCTGCGGGGCCCCCACCGATTCCTCCACAGCCTGCAGCCTGGCACCGTGACTCTGTGCCTCTCACCTTCCATCTTCAGTACTCCTGGCCTATGACTTCAGGGCTGGGACATGGTGGTGCTTTGCCATTGGTGGCACCCTCTGGGGAGAGCAGGTGGCAGGCAGAGAACACGGTGGCTCCCCTGAGGCTCGCTGTCTGCCAGCTTATCGCAGCCAGAGCCCGGGAGCGGGAGCGGGTGGCCACATGCTACCCAGAGGCTCCCAGGATGGGGCCTCTGTTCCGGGCTTTGTCTGCTCAGTGTGGCTCCCCAGAGCACTTCCTTGCACCCAGGCGGGAGCCAAACCAGAGAGTGGGTGGGGAGCCTATCTGGGACGGAGCCACCTGCTGCCAAGGCAGTGCAGGTTTTCCAGGTTACTTGTCCCCCTCCCCAGCTCCGTCCCTCCTCAGAGTGTGATGACGGTGGGTATCTAGGTGTAGAGTGTGATGACGGTGGGTATCTAGGTGTAGAGTGTGATGACGGTGGGTATCTAGGTGTAGAGTGTGATGACGGTGGGTATCTAGGTGTAGAGTGTGATGACGGTGGGTATCTAGGTGTAGAGTGTGATGACGGTGGGTATCTAGGTGTAGAGTGTGATGACGGTGGGTATCTAGGTGTAGAGTGTGATGACGGTGGGTATCTAGGTGTAGAGTGTGATGACGGTGGGTATCTAGGTGTAGAGTGTGATGACGGTGGGTATCTAGGTGTAGAGTGTGATGACGGTGGGTATCTAGGTGTAGAGTGTGATGACGGTGGGTATCTAGGTGTCGGGCTCACAGGCTCAGGGGGCATCAGGCTCATCTCTGGCTCTTGGATGGAATCTCGATGGGGGCTCAGGAAGAGGCCAGCCAGAACCCTGAAGCCAAGGGTCTGAGCAGAGGGAGTTGGCAGGCCTAGCTCCTGTGCCCCCCTCTAAGCCTCCCTGCTCGTGCGGCAGTGGGTGAGTGAGGTGGGCTGGGGGCCTGGAGGAGTGCCTTTGAGGAGGTCGGTCCTGGCAGGTGGACAGAGGACGCCTGGCATGGGCTACTTACTGGGACCCTAGGCCACCCTGGCCACAGCCACAGTCTTCCTTCTTCTTTTGGTGTGCAGGCTGGTACCAGATCTGGGGATTTTCTAAAGGGACTGGGGGAGGGGAGGGCATTGTCAATGGTGGTATCTTTAGCCTGAGACAGAAGATTTTTAAAGGCAAAATTATATTTCTGGTTTGTTGTTTCAGAAGACCAATAAAGACTGTATTTTCCTACGTACTTCCTGGTTTCATTGGGAGGGAAGGGGACTTGGGTGCCAGGAGAGTTGCTTCCTGTCCCCCACCTCCCCAGGAGACTGGAAAAAGTGCCAGTGGCCATGACCCTGATGCGTAGAGCTCTGATGACAGACGGTGCCTCCCGCCCAGGGCCAGGGCTGGGGCAACACTGGGAGAGGGCGGAGGCTGAGTCCTGGATCAGAGCGAGGCCCTGTGGCTGGGGGCAGTGAGCTCGTGGCCTGGCAGAGCCAGGATGGTACTTCCATCCCGACCTGACAGGCAGCTTCTTGAGCCTTAGGGCAGCTTAGCTGGGTGGCACTGAGGTTGTGGTGCGAAGGTGAGCTGGGGAGCCCGCTGTGGCCGTGCCCTGTGGGTGCTGCTCATCCACCCAGCCTTGACATGAATTGGCCCTGGCAGCCAGGACAGATGGGCTTGTGTGGCGAGAAGGCACTGTTTGCCCAGAGGATGCCACCGCACAGTGGGAGGGGAGGGCAGTCGGAGGGGCCTCTGATGACTGAGTTCTTTCAGCCTCACTGGCTGCTGGCGGGGAGGAGGAGCCCATTCAGGGCTTACTAGGGCACCAGCAAACCACACTCTGGGCCTGCAGAGTGAACCCTCCACGGGGCTCAGCAGGTGGGCCCCAGAATTACGGACTGGAGGATTGGGGAATGAGGCACCGAGTAGAGGGGATGAGGAAGAGCATCAGACCTCTGGGATTATGAGTACACGGCAAGCCCCAGTGAAGAGTGGGGTCAACGCTCCGCCCGAGACCTCCCTCCTTGGCTATATGGTTCATTAGTCTTCAGAGGCCGAGGTGGAATTTTCTCCTTCCTAGGATCTTCCTTTGGATAACAACCCAGCAAGCCAGGAGCAAACCCTGGAGTGAAGTGAACCATCGGGGTCCCCCGGGAGTTCAGCTCCACTCCACGGCAGAGCCAGGGTGTCCGCCTTCCCCAGGCAGTGATAAGATGTTGCTCTCCTATAGCCCTAATAATTACAGCAGGGCCCAAGACAAGTCTTCCCAAGCCCCACTGCAGAAGCAGGAACGGGGCCCCTCCCAGGCCTGCCTGGCACAAGTCTCGGTCATGCATATGTGTGTAATTCAAATGTCATGGTTCCCAGACAGAAGCCCTCAAAGGTCTGAAGGCTGGGCCCGTACCGAGGCCAACCTCTCAGGAGGGGAGACCTCTTGCAGCCCTGGCCGGCAGGAAGGGCCTCTGTGCAGGGCTTGTGTACACTGCAAGTCGTTCTGGAAGAACGCCCGTCTGCCGGACAAACCTTGCCCATTACAGCCCCTCCGTCCTGGGGCTTGACCTCATGCCTTGCCTAGGGCGTGGAGGACATGGAGAATTGAAAACAGATCCTGATCCAAAAGTTAGATCTCTGGAAATTTTGCAGTAGCTGTCTATAAACCGCCTGCTTAGGGATGAACACAATCCCTCCTGGTCTGCTGCCCTTCTGTGTGAGCCGGTGGCGTGAGACACGGCAGTGACGTGCAGCCCGCCGCTGCCCCCGTGGCTGGGCTGAGTGCCCGTCTCCTAACTTCCCCTCGAGCTCGGTGCACAATCGTCACTACACAGCCCCCACCACAGACACCACACTCGGCAGGCCTGGCGCTCACACACTCACAGTGCCAGCCGTTTCCAGGGACAGCAAACGCACCACCCACCCCTCCTTCAGCAACAGGCTCCAGCTGGCCCCAGGATCAGGGAGGCTGAGCCACAGGCCAGGGAGAGGAAGTGACAGAAGGAGACCAAAAGAAAAATCGTAATTGAAGTATCAGGTCTCCAGCACCCCATTTCTTTTCCTCTGGCATTCACGCACTCCAGAGTGTCAGAGCGATTGTCTGCAGTGAGTTAAACTGGAGGCACTGGGACACTGTTTCTATGGCAACCCCTCTCAGCTCTTATTCAGCTCTGAGTTAAAAATGCTATCAAATAATTGGAGAGTGCAGGAAAGCACAGCCAGCAGCCTGACCTCCTGTCCACTGTCTTTCCTAGACCTCCAGGTGTACAGGAGCTGAGAAGGCCCCCTTCACGTGGGAGCAGCACAGGCACTGGCTTGGCCGGGAGCACAGAACAGTCTGTAGGGAGACGATTTCAGGGTCAAAGTTTGGCCCGGAAATCACGTCTGGGTTTAGTGTGCCCTGGGCCCAGGGAAGCACAGCAACTGGGAGGGCACAAATCCCTTCCAAGGGCTGCAGGTGGCTGCATCGCAGACGACCAGTGACACGGGGGTTTCTACCTGTGACGATTCGGCAATGTCAGACGGAGCCGTTCTCCCCCCATCACTTATCCCAGAGTGGCACACAGCCCAGGACCCCAACTCAGAGTGGCCCTGGTGCCCTGAGGTGGGAAGACAGAGCCCAGCCAGCTCCTTCCATCCCCTTTGCCCTGACCCTGTCTGCTTTGTCCCCATCCTGCTGCGAGAGTCCTCCCCTGGCCAGGGCCTCAGTTACAAGGCAGGTGCCTGACAGCTGCGTTCATGGAGCCAGTACGGCCGAGTTCGAGTGCCTGTTGGATCACCCAATGTTTCAGAACACAGCTGGGTTCCAGATACTGAAGCTAAAACAAGGGTAAGGAGGGCTTCATTGCAGGGACCTGATCTTTCTCAGACAGGCAGAGACACCAAGGACTCTGCGGCACTAAGAAACTGAAAGTCAGGAGAAGCTTGTGAGGGTCACAGTTGCTCTCATCACATAAGCCATGGCAAACTGCAGCACGGGGCAGTGAACCTGGGTTCCAACAAGAGGCGGTCTGCATTCAAGTCCCAGCCTCATTCATTACTAGCTATGGGACTTTGGGCAGGTAATTTTTCTGGGTCTCCGTTTCCTCAGCTGTAAAATAGAGCCCAAACCATCCCCTTCGCTGGGTCACCCCAAGGACTGCATGGGAGGCAGTTTCCACAGTGTCTGGCACATGCTGAACATACATACTGAGCTCATGCCTTAGGGGTTCGAGTCACAGTCCCACTTCCCTCTTAAGCAGGATATGAGACCCCAAGGCAATAGGAGATGGAGCACGCAAGCGGATGACACAGGAATCAGCATCCATTGTTTGCTATGTAAAGAGGCAAGACCTCTCGGTGGAATAACACTTTGGGGAAGAGACCGGTCTGGACTGGATTATGGCATCCGATCCCCGCTGGCTGGGGCGCTTTGAGCCAAACGTTCTGAGCCTATGCTCCTCATTTATAACACAGGCACTGACAATGATACCTACACTCTAAAATATTCATAAAGGTTAAATAAGTTAATATTGCAAAAGAGCTTTCTCAAGCTTTAATGTTTAGGCAAATCAGTAGGAACCTCAGTGAAGTGCACGCTGGTTGAATAGACATGGGCTGGAACCCGAGACTGTGTGTTTCTAACAGAGGCCCAGGCAATTTCAGTGCTGCTGGTCTTCAGGTCATCTATTCAATAGCAAAGCTTTCAAGAAGTTACCACACTGTAAATACTTAGTAAATATTAGCTCTATGATGATGATGATGACTGGTTAGCTTTATGATGATGACGATGATTGATAAAAGGCCTAGAATAAAACAGCTCTGCCTGCCAGCCTTCCTTTCAGCTACAGAATGCCTCAGTAATGCTCTATTAACCCGCAGGAAGTGTTTCTCAAGAGAAGCTTGCATAGAGTAAACATATTGTATGGAAGAGGCAGTGGGCGGGGGTGGCGGGGGTGCTGGGCGGCAGTCTCTGTCCGAGGTGGCCGTGCAGATCTCTAGCCTCTCTGGGCTTCACTTTGCTTACTTCATGAATACTTTTACATCTAAAGTTTTATCGTTTTACAAATGAAACGGCTTAGGAAGGGTGCACTTCCGCCCATCCCACATTTCACCGGCAGGACTGTGGCCCTGGCCACGTGCGGGGCCTCCTGCTGTGATCTATGCCTTGCTTTTGACACTGACCCCAGCTTCCCGGCCTTGGCGCCACAAGGGCAGCTCCTACCTGCAGCAATGGCTGTCTTCTTGTCCACGGTCACCGCCACAGCTGTGCTTGCCGTCACCACCGTGGGCTCACCCGTACTTTCTGGGGAAACAAAGACAACTCAGTCACTGGGGAAGAGCTGTGGCTGGGGCAGGTGGAGCGCTACCGCTTTCTTGGAATAGGAGACGGGAATAAAAGCAGGCGAAGACATCCTTGGAAGACTTGAGGTGAGGGTGGGGACAGGGGTCGTGTTTGGAGAAGTAGCTGCTGTGATGGTCGTGCCCCAGCACGGGTCTTGGACAGACACATACGTGGCCTCTGGCCACCAGAACAGTGCGGGGCTGCAGTGTCCCTACGACACCGGGGTTTCTGCCTGTCTGTCAGCTGCAGCATGCATCTTGCCCACAACACCCATGTCTCGCCCAGTGATCCCTTCCAATGGAAGGAAGGATAGGCTGCATTTCAGCACTGGGTGGTGGGTGATCCTGGATTGCTCTCTGTAAGTCTGCATGAGTCAGAGAGGATGCCGACAGTCAGTCCCATTCAGGAAGATGCCACAGCTGAGCCACTGTGTGGGCCTGGGCAGCGAGGCGACGGACCCTCCACGCACAGCCACTCTCTGGGTCTTTCACTTGCTTCACAGCTGACGCTCCACTTCTGAGACTCTCTGCAGCAACTCAAGGCAAGCCCTGAGGCTCCTGAAGGCCACAGGGCTTGCCTTGCATTGCTCTCTCCACTTCTTCTGGAACAATCAGGCCACCATAGGTGCACAGTTTAGAGGGCAGTTTCATCTCCACATTGAAGCAGAGCTTTCTGGCTCTGACTGGGGCTGGCTACTGCAGGACCCCAGGCTTCTTCATTCTCATCAGTCCCTGACCCCGGACTTGAATTTCAAAGCACTCTTGTCTGCAGGTGAGATGCAGATTAAACTTCTGAGAAAGGGGCAAACATTTTCTGATGTGCTATCATATTTTGTTAGAATGTCTTGATGTCAAATGTTGCACGAAGCAACGGGATTCTTGTGCGGCAATTATTACAACAGTGTCAGTTGTCCTGGGACTTCACCACCAGCTTCGCTTCTCACATCTGCCACGTGGCCAAGATGACCCATCACACCTGCGGTCATCAGATATCTTAAGAAACCTAAAACTGCAGTCTGATTCCAGGAACTTCCAATACGTAAGGTTGTCCTTGATTCTAGAAATTTGCCCATGATGTCGAAGGGCCCACAATTCCCCACCTTGCGTCTAGAGACATCTCGGAGGTAGTGATGTGGCGGCCCTGACAGTATTCTCTGGGTCCCACTGCCCATTTTCTGGGACAGACTTTCTATTGCATTTGTAGCCCAGCCAGCAGAGGCTTGTAGGAAACACTGATGTGAGGATGTGGAGACCCTAACGATGCAGTCTCGGCGGACATCAGGGATTTCAGTGCCTGGCTCGCCGTGGCGACCCGGCCCAGCACCTGAGGGGAATGATCAGGGCACCAAGTGCAGGAGGGGGCAGGGCCCAGAGAGAGGTGGGCTGTGGGCATATCGCTGAGGCGCTGCTGTGTGCGGACAGGTTTCTAGGCCAGTGACTGCGCCATGCAGCTCCATGTGGGCAGGACTTAGCCCACCAGGCCCTGGCAAAAGGCAGCCATGCCAGCCTAGAGAGACGGGAGCTCCCCCCCACCCTGGAGGCAGCTGCTCCTCTTTTCCCCATTGAAACGCAGTTGTTTTCCTCCTCTTGGGGTGGAAGGGAGTGTGCAGAGGTGGCCACGTGTCTAAGCGTGTGCGTGCGCTGAGCGGGTGAGCGGGCTGTGGAGAGGAAGTGGGCTCCGCCTCCCTCCTCACCAGGCCCCCTTTTTGGGCTCCAGCTTCCCTCTTTTCTCCTCGTGGCTCAGCTTCTCACCCACCCACCCTCCCACCTCATCGCCACATAAAGCTCCCCCAGCAGCCAGCAGCTCAGTCCTGGTGGATGCGGGCAGGAGGCGACCTGTTATCAGGGCCCGGGGCCTCACTACAGAACCTCTCCAGGGGCCTGTGGGTGCCCTCCCTGGGGAGCCCACTGTGCTGCTATCGAGGGCGTGGCCATGGAGGATGAGCTGCCTCTTTCAGCCTTGGGGTGGACGGTGTGGGAAGAAGGGGTCTCCCCTTTGCTTCCAGAGCCTTCCTGCTCGACTTGAGTTGGCAATAAAAACTCCCCCTCCCTCTTTCCTTACCTTCAGTATGGTAATGGGGGCCTGGGCTTTGATTAGGGCAGTGCCTGACTCTGTGGCTCCCTTGCTGTGTGACCCTGGGCAAGTCACAGAACCTCTCTGAGCCTCAAGTTCTCCTTGTATTGAGGGATGACGACAGCACTTATCTCATGGGGTTGTATAGATTAAATGAAAAACACGTGGAAAAATGTTTTGTGAAGCATCGTAGTTGTTGGCACGTGTGTAGAGGGAACCGGCACAGACAGGAGGGGGAGCATAGCACCAGGTGAGGAAGGCGGAATTCTGGAGGGGGCAGGGCTGGAGCTCCTCCCTGCCGTTTGCCTTCCCTGTCCTTGTCCCAGGAGGACCCCTGGGATCCTGGGCCTCCCCAGCCATCAGCTCCAGGGCATCTCTCCATCATGACGCTTGAGGATGGTTTTGGCAAAGTGGTGGTGGAAGGCCTCTGGCGGAAGGGCACACTAAAGGGGAAGTTCTGAGTGACCCCAGCCCTGGCTCTCCTTTCAGAAGTCTCCATCCTCCTGCACCCCTCCTGGGGCTCAGCCCCCCTGCCTGTGCACACCCTCCAGGCCCCTGGATCCACGTGCTGGAATGGGATCATCCGCCCCAGCACTCACCTGCTGGAGGGCTGGCTGTGCCCTGCACTCTGGGACCCCCTGGACAAGCCCCCGAAGTTCCCTGGGCCACAGTCGCTTTGAGTATAAATCAGGAGCACCAGGCTATGCAGACACTGAAGCCTCTTCAGGTCTAAACATTTGGCGATTTTTCTGGCGCTCTGTTAGAGTCACTTAATTTTTCCTATTTTGGTTGTTTTCCAGAATGGGGGCTGGGGCTGGCTGGCAGTTGGGTGCCCATCAACTCTGAGAGTCTTCCTGGCCCCTGGTCTTGCAGGGATTTTGCGACTGCCTCATACCCCACCCTCCCTGCCACCTGCCCAGCACAGCCTCTCTCTTGAGCTGAGAGGGGCTTGTGGAGCAGACTGGGAGTTCCCTGAGGCTGTTCTGGGTGGTCCTGAGTAACTGGGGACTGGCCGCTTTCTTTCTGTTTGGGAAGAGCAGGGCAGCCCCAGTGACTTGGTGAGTACTGCAGCCCCTAATGAAACCACCCATCTGGGTAGTTGATGAAACTTTCACAGACATGCAGGATAAATAGAAGAATCTTAGAGATCGACTCTTCGGATCTCATATGTGGAGTCGGGGCTAGAATCCCGTGCTGGATTTTTAAATGCCAGCTTTGATGGCTGGCTAGGAAATAAAAAGATCAGGCCCACCTTCAGCGCCGGACCTGTGGTGTGGGAAGGCGCCAGTGAGCTTTCTTCAGTCACCATGCATGGCAGGAGGGAAGGCAGGAGGGGAACCCTGGTGGCCTGGACATTCTATTCCATATCTCGTTCCCATTTCCCACTAAGAGCACAGCAGGAGGAGCGATGAGACTGGCCTGAGACTGGCCCAGCCCCAGGAGCACAGGGCCGTGGGTTACCTGGTCCTTCTGCCCAGCGGAGGTTGAAGACGAAGCTGCCAGCAGGATGCTCTGAGGCCTGGCGGTACCACAGTGGGAAGCTGTCCAGGGTGAACACACTGGCCTCGTCTTCAGGCGTCAGGAACTTCCTGCAAGGAGGAAGATGTGGTACCTCTCCCCAAATCTGTGAACACAGTCGTCCCTCTTTCTTGTTCTCATACGAGGTCATCTTGGCTGGGCTAGGAGAGTGATTGTAGCCCCTAAATTAGCACTGCCCCAGACAATGTTTCCCAGCAATTCTGGCCTTTTCCAGAAACAAAATGATGTTGCATCTGACTAGCAGCTAGAAGAGGTATAGGGTCTGCATAATGAGGAAATACTTTCCATTTTTATGTAAACTCTTTTGCCTGCAGCGTTTCTTTCTTTTGGATAGAGCTTAATTTCTTCTTGTCTGGCTCATTGGCACGTCTGAGGGAGGAAGCTGCAGAGTCGGCTCTGTCACTGCACTAATAGGAGGGCATCAACCCCCCAAACGGTTCCTTCAAGAGGATTGCCTCTAGGCTTTTGCATGCATGATGAGTTTCCTTTTTTCGAGCAGCTTTACCTTGCTAATTATGGTTTTGCATTCCCTGAACACACAGCAGCCCACAGAAGGGAGTGTTTGGCCAGAAGCAGAGTGGGAGGCAGGGAGAAGCGGGATGGGGGTGGGGAGCAGACACATTGCTGTGGATAATCCACAAGGTGGATAACTGAGATTTGGTGCTGAGAGTGACGGGCTCACATGTACCAGAAGCAACCTGCCTTGTGACACAGTTCCTGGGCTGCCATTCACCTCAAGTCTAGGTGAAGGGAGCCCCCGGGAGTGGTCGCAGGAGGCAAAGGCACTGGGAAGGTCTGTCTGCCTCGAATCTCCTGCTTCCAGTCTTAGAAGCCTCTGAGAGGGAGCGAGGGAAGGGTCAGGGAGGCAGTGGTGCTCTTTTCTCTCCACCTCCGCAGAGATGGGTGGGGGGAGGAGGGGAGGGAGGAGGGAGGGAAAGGGAAGAGCAACTTAATTTGTTTTCCTAGAAAGCCTCAGCTTTGCTTAGCAAGTGTGGATTTGTCACAGAGTCCTGGAAGAAGCTCAAAGATGGCGCTCCGTGGCTGGGTGTGCTTAGCAAGAGGAGCAGCTGGCGGGTGGGAGGCGAGGAGAGTAGGGTCAGTTCGGCTCAGGGGCCCTGGGCTGCTCTCCAGGTGCGTGAAGGTCCTCACCTGTTGGAGCCTCCTGGGTTGCGAAGCGGCAGGTGGCACTGCTCGCCCCCGGACCCCTCCTCTGGGCTCCCATCCTCCTTTGAGCACCCGGGTGGGCCAGCCCCTGATTCCCCCAGAACCCGGCCTTGGCTTAGAGCAGGGTTTCTCAGCCTCGGCACTGGTGACATTTTGTGCAGGCGATTGCTGCGGGGGCTGCCCTGGCCTCGTAGGATGTTTAGCGGCATCCCTGGCCTCCACCCACTAGATGGCAGTAGGATGCTCTCTGCCTCCCACAGTGTGACAAGCAAAAGTGTCTGCAGACATTGCTGAATGTCACAAAATCACCCCCAGTTGAACATTCCTGGTGTGGAGGCCTGAGCCTTCCATGGCCTACAGGGAGTTGGGCCTGGATTCCTGCCAGGTAGAGTAAGAAACCACAACTCTGCCACACCAACGTGGGAGTGGGTGGTTCATGAAGGCTCTGTGGGGTGAGCGCTCCACCTACCACAGGGCCCCAGCAGCACCTCCTCTCCCCTTAGGGGTGGGGAAAAGAGACACCAGCCAGAAGATTCAGCCTGCCACACAGAGACCAGCCCAAAGAGGAAAGCAATTTCGGCTTTCTCCCTTAGAGATTCCTATGGTGGATTCTCTGACCCACCCTCAACTTCAAAGTCTCTCTCCCTGACTGGTCCAGCCTCCATCATCTCCTAGGGACACCACCACCAGGAGGTGTGAGCCTTCAGGGAAGGGCTGCTTTTCCCACCATCCCAATCTGTCAATCCCAATCCTTCTGCCCTCCTGGGCTCCCAGGGGTCCAGCATGCTGGAGATCCCGTGCCAGTCCACCCACAGCCCAGGAACACACCGTGGGGCTCTGCCCCTCTCTGCCCTGTAGGGATTGGCCTCCCAGGGTGGCCGGCCCAACCCACCTGTCGGAGACCTTCTCGGAGCCCACAAACAAGCTGCTTCTCAGGAGTCCAGCCCGGGTGCCCAGGAAGGCCATGTCCACCACCTGCTCAGCCTCTCTGTGTGGCAGACAGAGTGGAAGTGGTCACCATGGGGCTGTGGCAATAGCTTGGGGGAGACCTGCAGGGGTTTGGGGGCCTCTCCTTGCTCCTGCCCAGCCTGGCTCAAGGGAGACTTTCCAGGAAGGCTGGGTTCCTGGGAAAGGGGCCAGGACGTGCACCCTGCTGGCATCCATGGTGCACATCAGGTGTCAGGCCCGGCTTCCGGGCAGCATCTGCCTATGAAGTGGAGCCCTGGGCCTCTGCCTCTCTGCCCTGGCAGATCTAGCTCCTAATTTGTTCTCCTGGCTTTTGGGGAGTTAGATCTAGAAGACGGAACTTGGAAGGGAGATTCTGTCCTGGGACCTAAGGAACAGGGACTTCTCATGCCCAGCACATAGCTGGCACCTCCTGGTCTTATAGCCCTCCACATACTTCCCTTATTACGGAAATGTGACGGGAGGGGGAGCAGGCACTGTCCACACCCACCCAGGAGAAGTCCCAGTGAACCTCATAACCTTGCTGTTGAGACTGGAAAGAAGACAGACCCATGAGCTTGTTGGTGTCACAAACCTCCCTCCCGGTTTCAAAGCCACAATACTTTGACCAGGGTGGGAAGTCATCACTTTTAACCCAGGTGATGTTCTTGTCTTTGGCACAGTCGACTGGAAGCTATTACCTAGTTCCTCTCCATGTCCACGGGTGTGTGCTATAGTGAGCATACAAAGTAGGCAATCCTGAAGCACTGCCAGACTCAGAGGCTGGACTGTGGGGGTCTCCCTCATGGATAGACCCTGCAGTGTCTATGGTCTGGAAAGTCACTGAGGGAAAGGGTCTCCCCCACCCACTCCCATGCTGTAGCCAGGGGCCTTGTACAGGGTGTGCACGGGGTCATAGGACTCCAGCCTCACAGAGCCCTGCAGCAGACCTCTGAGTGAGACTCTTTGGGAACAGGTCCTAAGCTCCTGGTTATCCCTAAAGCTTCCTGATTCAATTCTCTGTTCAAAAGCAGAGAGAATGCGCTAATGGGTCTCACTACCCAGAACCTGGCTTCAACAATCACCAGCCAGGGGCTGGTCTCAATTCAGCCACTGCCTCCTCCAGTCCCTCCACTAGATTATTTTGAAGCAAATCCCAGATATTTCATGGGCAAATATTTTAATTTATACAATCAAAATACAAATAATTTTTTTAAAAAACGTTGATGCCATTCTTACACCTTAAAAAAAACCTGATGATTCATTCATATCATCAGATAATCCAGTCGCCTCATGAATTACTTTTAAGTTTGGCTGAATCAGAATCTGCCTAAGGTTCATGCATGGCAACTGGTATCTCTTAGTTGTCTGTCTTTCTCTGTCTTTATTGAGATATCATTCAAATACCATCCAATTCACCCACCTAAAAGCGTGTGATTCAGTAGTTTTTAATGTATTCACCGAGTTGTGCGACCATCAGCACTGTGAATTTCAGAACATTTTCATCATCCCAGAAAGAAACCCCATAACCATTAGCAATCATCTTTGGCCTCTTTTAACCTGATTCCCTTTCTCTCTCCACTCTCCCTCTCCCCTTTTCTTTTCCTTGCAATTGATTTGTGGAACAAACAGAGCGATAAAGGGCGCTTGCCTGTGGGGTTCTCCGGTTCTGGCCTTGGCGGATGGCCACCCTGGGGTGCTCTTCAGACTGCTCTGTGTCCCCTGCGTTTCCTGTCAACTGGCTGTGAGACCTCAGGGCCTAACCGGGTTCGGGTTTGTTTTTACCAGACTGTTCTTCACAAGAGGCACACACTCTCTGATTGATTAGGGCATGAAAAATACATGTATTCTTTTGTTTCTTATTTTATTTTTACCTGAAATACCTGTATAAGGAAAAACTTCTCCTCATCAATATTTAGTTATCCTGAAGTACAATTTTTATAGAAGAGGCAGGATAAATAATTTATTCTTTGTGTTTCTTTGTTGGGTTTTAGAATAATGAGTTGTTTTCCTAACAATCTTCCAAAGATGGCCAATGAGGTTTTTTTTCCAGGATCATTATGAACCCAAGGATTTTAACATATTTCATATGTTTTAATTCATTGCAGTTATTATTATTATTTTTAATTAAAGACAGGATCTCACTATGTTGCCAGGCTGGCCTTGAACTCCTGGGCTCAAACGATCCTCTTGCCTTAACCTCCCACAAGGCTGGAATTACAGCGGTGCTTCCACAGCCAGCTCCTGCTATAATTATAATTACTTCATCTACCTTTGGCCAGTGAGGGCCTCCTCCGGCTGGCTCTGGGGTCCTTTGGGCACAATATCATTTGTCTTTGGTAACTTCTTGCTTCCTCGTGTGACAAGATGTTCCAGGTTCATTGTGTATATTTCCTGCCCCTGTGCTAGAATCAGACTTTTCTTCTAGGAGCATGGGCTCGTTTTAATGAGGACTAACATTGAAAGTCCAAAGTCTAGGGCTGGGCCACTCACTGCAGTGGGTCCTTTCAGGGGAGAGAGCTAGGATATCCATTAATTTCTTTAAGAGAAACTACATCGTGAGTTCAAATTGATATTTCAAATTCACATTTAGCATTCCATCTAATCTTAACTTCTTTGATTTTTGAAATTTGCATATCTCTTTTCTCTTTTGCTGAAGATCTTGGTTCTTAACGACATTAATATAATACGATTTGCTCTCCCTATTCAGAATAACAATGTCAATACTATTTCTAGCAATGTGATTACTGAGCACTGCTTAACATTTTATTTATTTAGTGTTTACAATTCTAAAGCCCCTTGAAAGAATTCCCATATGTTCGATTATTTAATGAACCTGATATATAGCTAGGTTTATTTGTTTTATTTGCTTTCCATTACTACAAGTTACTTTTTAAAATTTAATTTTGTTTTATGATTCGATAAAGCATTTACATAGTTCCAAAGTCAATATGGAGAAGGCCTATTCAGGGGAGTCTGTCTCTGTATCCGTCTCCTTGTTCCTTTAGTCTTCCTGTAGGTAACCTGACTCTTGGTTCCCTGTGCCACTGAAAAGTATGTGTGTGTATGTGTACATACATGTATGCATGTACGTTTATATGTACATTTGTGACAGTAATTATGAAAATATATTTGTCTTTCCTCTTTCTAGATAAACAGCAGAGATATCATTCATATTTTTTCCATTACTGAAGATTATTTCATATAGAGATACTCTAGTTTTTCACAGCTGCATAGCGTTCCATTATGTGGATCCACCATGACTCAGTTAACTAGGCTTCCACTGATGAAAGTTTGGGTTGTTTTCAATCTTTTACTGTTATTAAAGGTGCAGTAATGAGCAGCTCACAGGTACATTTTTTTCATATTTTTGCCAGTGTATCTTTGGGATGAGGTTCCTAGAAGTGAGGTTGCTGGATCAAAGTGTAAATGTACATGAAATTGTGCCAGATGTCATCAAACTCCCCTTGACAGGGTTTGAACTATTTCGTATCCCACCCACAATCTACGAGGGCCTGATTCCCCACAGTTCTGCCAGCAGTGCGCGCTGACAAGCTCAGGTGGTTCTCAATCTGATAGGCGAGAAGTCCAATCTGGGCATAGTTGTCATTTGCATTTAAGATTAAATGTTAGGTTGAGCATTCTTTTTTCTTTATATTTAAGGACTATTTGAATTTTTCTTCTAGGGACTATTTGCATTTTTCCTCTGAACTGTTCACATTTCTTGACTACTTTCCCTCTAAGATAGCTGGTCTTTTACGTCTCAATTTTTGAAGTCCCTTATCATGAATACATAATATATAGAGTAACCCTTTATCTATTTTATAAGTTGCAAACACCTTTCCAGTTTGTAACTTCTCTTTTTATCTTGCTCGTGTTTTTATTCCTGCCATAGAAACATTTTTTTTCCTTTTTTTTTTTTTTTAAAGATGAGGTTGGCCGGGCTCACGCCTATAATCCCAGCACTTTGGGAGGCTGAGGTGGGAGGATCACGAGGTCAGGAGATCGAGACCATCCTGGCTAACACAGTGAAACCCCATCTCTACTAAAAATACAAAAAATTTGCCAGGCGTGGTGGCGGGCACCTGTAGTCCCAGCTACTTGGGAGGCTGAGGCAGGAGAATGGCGTGAACCTGGGAGGCGGAGCTTGCAGTGAGCTGAGACCGCACCACTGCACTCCAGCCTGGGAAACAGAGCAAGACTCTGTCTCAAAGAAAAAAAAAGAAAAAGAAAAAGAAAAAAAAAAAATATATATATATATATATGAGGTCTTGCTGTGTTGCCCAGGCAGGAGTGTGGTGATGTGACCATGCCTCATTGCAGCCTCCACCTCCTGGGCTCAAGCGATCCTCCCACCTCAGCCTCCTGAGTTGCTGGGACTACAGGTGTGCACCACCACGCCTGGCTAAGTTGTTATTATTTTTATTTTAGAGATGGGATCTTGTCATTTTTCCCAGGCTGGTCTTGAACTTTTAGGCTCAAGCGATCCTCCCACCTCAGCCTCCTGAGTAGCTGGGACTGCAGGCACAAGCCACCGCACCCAACTACAGAAACACTTTTGACGTTGCTGAATTTACCCATCATTCCTTTATTGCTTCTGAATTTTGAGTCATTGTTGGGAAAGGTTTTCCCCACTCCTAGATTTTAGAGCAATTGGCTCATGTTTTCCTTTAGTATTTATATGGTTTCGTTTTTTACATTTGAATCTCTGAGTCATTTGGACTTCGTCCAGGTGTATGGTGTGAGAAAATGAGAAAAGAACACAATTTTATCATTCTCCATATGGCTCTAAAACCGGTTATTTAAAAATCCATCTTTCCTTCATTGACTTGACAGGATATCTCTGTCATAGACTAAATTTTCACATGCGTTTAGATGAGTTTCCGGATTTCCTTTTCTGTTCCCGTGGTCTGCCTGCCTTTTCATGTGCCAATACCACACTTTATAAATCTCAGAGGCTTTGTCATGTGTTTTAATATCTTGGTAGGCCCAACCTCCCTTCATTGCTTTTTTTGGTGTGTGTGTGTGTGTGTGTGTGTGTGTTTTAGAGATTTCCTGGTTATTCTTGCTTATTCTTCCAAATGAACTTGATAATCAGTTTATCTAGATGCAGAAAAAGACGATGGTGTTTTCATTGGGGTTGCATTTAACTTATACGTTAACTTAGGGAGGATTAATATCTTTATGACGTTGAAGTCTCCTATCCAAAAACACTGTCTTTCCATGTGTTCCAGCCTCTACTTTTGTGTTTTCAGGAGTGTTTCATAATTTTCCTTATATAGGTTTTTGAACAGTTCTTATAGTTTATGTCATGTGTTCTTGTAGTCTTATAACTTTATCATGTATTATTTCTTGCCTTTTAAAATAAGCCTTCTCATATCTTCTATCTTTTTTTGTGTAGATAAAGGCTATTAATTTTTGAATGCTGATATTATAACCCACTACTTTACTGAATTCTCTCATTGGGTATAGTAATTTTCTTATTAATTATTTTGGGGTTTCCAGATATATAATTATGTCATCTTTAAACAGAGACAATTTTACTTCTTTCTTTCCAGTTCTAATTGCCTCTGCATACTTTCTCTTGTCTAATGCCTTCTGACCTTGTTAAACAGCAGTGGGGAAGTAGGCCTGCTTGTCTTGTTCCTGTCTTTAGTGAGAGAGCCTCTAGCCCCATTAAGATGTTACTTGCATGCTTAGGTCAATTTTAATTTTATTGAGTGGCTTTAACAAATAAGAATGGTATGACTGGGCGTGGTAGCTCATGCCTGTAATCCCAGCACTTTGGGAGTCTGAGGTGGGAGGGTTGTTTGAAGCCAGGAGTTCAAGACCAGCCTGAGCAACATAGTGAGATCCCATCTCTACAAAATATTTTTAAATGAATGAATATTAATATTTATTTAATGCCTTTTCTTTATCTATGCAGATGGTTATGTATTTTTTCCTCCTTAACTGTATGCTATTTTTTTTTTTTTTTTTTTTGAGACGGAGTCTCGCTCTGTCGCCCGGCTGAAGTGCAGTGGCTGGATCTCAGCTCACTGCAAGCTCCGCCTCCCGGGTTTACACCATTCTCCTGCCTCAGCCTCCCGAGTAGCTGGGACTACAGGCGCCCGCCACCTCACCCGGCTAGTTTTTTGTATTTTTTAGTAGAGACGGGGTTTCACCGTGTTAGCCAGGATGGTCTCGATCTCCTGATGTCGTGATCCGCCCGTCTCGGCCTCCCAAAGTGCTGGGATTACAGGCTTGAGCCACCGCGCCCAGCCAACTGTATGCTATTTTATATTAACTTCCTAGGAAGTCTCTTCTGATGCATGCTCTGGTTAAGAATACTTCCTTCTCAATATTTCTCCACATTGAAAATCATCTGTGACTAATCTGTGAGGTTGGAAAGATGGAGATAGTGCCCCTCTCCAAACCTAGTGCTCCAGCCCTCTGTAGAAGGCACAACAGTGCAGGGTTTAAGAGTCTGGGAATGAGAGTGAGGCTGCCCGCTGTTGATTCCAGCTCTGCCACTTTCGAGGCATATGACCTCAGGCAAGTTGCTTAATCTCACTATGCTTTGGTTTCCTCGTCTGTCATATGGCACTAACGAGAGCTCTTGTGTGAGAGTACTGCAGTGAGGATCAAATGGGTTATATACACTAAGCACTGTTCTGACCTAGATTCTTTTTCTTTCTTTATTCTAGTTTAATTTTGTATAGGTCATATATTCATGTGGTTCAAAATTACACCAACATGTTAGACAGGGTGAAAAGTGTCCCTTCCATCCCTGTTTCAGTTACCCATTTTCTAGCCAGAAACAGCTAATGAGGAATGTTTCCTGAGTAGCCTTGTGTAGATAGTATATCGATCATAGATGTTATCTATATAATCCACACAAATACTACGGCACCCCCTTTTTACAGAAAAGGTAGCATACTATACTATGTAGAATGGTAGCATTCCACATCTTGCTTTTTTCAATAAGAGACTGTCCCTATAAAATTCTGTAGGTTTTTTTTTATTAAGAAGGATAGCACTAAAAATCTAATATTTAATTTTCTAGTATCTAATTATGTCCTTAAATTTATTGACTGTCTAGGGGAGGTTTGACATCTTCACAATGTTGAATCTTCCTATTCAGGAGCAAGGTATGGCTCACCGTGACGTTAACCTCAGTAATACCTTCCCCTTCCCCCCAGCACTCATGGGCACACACACGCTCTACACTCACACTCACATGCCACTCATCTTCCTTCTACCAGGCCACTAAACATGATAGTACCAGGAAAAGACCAGCAAAGGGAGGAGGGACTTCTAAGGGGTTGGGAAAACCGAGGTCAAGTTCATTGGTGCCGTGACCTTACCTGCTGGAAACCTATTGGAACTGCTCTTTGGCCAGGGGCACTTTGGCCAATGAAGTTTCATGGCTGGAGTCCAACCCAGAGAAAGGGGCTGTACGAATGGGACTATCGTGGCGTGGGGATTTAGTCCTGTGCCCAGGGGGACCTGCACTTGTTCTAAGGCCACAGGACGTGGGTGCTCTCTGAAGCCACCAGCCAGGTGGTGAGAGGGGCCCTGACTCAGCCAAGGGAATTCCGGGGGCTGGTTGGGGCCTGGGAACCTGGGAACCTGGACCTACTCGGAGATGTTGAGGGCCAGCGCTGTCCAGTAGGCTTCCATGGGGGCTGTCACCACCGCGTCAAACAGCACCTCCCGGACCAGCTCCTCGTCACCTGAGTGCAAAACATCAAGGGACCAGGCCACATGCTTCCTCCATGCCTATGAACACAACTCACCCACCCGAAGTTCAGGGAAGAAGATGTGCTTCATGAACGTGTCTGTGGGACATGTAAAACTATCTCTGTGAGCGTGAGGGAGCCACCTCACCTCTGTCTGTCTTCACTTTCTCAACTCCAAAAAGTATGTCAGTACAACAGCTTGGTATCTGAGGCTCTTTCCAATTGTAACATCTGATGAACTTAGGAGACCCTCAGTGAACTCAGGTGTGATCTTCAGTCTCCCTCATCTCAACTCCTCCTCCTCTGCTCCTCAATCATCTGGATATCTTGGCCTTTGGTCAGTTCCATGAATTTATTTTTGCTGCTGTTGTTGAGATGGAGTCTCATTCTGTCACCCAGGCTGGAGTAAAGTGGCATAATCTTGGCTCACTTCAACCTCCACCTCCCAGGTTTAAGCAATTCTCCTGCCTCGGCTTCCCAAGTAGCTAGGACCACAGGAGCACACCACATGCCTGGCTAATTTTTATATATTTTTTTTGTAGAGACGGGGTTTCGGTCGGGCGCGGTGGCTCAAGCCTGTAATCCCAGCACTTTGGGAGGCCGAGACGGGCGGATCATGAGGTCAGGAGATCGAGACCATCCTGGCTAACACTGTGAAACCCCATCTCTACTAAAAAATACAAAAAACTAGCCGGGCGAGGTGGCGGGCGCCTGTAGTCCCAGCTACTCGGGAGGCTGAGGCAGGAGAATGGCGTAAACCCGGGAGGCGGAGCTTGCAGTGAGCTGAGATCCGGCCACTGCACTCCAGCCCGGGCGACAGAGCGAGACTCCGTCTCAAAAAAAAAAAAAAAAAAAAAAAAAAAAAAGAGACGGGGTTTCACTGTATCAGCCAGGCTGATCTAGAACTCCCGACCTCAAGTGATCTGCCCACCTTGGCCTCCCAAAGTGCTGGGATTATAGGTGTGAGCCACTGCCTCTGGCCAGTTCTGTGAATTTGACCTTGCTAAGCTCCTTCTTGTCTCAGAGCCCCTACATACGCTGTTTCCCTTGGTCTGGATGTTCTTTTTCCCAGTCTTTGCATGGAGGCTCTTTCTTTTTCCTCTCTTTTTAAAAAAATTTATCTTTGTTGAGGTAAAATTCACATAAAATGGAACTGACCAAATTTAAAGTATGCAATTCAGTCAGTAGCATTTAGTACATTCACATTGTTGTACAACCACCACCTCTATTTAGTTCCAAAATATTTTTGTCACCCCCAAAGGAGATCCTCCTCACCTTGGTGAGGTGGTGTCACAAAACAGTCACACAAGTGGCTTAGCAGGATCTCCTTTAAAGCAGGCCTATTTCTCTCTCCTACACCATTGTGTGCATGGCGCTTATCACAATTTGTAATAACCTGTATCTACATATGTAGGCTTATTTGTTTATCACCTGGCTTTTCCACTAGGATGTAAGCACCATGAAAGCAAGGGCCTTGTCTGTAGCTCCAATGCCTACCCCAGGGCCTGACACAGGGTGCAAGCTCAGTACAGATTTGTTGATGAAATGAATAAATAAGTAAATAAGTGCCCTGTTGGGTTGGCATGGGAGGCAGTCTTCTTATGGGGGTGACAATTATGTGACAGGATGACCTGCTCTTTCTTCCAAAGAGAAAGAAGGAGGAACAAGCTAAGGATGTGGCCTAATGAGCTCACCACTCGCATTAGTGCAGGTGAGAAGGCCATGGGACCATGGAGCAGAGACTGAAGTGTCACAACTGCAAAACAAGGAGCACCTGTGGCTCCTAGACCTGGAAGAGGTGAGCAAGGTTAGCATGAGGAACTGGCTTAGAAAACACAGCCCACAGTCTTTGAGTCATCTGGCCAAATGCTCCCCTTGTGGAGATGAGGACTTCTGGTGAAGAGTGGCAGCCATTTGCCCAGAGGTCCACTTCTAGACAGTGGTAGGGAAAAAACTGACAGACTCTGAATGGTGCTCTCTTCTGACCCTTAACAGAACTTGGTGGATAGAGGCTGAAAAAGATCCCAGTCCCTGACCTGGGGATCCATACATGTCACCACAATTCCAAGGGTGCTTAAATACCAGCTTAGCCCTGTGATAAGGATGGCTATGCCTTTTTCTTTGGGAATCTCCCTGTTTGATCTAAGCCATCCATGTGCTACTGGGATAGGGCTGTGCAACAGCCTCCCCCTGTCTTCCCACCTCTCCTGGCAAAGTCCCGAGCTTCAGGGCCCCAGAGGAAAAGCTCGCCTCAGTGGGTGGCCAGCACTCACACTCCAGATCTGCGTCCTCCCTGGTGAGGAAGCGGATCACAGCCTCTAGCTGGCTGAGCTTCCGGTGGTCCGGGTCAATATCTGTGATGCAGTAGATCCTGAAACCCAGGAAAGTCAGTGTTATCTCAAAACATTCCACCTGTCTCCCTCCCATTTTTCACTCCTCACTTACCAGTCACTGGCCAGGGCCAGGTCTGGGTGAAGCAAGTCATGCAGGCCTGAAACCAGAGTCCGCATTCAGGGTGATGCTCCCCCACTTTCATGAGTGTGTGTCCCAATTGTAGAAATAGCCGCCCAGTGAGTTTCAGCTTTGTTGAAAAAACATACTGCCTTGACGGACCTCCTAGTCCAGTAAGGCCTCCTGCAACCTGGCAGTGCGGCTGGCAGGCCTCAGGCTCTGCTGGTTTGATGACTGACCCACAGATCCTGCATGCCCTGGGAGCCAGGGACACACACACCCCTCTCCACCTGGCAGCATTGTTCTGAGAGGCTGCTCTGGAGCCTGGGAGCAGGGAGGCTGTCACACTGGCTCTGGCTGGGGTTGACCCTGTGTCCCGTGAGAGTCCCTTATTTTCCACTTAACTGTCCCTCAGCCCCTGGTGCCGACCCACCTTCTTCCACAGACGTGTTCCCCAAAAGGATGTATTCTCCGTGGCCCCGGGACAGCACCACCCCCAAACTGTGGGGAGAGAAGAGAAGGCACTCATTCAGCAGCAGCAGACGCTGGCCTGCCCCCTGGCCTCGTCTTTGCCCTCACCAACACTAGGTGTGGGGACTTTTTGTATCCCTGACGAGTGGTGTGCTCCTCATGCCCCCTTCTTTGCCTCTGGCCTCGCAGCCGTCCCCTCCAGAATGGAGGCAGTGCTTCTATTTTCCCAGCAGCCTCCCTTCCTAAGCAGGACCCTGGTCATTCTGTAGACTGAGAACCCTCTCACCTCCCATTTTCATCAAGGGACATCCTGAACCTCACAGGGATCCCCTGAAATGTAGAACAGTCTCTGTTTCACAGGCGGTCCTGCAAACAGGAGCTCCCACTCCCACCTGGAGAGTCGTGCTGCGACTTCCTCTCCAGCTGAACATCGATTTTGAGCCTTGGCTGGATGTCTGACTTTCTTGGAGAGCTTTAAAAGATGTGAGTGCATGGGCTCTACCCCCAGAAATTCTGATTAAATTGGTCTGGCCAGCCTGGGCAACACAGCGAGACCCCAACTCTACATTTTTTTAAATAAAAAAATTAGTGGGATGTGGTGGCACACTCCTATACTGTCCCAGGTACTCGGGAGGCTGAGGTGGGAGGATCGCTTGAGCCCAGGAGGTGGAGGCTGTAGTAAGTTGTTTGTGCCATGGCACGTCAGCCTGGGAGACAGAGACCCAGTCTCAAAAAAAACTGGTTTTGGATGAAGCCTGGGCAGTGGCAACTTCACATAATTCCTCAGGTATTCCAATGAGCAGTCAGGACTGGGAACCAGGGCTTTATGGAGAAATCAGATAATTCAGAGGTAGTGGCCACTTGTTTCCTAATCTGCCTAATACCTAGAGTCAAATATTTCTATAGTTGCATGGAACCTGAGATCTTCCAATTCGATCCTCTCACTGCTTTAGGATCTTAAATGGATGATATCACTTAACTTCACAACATCACCAAGAAGCAGCTGTTATTGTTACCCCCATTTTACAGATCGAAATCTAAGGCACAGAGAGGTTAAGTGAAACTCAAAGGCCTGTTAAGAGAGTTGTAGGAGGCAGAGGTGACGCATCAGTAAAGCAGGGAGCGCTGGACCTCAGAGCCTCTTCTCAGAGACAGGGCTCACTGCCCTCTGGGAAATGGCCTGTTAAGGCAGCTTGGCTGATGGACGCTGAGGAACAGTGAAGTAACAACAGCAACTGAAGGGCTCGCCTGGGGCCCACAGGAGCAGAGCACAGACCATACACTTGACCAAGCTTACACAGCCTGTAAATGGTAGAGCTGGGGTTCACGTCCAGGCAGTTTGGCTCTGGAACCTGCATTCTAGGCTACACTGGCAAAGCAGGTCTAGACCTCAAGTTTCCTGAATGCTGACCTGGGTCTTTTGCTATGACCACAAAATTGCCAACTAAATATGAGTTGCTGGTATTCATGTTCAACCCCCACGCCCTGCAAATAAAGCCTGTGTCCCTCACCTGAAAGGGGTGTCACTGATGTCCGTGAAGAAGTAGTCATTGGTCAGGAAAAGAACTCGCTTCTGAAAGAGTAGACAAGGAAAGAGTGCTTATGCAGAGAAGAGTGGCCCCCAGCCCCCACCTCCTCCCCAGGGCTCTTGGGGTCTTCATCAAGCCACTGTACAGCTCCCCCGCCTTCTTGTCTCCTCCCTCACCACCCCCTGCACACCTCATCCTAGTGACACCCATAGGCAGATCCTCTCGATGCAGCAAATTGCAGCCCTTTGGGGCATGGCCTGGATTTCAGGATCAAGGTCTGGACCTGCACTCCCATCACAGTAGTCCCTAAGCAGCATCGAGCACTTGAAATGTGTGGCCAAGGAGCTGAATTTTCAGATTTTAGTTAACATAAATTTAAACTTAGCAAATATGGCTAGTGGCTATACTGGGCAGTGCCAGTGTAGACCATGACTCCAGGGTTCCCAGAGGGTTGAAACTGGGGCTGTCAGTGTGTGCTAAGAACTTCTGGAGCCAATGTATACATACACAATCCACTTAAACCTCCTTGCCCTCAAAGACGCCCAGGGAGAAGGGGCACACCATTCTCCTTCCACTGTCATCCATGCCCGGGCCATGGGACCCTTTCACAACTTCCTTTTCCTTTCAGAGCTGCCATCTTTTAGCCTTGGTTTACTTTGTATACTAGGACATCAGGTAGTACAGAAGTGGCTAAGGGCCTGGCTGGGCTTAGATGAGCCAGGATTGAAGCCCAGCTCAGCCACTTTTGACTTGTGAGCTCTTGAGCAAGTTACTTCACTTCTCTAAGCCTTCGTGTTCTCATTTGTAAATCAGGATTGTCCATGGCCTCTCTTGCACGAGGCTTCCGTGAGGGTGCATTTGGGGTGCTGAGGTTCTGCGGATTGTCCTGTCCACCATACAAGTTCGTGTCATTGGGAAAGGCACATATTTTGCAGTTGGCCCAGGACTTGTTCTTATTCCCTTTACTTCTTTCTGACTTTCCTTGTTTGATTTTGGAAATTGGAGTGAGGTGTCAGAAGGGACACAGAGGGAGAGGATGGCAACAAAAGCCTTGCTTTCTCTAGGAAACTGGCTTTATGCCAAATCAGAATGCAATGTTCTCAAAACTGGACCCATCCCCTGGCAATGCCCTCCTGCTCCTCTGCCCAGTCAGACCCTCTCTGTAGCTTCTCTCCATTGCAGCAGTCATGGGACGTCCTGGAAGATGTCTTGGGGGAGTTGGGTGCCCTGTGCTCCAAGGAGCAACTAGCTTGAGTGTCAGAAATGGAGATCATATTTTTATCTTTACCTTTTTTTTTTTTTTTTTTTTTTTGAGATGGAGTCTTGCTCTGGTCACCCAGGTTGGAGTGCAGTGGTGCGATCTTGACTCACTGCAACCTCCGCCTCCTGGGTTCAAACAATTCTCCTGCCTCAGCTTCCAGAGTAGCTGGGATTACAGGCACACGCCACCACGGCTGGCTAATTTTTGTATTATTAGTAGAGACAGGATTTCTCCATGTTGGCCAGGCTGGTCTCAAACTCCTGACCTCAGGTGATCTGCCCGCCTTGACCTCCCAAAATGCTGAGATTACAGGCATAAGCCACCGTGCTCGGCCTATCTTTTTTTAATTGAAGAAAAGGGTGGAATGCACAGATCTTACATGTATTACATAATTACATGTATCCAGCCATGTGATTACCACTCCGTCAAGATACAGAACTGCCTCTCCAGTCTCTCTGCCTACCCCTTCTGGTCCATCCCATCCCACTCCTTCACAAGCAAACTCTGTTCTGGATTCTGTCACCATAGATTGGTTTTGCCTGTTCTTATGGTATGACACACACAAACTTTTTTTTGTTTGTTTGTTTAAAATAATGTTTTCAGCATCTGTCTATATTGCTATGTGTCTAGTAGTTTGTTCCTTTCTGCTGCTGAGTAGTATCCCAGTGTGTGGACACAGCCCAGTATGCTTCTACGCTCACCGATTGATGGATATTTTGGTATATTTTGGTTTTTCCTACTTTGGGGCTACAATGAATAAAGCTACTATAAATATCCTGGAACATGTGCTTGCATTTCTCTTGGTAAAAACCTAGGAATGGAATCTGGATCACATGGTAAATGTATGTTTACCTTTATAAGAAAACTGCCAATTTCCCAGAGGTGTTTTGCCATTTTATACTCCTATTAGCAATGTCTGAGAGTTCCAATTTCTCCACATCGCTGCCAGTATTTGGTGTTATTAGTATTTTAAATTTTAGCCATTATAGAGAGGGTGAACTGGAATCTTGCAGGTTTTTTTTCTTTTTTTTTTTTAACAGAGCCTCACTCTGTTGCCCACCACCATGCCTAGCTAATTTTTGTATTTTTAGTAGAGACGGGGTTTCGTTATGTCAGCTAGGCTGGTCTCGAACTCCTGGCCTCAAGCCATCTGCCCACCTTGGCCTCCCAAAGTGTTGGGATTAGAGGCATGAGCCACCATGCTCAGCTCAATCTTGTAGTTTTGATTTGCATTTCCCTGATGACTAATAATGTTGAGCATCTTTGCATAGCTTCCTTTATGAAGTGTCTGCTCAGTACTCTGAGCATTTTTTTTTACTGGGTTTTAGTCTTTTTGTTATTGCTTTGTAGGAGTTCTTCATGTATTTTGGATACAAGTCTGTCTGCTTTTTCATTTTCTTATTGGTGCCTTTTGAGGAGCAGAGCTGTTACTTTCGATGAAATCTAGTTTATTAAATTTTATTTCATGTTTAGTGCTTTCTGTGTTTTTGTCTAGGAAATCTTTGCATATCCTAAGGTTAAGAAGATTTTCCCCTATTTTTTCTTGTAAAAGCTTCACAGTTTTAGCTTTTACAATGAGGGTTATGATTCATCAGATGAGTTTTTGTGTGTGGTGTGAGCCTATGGCTCAATGATTCCCCTCCCCCATACATTTATTCAGTTGTTCTAGGACCATCTGTTGAAAAGATTGCCTTTCTCCAGGGATTTGCAGAGGTGTCTTGATTGAAAAATCAATGGATAATATATGTGTGGGTTATTTCTGGGTTCTCTGTTCAGGTCACTGACCCATTTGTCTACTCTTTGGTCAATACCACCCAACTTGGTTATTGTAGCTTTATAGTAAGTTTTGAAATCAGATACTGTGAATTGTCCACATTTGTTCTTCTATTTCAAGATAATTTTGCCTATTCTATGTCCTCTGCATTTTCATATAAATTTTAGAACCAGCTTGTCTGTTCCTAGAAGTCTGTTCAAATTTTGATTGGGATTGTGTTGATCAATTTGGAGAGAATGAATGTGTTAACAATACTGATCTTAACCCATAAACATAGTTATATCTTTCTATATTTATTTTCTTTGATATTCTTTCAGCAATGTTTTGTACTTTTCAGTGTAGAGGTCATATATACCTTTGTTAAATTTATTCCTAAGCTTTTAATGTTATTTGATGCTATTGTCATTGGAACTTTAAAATATTTCATTTTCTTTTTTTTTCTTGCCTTTTTAAAGAAAGAGACTTTTTGTTAGCATTGTTATAGGCAATGCATTATGTGAGTTGGTCCTGTGTACAATCCTCCCAAGCCTGTGTACAATCCTCCCAAGGTAAACAGCAGACACATCAGTAGAGAGAGCATCTATCTAACACTGTACACAGCACAGAAACAGGATCACCCTGAATGTCAACAGAAGACTGAAAATCACTTTACAAAAAACAAAAAACAAACAAACAAAAACCCCATTTTCCTATATTAAAAAGTGCCAGCCCTTGAGTGGCAGAGTTTCAGAAACGCCCGAGGACATGCCACCAGGTGTCTTTGCTGGAACGTGGCTGCCAGCCGTGTGTGGCCAGGCCCATCCTGTCCAAAGATAAATGTTCGGAGTGCTTCAGTTCATCTTTTTTTTTTTTTTTTTTTTTTGAGGCGGAGTCTCGCTCTGTCGCCCGGACTGGAGTGCAGTGGCCAGTTCATCTTTAAAAGGCAGCCAGGCCCGTTTATCTTTGGAGTTCTTCTGTCTTAGGATTTTCCCTCTCTACTGTCTGTAATATCATGAGTATGTCAGCCTAACAGTGAGCCGACCTTCAGGCTCCTAAGCGTGAAGGCCGGAGACTTTCCCTTTGTAAGGTTTAAATCTGAGTGCAGTCAAGACTGAAGAAACTAACCCTGGACATTTTAAAGTCGAATGACAATGGAGCCAGTGCCAATTTTGAGAAGCACTCCCACCCTCCCTTAGAGTTCTACTTTGGTAAATATGAATGTTTAACCAGTTAGCAAAATATTTAACCCAGTTAGCAAAATTTACACCGTCATTTCCATAGTTACTCTGCTGTGCATAGCAAACGCTGCAAGACGAACATCACATTTGATGAAGCACATTTGAGAAACGCTTGCCAGGAAGTGTGCGTCGGCCTCAGAACCCTAGGCCCGGGGAGATGAGCGGAGACCCCTGCAGCTCTGTGCCTGCTGCCGTGCGGGTGACTCCTCTTCCTGCCGACAAGGTGGGCGATGAGGACGAGGAGGACCAGTCCCACCAGGGCGCCGGCGACGGCGATGGGGATCAGCGTGTTACTCTCGTCCAGCAGACGCTCCTCCGCAGATCCGACCTGGTTGCCTTCCACCCTGAGAGCCTGGCCCCACACGGGGAATATGTGGATTGAAAATGGCCTCGTGCCGCGGTCACGCTCTGGCCTCGCACTTGTAGGAACTGCCCATGGCGGCCTGCAGTGCTCGCGGGGAGTCGTTGGCAGCTTTAAAAGTGGGGTCTCGGCGGGCGCCTGTAGTCCCAGCTACTCGGGAGGCTGAGGCAGGAGAATGGCGTAAATCCGGGAGGCGGAGCTTTTGCAGTGAGCTGAGATCCGGCCACTGCACTCCAGCCTGGGTGGCAGAGCGAGACTCCGTCTCAAAAACAACAGAACAGAACAAAACAAAACAACAACAACAACAACAAAGTGGGGTCTCTGGCGTCAGGAAGACTCGTATTCAACTGGATTCCTCGTAGGAAAATCCGGCTGGAACCTGCCTTCATCCGGCACTGGAAGCCCAGGACCCTGCGCCCAGGTGGGTGAGGTCTTGCGCAGGCTGATATCGAACAGTCTGGTCACCGTCGTGTGGTCCCTCCGCTCTGGGTGAGGCTCGGCCGCAGGCCCCGTGGGAGCCGCTGGCGCTGCACCCGTCCGCGGGGGTGCGGAGCGGCTCTCGGCGCCCTGGCGGGGAAGGCGCGTCTTGCTCCCTTGACCCACAAACGTAGTTATATCTTATTCCCGGTTGGAAAGCTAGGCCTGGATGGGGGCACCGCGGAGCCTGATGGTCTCGCTGGTCATGCCGACCTGGCTGCCTTGATACCTGGTAGAGATTCCACCATCTTGATCTCCTCGGAGCTTGCACTGGGGAAAATGTGTGTGTCTGACAAGCTGTAAACAAAACTCGTGAGCTGGACGCTGTCACGTGTTGCATTTCTTGTGAAATGGAAGGTCAGTGTCTGTCCTCCTCCAAAACCAATCATGAGCCGGGGGTGCGAGGTGTTCTCTTTACCGCAAGGGCCGCTGTCTGCATTTGATGGCAGGTCAAAGGCCACGTGCTTAGAGCCATCTTGGAGTCATAGATCATCAAGAAGGCCACAGAGAAGCTGGCCATTATGCAGGCTGTCCCTTTGCCCTTTTCCACCGCATCCACTGCGTATGCGCCATGCACGAGGCCCGGCAGCAGCAGCACCAGGGGCAGCCGGGGGCTCCACAGCGCGAGAGGGATCAGCCCGGGAGACGAGGGGAGCTGGGGTGCAGGGAGACGGGGCATGGGGTGGCGGCAGCCGGGCGCTGGCTTGAGGGCCGGCCTGAGGGACGGTGGCATTCCCGGACCAAATATATGCCATTTTCTGTTGGCTGCTATATATGCAAATAAAATTAATTTTTATAAAATTGTGTTCTGTGAACTTACTACACTTACCTATTAGTTCTAGTGTTTGCTTTATAGATTCTTGGGATGTTCTATGGAAACAATACTTTTGTCCATGAATGAAGGCAAGTTTTACTTCTTCCTTCCTTGTCTTTGTGCCTTTTATTTTGTTTTCTTGCCTTACTGCAGTGGCTGGGAGGTACAGTGAAAGGCTGAATAGAAGTGGTGAGAAGTCCTCCTTGCCTTGTTCTCAGTTTTAGGGCGAGAGTGTTCAGTATTTTACCATTAAAAGGTAGTTGCAGGTTTTTCATAGATGCCTTTCATCAGAGGGAAGAAGTTTCTTTCTGTTCTTAGTTAAATTTTGCCAAATGCTCTTTTAGCATCTATTGAGATTACCCTCTGTCTTTTCTTTTTTATTCTGTTAAGGTAATAAATTGCACGGATTGATTAATTTTTTTCAATGTCAAATTTAACTTTAAAATTTTGAGATAACTCTGCTATGTGCTATTGTTGCCATATATTTCACACTTACATATATTACAAACCCCACAATGCAACATCGACACTTTTGCTTTAAATAGTCAGTTGTCTTTTTGAGAAATTAAGAGAATAAATAAGATATAGTCTTCTATTAACCCACGTTATTTATCGTTTCCAGTATGGTTGAGTCTGTCTTATAAACCCCAGTTCTAGTTGATGTCACTTTATTTCAGCCTTAAGAATGTTCTGAAGCATTTTTGCATTTTTGCTGCTGGTCTGATAGTAATGAAACCTGTTTCCTTCTATCTGAAAATGTCTTTTTTTTTTTTTTTGGAGACATAGTCTCACTCTGTTGCCCAAGCTGGAGTGCAGTGGTATGATCACAGCTCACTGCAGCCTCAACCTTCTGGGCTCAAGTGATTCTCCCGCCTCAGTCTCCTGAGTGGCTGGGACTACAAGCGCATGCCACCACACCTGGCTAATTTCCTTTTTTTTTTGTAGAGATGGAGTCTCCCTATGTTGTCCAGGCTGGTTGCTGGTCACAAATTCCTAGGCTTAAGTGATCCTCCTGCCTTGGCCTCCCAAAGCGCTGGGATTACAGGTATGAGCCACTGCCCCAGCCTGAAAATGTCCTTATTGAAGACATTATCCTTATTTTTGAAGGGTATTTTCTCTTTCTACAGAAATTTGAGTTGACAGTTTTTTCTTCTCTGGACACTTTAACAATGTTATTTTGTTGTCTCTTATAGATGGCAGTCTTATCGTTTCTCTTTATGTAACGCATCTTTTTTCCTCTAGCTTTTTTGGAGATTTTCTAGTACCTTTGAATTTTAGTAGCTGGACTATGAAGTATCCAGGTGTGGTTCTCTTTGTCTTTTTATCCTGCTTGGGGTTTGCTGAGATTCTCGGATCTGTAGATTGCTGTTTTATATCAAATTCAGGACATTTTTGCCAATTAGTTTTTCAAATACACTTTTTTCTGCTTCAGTCTTTCTCCTTTCCTTCTAGGGTTCCAAGAACATGTCATTAGACCACTGGATACCATCTCACAGGTTGCTGAAGTTCTGTTTCTTTCTCTGTCTTTTCCCCCATTTTCCCCCTGTTTTTTAAATGGGATAATTTCTATTGATCTATCTTTAAGTTCACTGTCCCTTTTTTCTACAACCTGCTGGTCAGCCCATCCAGTAAAGCTTTCATCTCATATATGGTAATTTTCGGTTTTAAAGTTTTCATTTGGAAGCATAAGAAACAAAAGCTAAAATAAAAAGTGACTAGAAACCTTCTGCATAGCAAACAATCAATAAAATGAAATGGCAACCTATGGATTAGGAGAAAATATTTGCACATTCTATAAGGGACATAAAAGTCTTATAAAGTATATGGTTTGCAAATATTTTATAATATCCAAAGTATATAAGGAACCCACACAACTCAACAGCAAAAAAACAAAAAAACAAAAACAAAAAAATCCCCCACACATCCAAATAATCTGATTTAAATATGGACCTGAATAGACCTTTCTCAAAAGAAGACATAAAATGACCAACAGGTATGTGAAAAGCTGCTCAACATCATTGATCATCAGAGAAATGCAAACCCAAACCACAGTGAGATGCCACCTCATACCTCTTAGGATGGCTTTTACCAAAAAGACAAGAAATAAGTGTAGGCAAGGGTGTGGAGAAAGGGAACCTTTGTACACTGTTGGTGGGAATGTAGGTTGGTGCAACCACTGTGGAAAACAATATGGAGATGCCTAAAGAAATGAAAAGTAGAACTACCGTATGACCTAGGAGTCCCGCTTCCGGGCATACACCCAAGGGAGAGGACATCATCACCTCATAAAGACATCGGCACTTCCCTGTTCATTGCACCATTGATAGCCAAGATATTGAAACAACCGAAGTATCTGTGGGTGGACGCATAAAGAAATTGTGGTGCATATAAATACAAAGGAATATTACTCAGCCTTAACAAAGAAGGAGATTCTGCCATTTGTTACAACATGGATGAACCTAGAGTACATTATGCTAAGTGAAATTAGCCAGATGCAGAAAAAAATGCTGCGTGATCTCACTTATGTGTAGAATCTAAAATAAAAAAGGAATACATAGACACAGAGAAAAATGGTGGTTACTAGCAGTAGGTGAAAGCACAGCAGGAGGCAGGGAATGAAAAAATGTTGGTCAAAAGGTACCAAGTTGCAGTTATCTAGGATGACTAAGGCTAGAGCTCTAATGTACAACATAAGGACTAGAGTTCATTGTACTGTATTGTATTGTATACTGGAAACTGGCCAAGAGCATAGAGTTTAGGTGTCCTTACCACCCATACGCTAAAGCAAGGGTAACTATATGAGATGGTGGGTATGGTAATTTGCTTGACTGTAGTCATCTCTTCACTTCACTTTGTATATCAAAGTAAGCATAGTTGGCCCCCCATATCCACAGGTTCCATGTTCCTGGATTCGATCAATTGTGGATCAAAAAGTATTCCAGAAGAAAGGATAGTTGCATCTGTACTGAATATGTACAGACTTTTTCTTGTCATTATCCCTTAAACAATACAGTGTAACAGCTATCTACGTAGCATTTACATTGTGTTAGGTATTACAAGTAATCTGGAGATGATTTAATGTACTAGGAAAGACTGTGTAGATTACACATAAATCTACACCATTTAGCAGAAGGGACTGGAGCATCCACGAATTTTGGTATCTGTGGGGTGTCCTGGTCCAATCCTCATGGATGCTGAGGGACGACTGCTCATCATGCTGTGCACCTTAAATATATGCAATTGAAAAGCAGGTCTAAAGCAAGAAAAAAATTCCTGTTTGGTTTTTATAATGATTTTGTACTGTGTCAAAGTAGCTAAGCTGGAACTACAATTCCAGACTCAATGCCCGGTGTGGTTTCAAGTCAGCGTCGGCCAAAGAGAAGTGTGTGTGAGATTTATGGACGGAAGTGCAGTGGCAGCCGTTTTGCACACTGAATTCCTCACAGAATACCAGGCTCTGCCACTCTTTGCTGTAACCTACTGCTGTGCTTTCTTGGCATGGGGCTGCAGCCAGATTCAAAGCCACCTGCTGCTGCTGGCTCTCTTCCTCCAGTTTCCCTGAGACCTAGCCTGCTCCTCGTGGAGGGTACTGGTAGCTCCTCATGGAGGGCACTGGCTCTGCCTGCAGGTCATCTGCCATCCTTATGGGTAGTGTTGGTGAGTGACAGATGTGGGTTTCAGTTTGTTTCCAGGGATTCCTCTTTTTCCTCATGAGTTCCAGTTCGTTCTTGGTTTCTTCCACATCTCATCCAGATTTCCTTCCCAACTGCTGGTCCTGCTGACCTACAGTGACTTCAAACTCACCACTGGATGCAGACACCAGCTTTCCAGAGATTTCATCACCAGCTCCCACAATTTCATAAAGTCTAATCCCTAGAATAAAATCCTACATTCATGTCACTGACAGAGGCTCTGTTCTTTGACCTAGCCCTAATCATTTCTCTGCTGAGATTTGCCATCTATTCCCTCATTATGAATACCTTTTCGTTTAATTCCTTGTGCACAGTTACAGTGTCTGCACTAAAGTCATTCTAATTCTAATGGCTGGGTCATAGCAATTTTATTGTATACCGGATATTTGAGGGGTAGGCCATAGATACTCTTGTCTTCCTTTGAAGAGTGTTTTTATATTAAGCAGTAGTTAAATGATTGGTTGATAAGAACTGAGTGTATAGAGGCTTGAATTCACATTTTGTTTGGGTGGGTCTGTCTCACCTTTAGGCCTAGAGTGAATCTCTTGGCCTTAGGACAGACAGTCTTTACTCCTAAGGTGTAGTTCTTCTGTGCTTTCAAAGGAAATCTCGAGGTATTTATCAAGTCCCTCCACCTCTCTGTGACTCACACTCCAAACTGTCCCTACTACACTTGCAAGAGCTGAGATTCCGTGTTGAGATCCTGCTCTGAAATCCTGTTTTTGGCTTTCCAGTGTCATATTCCACTGGGGCACTTCGAGGCTTCCCTGTGTCTGCAGGGTTCAGGAGTCAGCCAGGAATTTGAGAGGAGTTTGTATACAGATTTGCGGTCTAGCCTCCCTGCTTTTGGGCTAGCCCTCCTCATTTCCAGACACTCTGGAAACCCAAATTCTGTTCTCTGACACTTCACGGTGACAGCTGCAGCCTTCTGCTTGAATTCTAGCTGTTGCACTCCAGACAGACTGGGGAGTACCCTTTGGAAAAAAAACCATCTAAAAGTGTATCACACCCAATGCAGTTCTCTTGATTCAAGGGTTGTTGCTGCCTGCTTTTGGTCACTTTCAAGTGCCTTTCCATTTTTGTTCTTTGTATTTTGTTCAGAGTTTATCATTGTTATCTGCTGAAGGGTGAGTCTAGTCAAGCTACATCTTACTCAGATGAATGTTGAGATCACCTTTTAAGGCTGAAGTAAAAGGAAGACAGAAGGGGTGTGGGGGGTTGGGAGGGGGTCTGTGAATTCCGTTAACAGAAAGAGAGAATGAGAGAGGTCTGGAAGAGGAGGCTGGGAGTAAAGAAGTATCAGAGCAATCTGCTCCTTTAATAGACTGAGTCCTGCTGGACAGAAATGTGAGGGGAAGAGAGAGAGAGAAAGAGAGCGTGTAAGACACGTCACAGAGTGCTCCAGCCCTGTGTTCCTGAAATCCAGGGCACAGGGATTCAAGGCACTGGAGGAAGACCAGGCGAAGCTGCTCTTCATGCCAGCCGCTAGTGTGTGTATACGTGTGTGTTGCTGGTGTGTGTGTATGCATGTGTTGCTGGTATGCGTGTACGTGTGTGCTGCTGATGTGTGTGTATATACACGTGTGTGTTGCTGGTGTGTGTGTACATGTGTGCTGCGGTGTGCGTGTGTACACATGTGTGCTGGTGTGTGTGTACACGTGTGTTGCTGGTGTGTGCATGTGTACACATGTGCTGGTGTGTGTACATGTGTGTGCTGCTGGTGTGTGTACACCTGTATGTGGCTGGTGTGTGTGTATACATGTGTGTTGCTGGCAGGTGTGGATGCATGTGTTGCTGGTGTGTGTGCACATGTGTATGCTGCTGGTGTGTGCATATGTACACGTGTGTGTTGCTGGTATGTGTGTACATGTGTGTGCATGTGTGCATGTGTATACATGTGTGCTGGTGTATGTATATGTGTGTGTGTTGCTGGTGTGTGTACCCATGTGTGCCACTGTGTGTGCATGCATACACATGTGTTACTGGTGTGTGTACACGTGTGTGCTGCTGGTATGTGTGTGTACACACGTGCTGCTGGTGTGTACACGTGTGTGCCACTGGTGTGTGTACCCGTGTGTGCAACTGGCATGTGTGTACAATGCACGTGTGCCACTGATGTGTGTGTGTGCATATGCACGTGTGGACTCCAGTCAGTGCAGTTAATCTGGAAGAACGCAAAGGCTAGGAAGGAACACTCTGTCTGCCCCGTCCCTCCCCCATTGCTAATTATTGTTTGAAATGATCAGAAACGTGAGAGTAACAGAACGAGTCCTAGGTTAGACTCCAGGACGCTGTGCTCTTTTGCTTTCTTGTTTTGAACGGTGTCCGCGGATGTCTGGCCGGCGTGCTGCTGATGGGTTAGAAACTGTGACACCTGGCACTGGTCTGCAATTTGGGACAAAACCCCTGCCATCCAAGTGGCAAATGGGAGGCCTGCGGCCAAAGCTGGGCTTCTTAGGAGTTGAACATCCTAGATGTTGGCCCAGGTTGTGTGTTTAACATTTTTGGAATTAGTTGCACACATCTTAAACATGGGTCTTAGCCGTCTCCTGCAGATGGTGTGTGTTTTCTCCAGTGTGCCACAGTTCCCAGAGCCCCCTGCACAGAGGCCTGCCTGTCTGCTTCTCTTATTTGCATTTCTTAACAAATACAAGTTTTGGCCCCATAGGCTCTGGGTTTGTGAGTCCTGCCCTAAATCATGCTGGTGATCTGTGGAAAATAAGGATACCTGCAAAATCCCCTGGAGAGAACAACACAGCAGGTGGTCCTGTGCCGGGAGGATGGCTCGAACAGTCACAGATATTCCCACAAGGCTTTAAGAAAGCTTTCCTCGGCCGGGCGCGGTGGCTCAAGCCTGTAATCCCAGCACTTTGGGAGGCCGAGACGGGCGGATCACGAGGTCAGGAGATCGAGACCATCCTGGCTAACACGGTGAAACCCCGTCTCTACTAAAAATACAAAAAAAAAACTAGCCGGGCGAGGTGGCGGCGCCTGTAGTCCCAGCTACTCGGGAGGCTGAGGCAGGAGAATGGCGTGAACCCGGGAGGCGGAGCTTGCAGTGAGCTGAGATCTGGCCACTGCACTCCAGCCTGGGTGACAGAGCGAGACTCCGTCTCAAAAAAAAAAAAAAAAAAAAAAAAAAAGAAAGCTTTCCTCAGCCTAGACCTAGACCTGGAGACAGTTTCTACTGAGAAACAAGCTCATGAGTTGAGACGCACCACTGAGCTGAGACGGAGGGCTGGGATAGATCACCAGGCAGGCCGATCATGGGGCGGTTGGATGGCTCTATGAGAGCTGTGTGGGGGAGACAGGGCCCTTGGCAGTGAAGAAAATGCAGCCACACTGGGGATGAGTGGCAGCCTAAGACATCAGAGCAGTGAGAGCAGTGAGAGCCAGACCAGCAAAATGCCCTGGTGGAGGCTGCCAGGCTCCTGGGGTCAGGGTGAAGAGATGAAGGATGAAGGAGGGTTGAGTGGTGACAGAATGGGGTAGAGGGAGAGGAGAAGGTGATGAGTGTTCACGGTGGAATAGAAATGCTCTGCTAAAGCGAATTTTGGGAAACCTTTAAGGCTGGAGAGTTGAGAATTCAGGGCCAGTCCTACAGAAAAGGCCTTCTACAGCAGTGGTTATGAATGGGAGATCTAGGAGCAGTTACACGTGGGCTTTGCAGTTGATCATCTGGGTGATGCTGGGCAAGTTTTTAGCCTCTCTGAATATCCTCATCTGTAAAATGGGGATAGGATAGGCCCACCCTCAGGTTGTGAGTGTTCAATGAGTGAATATTTGAAAGCGCAAGGTCCAGTTTCTTATAAATGTTAGTTGCTGTCATTATTATTAGCTGTGCTAATAGCAGTAAGACATGAACACCTAAGTGCTATGGAACGTCCATTGTGGTCATGATCATCATCATCCTCACTGAACGTTCTTTACGTTGAAGCACCCGTATGTCAGGAAGGCTTTGTGAAATTGCAAATATATAACCCGGATGGTTTATTAGTGGCAATGAACAAACTTTGAAAGGATGGGCAGAGGTTTCAGAAGTTCAGCCTGCTGCAACTGGTTAGGACTCTGCCTCAGAGGCTTTGAGAAGCATAAAAGCAGCACGAGATCCCTGGGCACTGGGGGAAAGGGTAGAAGAGAACCACACCCACTGCGTGTGTCAGTCTGTATTAGATACAGTACAGCCATATTCAGATCTACCTTTAAGCTGTCCTGTGCCATAAGCATACGAAATTCTTCATTGTTGGTTCAGTGCTGTGACCGTGCTGGGCTACGTGAGAGCTCATCTCTGCACGTGAACAGGAATCTGGCTGGGATAAAGGTGGGGACCTATGGAAGAAGCCTCTATTCTTTTTTTTTTTTTTTTTTTGAGACAGAGTCTTGCTCTGTCGCCCGAGCTGGAGTGCAGTGGCTGGATCTCAGCTCACTGCAAGCTCCGCCTCCCAGGTTCATGCCATTCTCCTGCCTCAGCCTCCAGAGTAGCTGGGACTACAGGTGCCGCCACCGCGCCCAGCTAGTTTTTTGTATTTTTTAGTAGAGACGAGGTTTCATCAGGTTAGCCAGGATGGTCTCGATCTCCTGACCTCTTGATCCGCCCGTCTCGGCCTCCCAAAGTGCTGGGATTACAGGCTTGAGCCACCACACCTGGCCAATTCTTTTGGATCAGGAGAAGGAACAGCTGCCACTGGCGGTCTGACCTCACTATAGTGCCCAGTCTGCCTGAAGGAGGCCTTTCTCAGCCCAGAGCTTACAAAAAGCCAGGCAGATGCCACCAAAATACAACACTGGTCCCAGTGAAAGTCAGTCTTGCCTAAAAGGGATGCTTCCTTGTCTCTCCCTGTGCTTTCTTGTTTGGCTTCCATGGAAGTCTGTGTTGTGGAAGAATTTGGGTCTAATTGCTGCAGGCAGATGCCTGTGTTCTTTTAGCTGAGGCAGATGGGCAGGGGAGGAGGAGGTGGGGGTGGCTGTGAGGGAGGAGGTGACATTTGTAAATATGTCAAGGGACAATGCAGAATCAGTAGACACATTGGAACCTTTTAAGTGAGAAGATGAAATGATCTTTCACAAATGATGCACAGGGCTGTAAAGATAGTAGTGGGATTATGAGGGTATTGATTCCTAACTATCTGGGGTTACAGTGCATGAAAATCAGCTGCAGGGAATAGTGAATATTTTCAAACTCTTCCTGTATAACATTTCACAAGAGCTGCTTACCATTTACAAAATTAGCTGTCACTTTCCCCCTTTTCATTATAAACAACAAAAGGGCCAGTAGCAGACAGCATAAGGAGGAAAGAAGAGCTGTAAATGCCTCGGCCAGCCTTCTACCCAGCTCAGCGGTCTCCCAAAAGCCAAGCGCTGCATGAGCAATCCTGTCATTCCCTGGCTAGGTGTTTCTCCGGGGCCAACACACTCTGGGTGTGCTCCCTAATGGACCCCCATTAGGGTGCAGCAAGCACTCAACTCTTCAGCTATAATTAGGCTAAGTCCAGGTCCCTCGTCACTACTCCAAACCCAATTAACGAAGATGCCTTCCTAGGCCACGCCCTGGCTCTGTTTCTAGCTCCTTACCCCTTTATCCATCGGAACCTTCACGTCCATCGAGAGAGTACCTGTTTCCCTATTGATCATGGCTGTTCTCAGCTTCAGGAGGAAAGACAATGACATTAGTTCCTTGGCTCACAGGCAAGGGTGAAAGTACGGAGTTCTTCGGATCAGATTAGAGGTGATCCCCAGAAGCACTTTTGGTTCTTCCCTTTGTCCTCTGAGAGGGATACCAGGAGGGAAGATGGACCTGACTCTAAGCTCCATCTAGCTCATAATTTCAGGCATTCACCAAGATCCCACTCCCAAGTGGACTGATGCATTGGGGTACAGAGTGCCAAGTTGCTGGGACACAATTTCCTCTAGGATGAGATACTGCGATCAAAAGCCAGGCTAAAACATCACTGAAACTCAAACTCTGCAGCTTATACACATGATCTCATCCGGCCTCAGTAGTCCTTGTGATTCAAGAAGATATTGTTATGTTTTTATAGTTGTTAAAAGAATTGCTCATTTTAGGCATTGCTTGTGGCTTGATCTTGGAAAGGCTCTGGGATGGACCTGTTCTGCCTGACAGGAACAGAGTGACCTCAAAGCTCACAGCCACACAGCTAACCTATTTAGTTGGATGCAGAGCTAAACTAGCTTCCCTTCCCCCTCTTTTCCCCACTCACAGATTCAGCCTGGTCTTCCCACTCCACTTCGGAGAGATCCACACTGTTGTAGTTAGGTTTGGGTTTCAGCTTCTTCCCCTCTCTGTACTGGGGTGGGCATGTGAGGAAGAAAAACGTGGTTAGTGTACGACCTGGCCAAGTTTATCTCTTCTACAAAGCCTTTCAGGTATATTCATAAAAACAAAGGATTCCTTAGAAATCAATCCATCCAGGGCCGGGCGCGGTGGCTCAAGCCTGTAATCCCAGCACTTTGGGAGGCCGAGATGGGCGGATCACGAGGTCAGGAGATCGAGACCATCCTGGCTAACACGGTGAAACCCCGTCTCTACTAAAAATACAAAAAACTAGCTGGGCGAGGTGGCGGCGCCTGTAGTCCCAGCTACTTGGGAGGCTGAGGCAGGAGAATGGCGGGAACCCGGGAGGCGGAGCTTGCAGTGAGCTGAGATCCGGCCACTGCGCTCCAGCCTGGGCACCGTCTCAAAAAAAAAAAAAAAAAAAAAAAAAAAAAAAAGAAATCAATCAATCCAGTAATTACTTAAGGTTATCTGGGCAAACTTCCACCTGATACAGAGCTCCCCTTATTGACATCTATGACAGATGGTCTCATGGCCTCTGAGTGAATCTTCCCCATGGCAGGGAGCTCCCTCTCTCATGGATCAGCTTGTTGGAGCTTTGGACAGCCGTAATTGTTAGAAATTTCCTCCTCATACAAAGCAGAAATCCATCTCCCTGTGACTCCACCCACTGATCTTCCTTCTTTCCCCTGGAGCTGCATAGAACGCATTCCACCTGACAGCCCTTGGGATTTCCAAAGGTACTTGTCACGCCTAAGACTGCACTGCTCCAACTGAGTTTGCCCGGTGTGTGGATGCCTCAGCTCCCTCTGAATATGCTCTACTTTGTCTTCAATGTCACTCTTAAAATGGAGTTCCCCGGACAAAAGCCAACCTTCCAAATGGGGTCTGACCAGTGTGGCGTGGGCTGTGATCTGTGGACTAAGGCGTCAGGGGGCCTGACTGCTGCCTAACTGCGGTTCTGCTGTCTTCCTGGCCAGCCACACGGACCTGGCAGTTCAGGCAGAGATTTCAGACAGTTCAGTCCCCTGGGTCCTCCTCATGGGACACACCGTCAGATCCCTCTTCACAATTGTGTGCTTGGGCACTGAGTATTTCCCAGAGCTCTCCATGCATCCCTAATACATTTCATCTTGCTAGTTTCAGCCCATTGTTTTAGAAGAATGCTTTCTGAATACTAATTTTCTCATTTAATGTATTAACCATACCTTCCAGACTCTATGGCATCTGCCTTCTGCATGTTCATCTTAGTGATAAAATATTTGAATGGGACAGAGAAAAGGACAGATCGGTGTTTAATAAAGACCTCCCTTCAACTTGACATACAGCCATTAATCAACATGCTGAGTGTCATTATTTTCTGGCCCTGACTTCTCTCTCTCTGAAGCCAAGACAGATGTCATCAAGTTATCTATGATTAGGTCTGCAGCACTTCCCAGGTTTAGTTTATTAACCCCAACCAAAAAAGGAAAGAGGATAGTTTATCACTGAGGTAAATTAAGGATTAATTAGCACATCTGCTTTGAGCCAAATGAGCCCCCCAGCAGATGCCTGGACAGCTCTGGTCCCCTATCACTGTGTATCTTGCTTCCGCCAGTTTTTTGTCTGCTTGCTTTTTTCGGGGAAGTATCATGCCGATTTCTTGCCTGTTCAGGGGATCTGTAGGGTCCCCTTTCCCCTCTTTTCCCCCTTTCCCATGCCTGGATCATGCTTCTTGATCTTATTAATGACCATATTCATCAAACAGCCCTGCCCTGCCATCTTTTACGTGGGATCTGTTTCCTTTGGGTGGGGACTAACATTCCACTGCCATCTCCTAAATCCTGACAAAGTCTGAAGATCGTCTGTAGCTCCTCACTTTAAAACCACAATTCTACTCCATCAAATACTCCTACATGGGGCACTGACATGGAAAGAGTTCAGTCCAATGGGACGGCTCTTTTCATTTATTACTGAGCATATCCTCCTTATTTTTTCTTTTTCAAACGTAACTATTGTTTTCCTGATAGTGCTTTCCTCAGATAACTCATTACATTGGCTTTACTATATCTTTTGTTGTGTCACAGTGTTCTGTGTGGTATTATTCCCTAATTGTTTCATTTGTGTAAGTCTGGTTTTCCTAATTAGAGTCTAAGCCTCGGTTTATAGCGTTCTTCACAGCATCATGAGGTCAGGCACAAGGAGGTCCACACTGTCAATCAACTGGTTGAAGCCTTATATTCATCTAGAGTACATAGATGGGGACAGGCGGTTTCTGATCAGTACCCCTCAATTCTACAAGTCAGTTCCAGAATCAGCATATTATTTCCCTAGTGAGTCATTTTGCTGGCACTGGGGCTGCCCCCTGCAGAACCCCTTGGTACAAGGGAGTGATGTGTTATGGGTTCAGATGCTTGCCCAGCAGGGCCTGAATTGAAAGACAGTGTGAACAGAGTGGCTTCCAGTGTGCCCCGATCTCTCTCTATTCAGAACCCTTAGAATTTGCCTTAAATAGTTAATCATTGCCTTTCAGATATTCAGTGTCTATTTGAACCAAGTGGAATGAATGGAGGGTGGCTTAGACTGACCTCTCCAAATGACACCTGGACAGATGAGACCCTAAGTTCTCTGGAAGGTGCTCTGCTGTCTGTCTTCAGTTGCCATCTGTTATTCACCACAAGACTGGTAGAGGGCAAAGGGCTACGATTCTCCTAGAACTTTAGCTCCCTCCGTCCCAACAATCACATTGAGAGATGTGGTCATTATTGCTGCATAGTGCTTGAGTGCATGACTAGCTCCTTAACCCCGAAGGCAGAGCTTTCGGATAAGACAATGCAACTTTCTTCCTCAGCCATCAGATGCTCAGTGGAACTCATGTGAAAATACCCCAGCCTCTGTGTCAGGGTGGAGAGGGCTGGGAGGGCCAGGAGCACTGAGGAACACATCCTAAGCTGCGCTGCTCAGGAGAGGGCTCCCTGCCATTTCTATGGTTAGCTCCTTGTTCACCCAACTTCACAGGCCCCCAGAGTTCTGAGAGACTCCAAGCAGATGTGACTAATGGCCCTGCAGGCTCTTCAGCCTCAAAACTGCACACTTCATTACGTGCTCTCTGGCCTACTCATCAGTCATTTCACATGGTTTTGCCTCGTCTCTTCTGATAGATTCCAAACAACTTGAAAACAGGGACCATGACTCGAATACATTTTTTTTTTCTCATATTACCCACTGGGTTCCTAAATGGAGCCCAATGTGTGTTTGTTGTTTTAATCGTTTTTGTGAATTACCCCCAAAATCCCATAGAGTAAGGATCCCAAGGCAAAGAAGGTCTGTACCTACCAGGGGTCGGAGGTCAGGATGGGAGAGGATGTAGCCATTGTTGGTGTTCAGAAAGGCGTATCCGTGCACTCCAAGCTGCCAGAGTCCAGGGTGGAGGGGCATTAGGCCTGCTGTTTGTGCTGGGCATCTGGAGTTGGGCAGGGGTTTGGGGGCCACAGGATAGTCGAAGATGGCAGCTCACAGCAGTGAGGGTTTTCAACAGGAGCAGAACTGAGCCAGTGCCATGCTTCCATCCATTAACTGAGGAGTCCCTTCCAAACTTGACTGTTTATAGCAACCATCATAATACATATTATCACCGACTTCTTTCCCACCACATGTTCGGGGTACTTTGATGATGAAATCCCACTCACACTCACAGCAGGACTGTGTGGCATGGAGGAGCAGACTGAGAAACTGAGACACTGGGCAGGGAAAGGACTTACTGAAGCCCACAGAGCAAGTCATAGTTCGTGGTGGGAAAGGGACCCAGGGGCACGCGTTGCTGCTCCCAAGCTCAGCACCTGCACTTCTTGGGCGGTGACGAGAGGCCCCATCCCAGCTCTGGGCTTGGCTTGCCTGGAGAGAGGCTCCCGTCACGGGGGAGGGAGTTCGCTCCTGGGGAACCTGTGATCCCCATGGGGAACAGACCCAGGCTCACCTTGTACCGGGGCGCCAGCTTCATCAGCTCTCTCAGGGCCACATCTGAGCCCACCACACCCAGGAGAATGCCATGGGATCGCTGGAAGGAAAGACACAAGGAATGGGGGAGACGCAGCTTCCCTGTTCACAAGCTTAGACTGGATCCCGGCCCTGTCCAGAGCTTGGAAGAGGAAGCCACTTAAGCTTTAAGTGGTTCTTCCTCTGCAATTAGATTCTAGGCTGGGAATAAAAATCTAGACTCTATCAGATGAGATCCCAGGAGCAAAACCAGCTGCTAGGAAGATTAATACCCGGTATTAATATTTAAGTTGTAATATTTAAATGGAATCCAAAGTTAAATGAAATATTAATCTTCATGGCAGAGGGTGAAGTTATTGGGTTCTTAGGGACCATAATTCATGGGTGCTTTGAAGCATATGGGGCCTGAAACACGGGGGGAAATGAAACATTTCCTGACCAGATAGAGGATGGAAGGCTCGAGAAATCCCCTCACCAGAGGCCTTTACAGACAAGTTAGAGTCTGTACAACCCGGCAGATTAAGCATGGCTTTGCAGGAAGGCTGGCAGGCAACCCGCCAGCCTTACATCCCCAAGGCAGGGGTCCCAACTGCAGAGCAGCAAAACGACTCCCAGCCAGCGAGCAGAGTCACTGGGGAAGCCGTAGAAAATCACAGACCCCCAGCCCACCTCCAACCAGGAGAGTTTGGGGTAGCTACTCTGGGACAGGCCTGGAAATCTGCATTCAAACCCTCCCAAGGTGGCTCAGAGGCACAGCCAAGTCAAGAATCACTGGTCTGAAGATGCCACTGCGGCCCCAGGTTCTAATCCCTGCTACAACCTCTCTAGGAGCAGCCACCCACCGTTTCGTTCTTCTTGCTGAAGACTGGCATGGCCACAGTGGTGAGTAGCATTAGGCTCTGAGCCTGCGAGCTGAGGAGCTGTCAGGGAGGGGAGAACAGGGGTCAGAAGCTGTAGCCTAGGGCCACTGGTTTGCTGTACTCAGAGCACCCAGTGCAGAGAACCCACGGTCACTGCATCAATTATCCAGAGTCACCTTCCCACAGGAAGGAGGAAATCCCAAATGAGGGTTTCTCTGCAAAAGGAGATTTGGCAGGAATGCTGGGGGCCAGAGGTGGACTGGAGGGGAGGACCAGGCTGATGTCATTCAGCGGGGTCCTGAGCCCCATGACCCTGCCCCAAGCACATTCACTAAGCTCTCTTGTCTTCAGGGAGGCCCAGGCCGAGTGTTGAGTGCGAACCCAGGAAACAGGCCTATCTGCGCCTGCCCAGAAATAGAGAGGCTTTGCACAGCACCAGCTTTCCAGAAACCTCTGATATGGACTCAAGGTTGCTACAGGTGAAAGGGAGGACATTGACCCAGAGCTACCCAGAAACACAAGCACACCCCAAGGAACCGCAGTGCAAGGGCAGGCCGTGGTGTAGCTGTAGCGGCCCTCGGAGCCATCCCTAGCACATCGGTCAGACCCACATGGTCTCCACTCGCAACACCAGAGCCAAAACCCTTGCCAACCTCTAGATGGCTGTCCACCCTGACTGCCTGGGCTCGCCGTGCTGGCTCCTCCAGTTATTTGAAAGGGGCTCTGCACGTGTGCCCCACTTTATAACAAAGGTAGGATTCCGACAAGCATGTTGGAAGAGAGGTATCATCAGTCCGACCTTGGATGAGATCAACTAAAGGAGATTGCTGAGTTATGGAAGTCCACAGTTGACTTTCTTGGAGAAGGAAGCACATTTTGGCCACCATGTCTCTTTTTCTCACCTCTTCTGGGTTTTCAATTTAGAGTTAGAAGTAAGATTTTCTGAGAGTGAACCATGATGACATCTAATTGTTTTCTGAGCTTGGACACATCTCCATGGGCTACATGAGGGCTTTCCATTCTCCTTCTTGAGTTAGGAGTGCATGAAGCCAGCTTGTCCCTGGCTCCCAGGAAGCAGCTCCCAGGCTCTTGGAGGCCCCTGTGGCCTGCTCTCCCTAGGACATGTCTCAGCCTGGGTGGGGTCCATTCACAGCTGTCCCTGCACTCTTGTTTCTGGACACACTTGGGAGGGCAGACACCTGCCCTGGGCTCAGGGGAGTGACATCCTCCTCTCAGAGGGTTCCAAGGTGGGTCCGGGAGATCTGCAGGTCACTCTTAACTTCAGGGACTCCTAAGCCAGGGCCAGGAGAGGGAAGGAGGAAGACAGAGGAGACGTAGGGGCTGGCTGCACGGGGTGGTTCTCCTGAGGGACACCTCAGGAGACAGGTGTAAAAGGGACAGATGTAAAAGTGAAGATCAAACCGTGAACTGTGGCCTCATCTGTGTGCGTGGAGGTAAGAGAGCGCCGGAAGGTCAGGCTGTCCATAGAATGTGAAGGACGTCCTAGCACCACCCGTCTGACATCAGTTACAGCACACAAGGAAGCCGGGGTTGCCCCTACCCACCTTCTGCCAAACTCACACCCAACACTCCAGGCCACCTTCAGCAGGTATGGCCTGAGCCCAGCTTCTCTCATCGGATTTCAAGGTTCCAAAAGCCTTTGCTTTCCAGCTCCTGTGGCATGACCACAACACTCCCAGGCAAGGGAGGCCCACACAGAGCACCAGAGCCCTGGCCCCTCCTGCTGGGCTGGCTCCAGGCAGGCAGATGAATGCACAGGTGATGGAGAGGAAGCACAGGTGCCAGGGTTCACGGGAAGATAGCTCAAAGAAGATCCCCTCCTCCTGTCCTCCTTCTCCCCACCCACCTCTCTCTCATCGAACCTGGACACACAGGGCCCTACAAACACTTGGCCAAGGGAGGGAGAGCCCTGCCCAGAGGCAGCCAGCTCGTCCCTTCTCCGCAGTAGTCGGTGATGGTCGGATTACACGCGCTGGGCATGGCCTTGTTGGCTGAGCCCCTTTAAAGTAGATTGATGAGCTTTTCATCCCAAACTTGGCCAGGTGGCTTATGTCTACTATTAACAGGTGGAGGTAAGCATGCCACTGCCTTCGGACATAGAGCAAGTCAGAAGAAAGCTGGCCATTGCATTCCCAGCCTCCTTTGTCAGCACAGGGACTAAGTTCTGGCCAGTGAGAGGTAAGTTCTGGGTTCTGGCAAGAGTCCCTGCAAGTTTCCCTCACAGGGGCGAAGCCTCCTGCTGCCCTTCCACAGCCTGATGCTTAAATGTGGTTTCATTTGACTCATGTTCCGCCAGCCTCCTGAGCACAAGGATGAGGGTCACATCCCTGGGACAGCAAAGGGGACGGCAGGGAGGAGCCTGGGCCCCTGACAACCAGAGAGCTTGTGGTCACCTCTGGGCTTGTTTACCCAAGGCGGACATTCACTTCTATCTTATTTAAGCCACTCTTTTCGGGTCTCTCCAGAGCCCAGCCTGATACATCATCACTGAAGCAGGTGGTTGCCTATGTGATGGGGATTTGAGAAGTGGCAGAACTGTCTCCCTTCCCCAGAAAGGTCCCATCTGGAGCTCTCCCTTTGATGTTCATTCTTTTGTGCAAGTCATTGCTGCCTGCAGTCCTTTGAAAATGCAGGGGCCCAGGAAGGGAGAACATGTGTTCCAGCTGTGGGATGGTGGATTCTTGGTCTGACCCCTTTCTCCCCCGGGTGGGTGGGAGACAGGGATGATGAGGGAAGCGAGGACTGTGGGGAAGGAGGGAGGAACAACTTTGGAGCAGGGACCCTGTCCGTGGAGAGCACCCTGGGCAGGTCTGCTGGGGGTCTGGGGCAGCATATGGGCAGTGGCCCCATTAGTGGGCCAAGGGCTGTCAGGAAAAGAGGAGGAAAAGCATGGAAAAGTGGCTTCATCCACCCCTTCTTAATGTTCCCTAAGGTGCTAGGCCCACCCTTCTCCTGATCCAGGAAGTCACTTCTTGCTCCCTGGGGTCCCTAACTCTGGAGTGGGCTTCTCTAGCTGGGAGCTGCTGCCAGGCTCACCTTGCTGTCCATGTAGGCCTCTGTCCAGATGATGTCGTGGTCGTGGTTGATGACCATGGGGCGGCTGAGCACGTGCAGGTATTCCATCACGTTCTCCTGGGTGTCCGCCAGCGTTGAGATCTGCGTGTAGTAGCCTGCGGTGGGGAGGGCCGCGTGGGTGTGGAAGGCAGGGCTGCCCCGGGAACTCCTCGTCAGGGCCTGCACCCTCCCCAGCTACTGATGGCTCACAGCTGAATCCTCTCTGGAAACTGGCCCGGGGCGCAGGGAGCTGCTTCCCCACAGTTGTGTCCTTTACCCAGGGGCAGCTGCAGGCCAGTGGGAGGCCAAGGCTCACCGTGCCTCACCCTGGAAGACTTCTGAGGGGCGCTCTCCCACCCAGAGCTCCGCGAAGGAGCAGCAGGGCCTGATGCAAGGGCACTGGGGGTCAGCGTCTCCCTCTCCCAGCCCCGCCCTCCCCACTTCCTCACAGGAGCATCTCTTGAGAGTGCCCCATAAGCCTTCTTGTGTCATTCTTAGGTCTGTGTTCAGGGAACCCAATCAGAGGCAGAGATTTCTGCCTCTCCGCTCCTCCTCCTTCTGGTCCTTGCCCTTGCTCGGGTTGTGGGGTGGGTGTTACAGCCTCTTCCCCGGAGCCATGGTGACACTCCAAAGAGCAGATTGCGCAGAAAGCTGTGAATGACCTCTCTGCTCTCCTGGCCCTCACCTCCCACCGTGTTCATCCCCCTCACCAGTGAGATGCAGCGACTGTCTGCTCCCAGCAGGTCTCAGACCCTTTGAACACGCTGTTCCCTCTGCCTGGAACACCCTTCCAGTTGCCCCACTGACTTGGAGAGTGCCTCCCCCATGGCCCCCCAGCACCCTGAATAGTCCGTGTCTCTCCAACATCAAAGCTCATTTCAGGCTGTATCGTGGGTGGTGGTTTACTCGTGTGTCTCCCTGCTGGACAATACCAAGAGGCAGACTGACCCTGAGTCCATCCTGATCCCTCTTGGTCCCCCAGTGCCTGGAAATCGTGCCAGGTGCATAGGGGATGCTCAGTGAATTTTTGTTGAATCAATGGGGGTCTGGTCAGAGATAGATGAGGACCATTCACACACAAAATATTATTCCAAAGAAAACAGTGACTCTCTGCTTTTTGGGAGCAGAACCAGAACCAGAGTCTATGGCTTAATTTGCCGACAGAAAGAATGGGGGCAGGATGGAGACAGAGCTGACATTGTCTCACCTTGCTTTTTCCGAATACGAAGGAGGGCCTGAGGCTATTGTTCTTGACGTAATGCTGCTCCTCTTAGGGGCCACGGAGAAGCGCACACTCAGCACCTCCAGGGCTGGGTCACCCTGTGCCCCGCATGTGGGAAGGCAGCTGCCGGCCCGGCACTCACCTTTGTTGTTGCATGCGATCCACTTCATGCGGTCAGCAAAAGACACTTCTCTCCCAATGAGGTAAGTGAAAACTCGGACCTAACCCACAAGACACAGATGCACTCAGCAGCAAAATTCCTGGCCGTAAGTAATGTTAACATGGTTTATGTGAGTCTTAGATGGTGGGCCGAGTGCTTATCAGTCTTCGGGTTCTCCAGTCTCACCCCCTGAGGCCCAGGCAGCAACACAACATAACTCACCCAGGGCCATGGGGACTGCGGAGTAGGTGCAAGGCTGAGGTTTACAGCCTGGCAGTTCATTTTTTTTTTTTTTTTTTGAGACGGAGTCTCGCTCTATCGCCCAGTCTGGGGTGCAGTGGCGCAATCTCGGCTCACTGCAAGCTCCACCTCCCGGGTTCATGCCATTCTCCTGTCTCAGCCTCCTGAATAGCTGGGACTACAGGCACCTGCCACCACACCCGGCTAATTTTTTGTATTTTTAGTAGAGACGGGGTTTCACCATGTTAGCCAGGATGGTCTCAATCTCCTGACCTCGTGATCCGCCCACCTCAGCCTCCCAAAGTGCTAGGATTACAAGCGTGAGCCACCGTGCCCAGCCCAGCCTGGCAGTTCTGATGTCCCCAAACCATATTCTGGTCCTTCACCCCAAACCTCCTACATCAGGCCTCTGTGTCTCGGGTCGCCATAATTTTGGAACACCCAATTAAAATGTATCTGAAAGCAAGAATGGCTCTAATAGGAAAGCAGATTTGCATGGGGGCCATCCTTTTAGGGGCCCTGCTGGTGATCCCATCCATGGCAGTAGGAGAAGCTTTTTCTTCTCCCTGGACGCCCGTGGGAGGGTCACCTTACAGTCTGGCCAGTTATACTTCTCAAACACTGGCTCGTAGTCCTCCACGGCACCGTCACTGATCAGCATGACGGCCTGGTTGCAGAGGCTTCCTTGCTTGGCCTCTTGGAACTGTGTAGGGAAGAGGAGTGCCTGTGACCACAGGCCAAGCCTGCCTCCCCCCACCTGCCCCTTCCTCCCAGTCCTTCCCTCCCAGGCCTCATTATAGTGGGCACCTGCTTCAGGATCTGGAAGGCCTCTCTCAGGGCTTGGTCCACGACCCCCACACCTTTGACCATCAGCTCCTCCACCAGCAGTTTGAAATGCTGTCATGGGTGAGACATTAGAGGAGCATCAGGGGGTTGAGTGGGCCAGTGGAGCTTCATGTTTGGTGTTAATTTAGGAGGCTGTTTAGGGCCATCAGAGGACATAATTGCAGGGCCTGTGTCTCCATGATGCAGCTAAGTTCATGGACTGGTCCTCTACAATAGGTGTTTCTCAAATGTCCCCAGGATAAACTGAGAGAGGGTGAATGACTTGGTACAAATCCATGGCCACTATTGGTGGGAAATGCCAAGTGTGAAGCTGAGTATGCGGGGAGGACAGTCCTGGGATGGAGGCAGGGTAACCTTGGCTCCCAGACCACAGCCCGCAGCCCGCAGCCCAGGAGTGCGCGCTTCACAGTAGAAAGTGTGGAGGTGCCCAGGGCGGAGGCCCGGCTTCAAGAGGAACTCAAACCCCAACTCCCCCATCACAGAGGGAGGAATCTATGATGTGCAAAAGCTCTCCTTAAAAAATTATTGCCATGTCCTCTCCTCCTTTGTCTTTTACCAGAGAAAAAGGACGATACTCAATGGGTTTAAATTTGTCCTCCTTTCAGGGAAGCTTCTCATGAAAACTGACATAATGGAAAAGCCCAGGTGGGAGGCCAAAGGGAAAATGGAGACCTACATAATCCACAGGGTGAAAAACCAGTCCTGAGTAAGGAAGGTTCCCTTTGGTATGAGGTCTCTATCTGCTCACTGTTTGCTCTGATAAGTAGCAGCGTGTTTACAGGGTGGTTCTCTTGGTTGTTTGCATGGGTAACATGCTCTGTTCTCATTCCAGGTGCCATGGGAATAAGCAAAAGGGGCCACAGACACAGTCTGCAGAGACAATCGCCCACCATCCAGACACGAGCAGGGGCTTGTTAGTGTCAGGCCACAGTGGACACTCACCTCTCGATTGTCTCGGTCCGCCTGGACGAGGATCCCTTTAAAACAAGGCTCGATGTAATGGACGTAGTCATTGTACTGCAGTCGCAGTGAGGCGAGGGGAGGTGGGGGGAGAATAAACAGCATCAGTTTGCAAAGTCCAGGCCCAGCAAACACACTCATGCAGGTCACAGGGTGGTCAGGGGCTGTGGGTCACCTTGGCACCTGTGTATGATTTCTAGAGGAAGTGAGAGCTATTCTAGAACAGGAAGGCACATTTACCGCAATGATATTAACAAAGTCATTCTCCCCCAGGGTGTCCAAGATAGTGGTGATGGTGTGCTTGGCAATAGTCATCCTCAGCCCCTTCATACTGCCACTCACGTCCACCAAAATCACTATGTCCTTGGGAGAAGTAGCAGCTTGAATGTACCTGCGGAAGAAAGAAAGTGACATGCCCAAGATGGGAAAACCAAAGCCAGAATCAATACCTGACCAAGGGTCTGCAGTTATTTCTATTCAGATGCTGGCTGAAGCCCACCCAAAGTTCAGGGCAACCCATCTATGGCAGGTTTTACACGTTTCATAACCACTCGACACAGTTCTGGAGCCGTCTGGAGCGGCAGTGGTTGGAGATGTGCCCACCTAACAGGCCAGGTCAAGCCCTGGAGGTAACCCTTGTCCCTTTTGATTTAGAGCAACCAGCATCCCTGAGGGGCTGATAGCAGAAAGGGAGAGAGCTGGGCTTCAGATTCTGTTACAAACTTGCCAAAAAAGGGGTGTTGAAGGAGAGGAGAGCCTAACAAAAGGTTGATGTGGAGACAGATCAGTGTCCCGGAAGGAGGTTTAGGTTGGGAAAGACACGTATGATCAGTCCTGGAGCAAGGCAGCTGCAGAGGGAAGGGAGGAATGCTGGCGCTCTTCCTGTTCTTGTGTCTGGTTAGGGTTCTATACACCCAAGGCCCTTGAGTGGTGGTCGGGGAGCGGGTGGGAGCAGAGGAGGACGAGGCAAAACCCAAAAGCTATGAGATAAATACCCGGGCTGCAGACCTTTCCCCTGTGAGCTCTTACCAGCCACGGTTTCGGCAGTCAAAGGTAATGACTCCATTCTCATCAGGTGTCCATTTTATACCTGGGGGAATGAAGACTTGTTCTTTTACTAGCTTGGTGAGGCTGCCCCAGATCCCCTGGCTGGGTGTGGAACCCCAGGATGGCCACAATCCCCAGGGCAGAACAGCTTTGGAGCTAGGGAACAGGGTGGGGACCACTGGGACATGCCCTGTAGACTGAGACAAGCTGGCAAGGAGACATCTACCAGCCAAACTGCCCAGATGCAGAGCTGGGGGTAATTTCACAGGTAGGCCCACATAGGTGGTGCATGGGACTCATTTGTGAGGCGAAACCTTATATCAAATAGTGGAAGGGGATGCTTTGGAGAAGTGTGACTTTTAACATCCATTACCATCCAGCAAATTGTGGACAAAATGTTGTCCACAACAACTGCTCTGACTTCTAACCCACTTGCCTCTAGGTGTTAAGCTCATTAGCACTCAAGATCCTTCCTGTTGGCTGGGATGGGATAAATGATTTGGTCCTATGACTGTAGGCTCTTTGAGGTCAGGGATTCCTAGAACACAGCAGAGTATGTGCTTAATAAACATCTGTTACCTGAATGAAAGGACAAATGAGTGGATATGAAAGATCTTGCGTTGACCCAGTAGCAGAATGCTGGTGTAGATTTTTATCCTATTCACCTAATAAAAAAACTGTATAGATGCACAGAAAACACTGACATGATCCACAATAGAATCTCGACTTGAAAAGACTTTATGATTGGCAATAGTGGGTTTAAAATAAGAAGAGTAAAAATAACAGGTAGAATTGCAATGTGTTGTGACTGGGATAGAAAAAATGACTGTAGCAATATCATGAATGTCTAGAAGCTCCAAGGGCCCTTCCTACTCCGCAGTGGTTAGACTTCAGATGACATACACCCTTTGAGGCATTGCTGGCCTCTCAAAGGCAGGAGAGGTTTTCAGAGACCATGCTCTTCAAAACCAAACCAATGAGAACACAGCCCCAGGGGTGAGGCGTAAGTGTGAGGTCAGCTAGCACCCAAAGCCTTGAAGGTGGGAAGCAGAGCCATGGGAGTGTGGTGTGATGGGAGCTTGAGTACCACTGGTCTGACCTAGTCTTGCAGCCAGTCATGGGAAGTGGGGCTTTCCCGAAGCCGCATTCTTATAGTAACATAGTAGTGGGGAATTTGATCCTTAGAACAGCAATGAGGAGGAGAAGCTGAGTCTGAGATTACTGACTCTTAACCAAAACCTTCAAAGAGGACTTTGGAGGTCCTGGATAAGGGTACCCTCAAGTCCAAGTGGAAACAGAAGCAAATTTTCTTGTGGATTCCCAACTCAGACTCACTGGACTCCAAAGATGACAAGCAGCATGGCCTCACAAGCAAAGATTGCCAAATATATACAGAGCAGACCCCTATTAGCGGGAAGCAGCGGACTCAAGAACTACCTTAAGAGCTGGATATAGCTTCTCAAGAATTATAGATGTTGGAATGACCAAGTACCAAACACAAACGAGGTAGGTATGAGAACAACACACAATACAAAGAACATGCAAGAAATGACCAGGAATGAAGAAACAGTTTTGCAAATATGAAGCTTTCAGAGATGAAAAAATGTATAGGTTGAAACAAATAACTTAAATGGATAATGCTTTATTCATGGGTAAAAAGAAAATGCATACATTTGTGGATGTGTCTAGAGTTCTACTGCGGCTGGAATGAGAAGGTTTAATACACATCTGATTGGAGTCACAGAAAGAGAAAAGGGAGAGCATGGAGGAAAGGTGATGGTTAAAGAGATGATATTGGCAAATATTCTAGAACTGATTAAAAATGCAATTCTACAGATCTAGGAAGCACAGTGTATCCCAAACAGGATGAATAAAAAGATATTCACATATAGACATACAGTAGTGGAACTGCAGAACTCCAAAGGCAAATAAATAAATAAATAAACACACACCACAAGGGCAGCCAGAAAGCCCACAACACCTACAAAGGAAGAGCAGTTAAACTGATAGATTTTCCCAACATCAAAGAAAGCCAGAAGACAGTGCATAAACAGTTTTCAGATGCTGAGCGAATAGAATTATTAATTTAGAATTGCATTGTCAGCAAAACTATCATTCAAGAATGAGGATAAAAGGAAACATTTGTAGATAAACACAATCTGAAGCAGTTTATACTGAAGGCCCCACTGTAAAGGAACTTCTGGAGGATTTACTTTAAGAAGAAGGAGAATGATCTGGGAAAAACCTCCTGACATGCGTGAGGGAATGGTGAAGAAATAAAATGGTAAATAAGTCATTAATTCCAAGCAAACGATATTTATATCAAATAACAGCACTCGTGTGTCTGATTTGCGGGGATGAAAAATTTGAAATATTGACAATAGAATGGAAGTCTAGAAGAAAGAGATGGAAGCACAAAAGTTCTAAAGGCCTTTGCTGACTGAGAGGAGAGTGAAAATAGTATTTAATTTTAATTTTTTATTTTTAGAGATGGGATCCTGCTATATTGCCCAGGATGGTCCTGAGTTCCTATGCAAGGGAACCTCCTGCCTCAGCCTCCCAAGTAACTGGAACTATAGGTGCAAACCAGGTTCCCAGCTTAATTTTAAAATGTCATTGTATTAAATATGCCTGATAAGATTTCAGGGGTAATGCCTGAAAGAATTAAAACAAGGGGACAAGCTCTAAACTGCTAGATAGAAAAAAAGTTATATTAGGGACATTGATTATTTAAATGTTAAGCACTTAAATAGGAAAAAAGAAGAAAAAGCAAATATAAAAACACCAGGACAAGTAAAAAAATTTTAAAAATAAGATAATAGGCTTCAAGTAGGCATCACTACTGGCTGACTAGAGGCATCTGGTGCTTTCCTCCTCTACAAAGAAGGACAAAAATAGCAGGTAGATAATCACACTTCGAATAGATCATCCAAGAGAGAACACTGGAATTCAACAGAGAGTGACAGGAAACACCTAAGCAAGGAAGAAGACAGAAGCAAGTCTCCCTGCTTGCTCAGGATTGGCTGGGAGCCTCTCCAGGCTCCTCGGTGCAATGAAAGGATAAGTGAGAGACCCCCAGAAGTCCTCATTCCCACCATGGATTCCTGCAATCCTAGCCACAGGAGAGCCTCTAGACTCTTGCAGGCCTTGTGACTAACATAGGGAGCTGCTTGGAGCCTGGGTGAGGGCATTGCTCCAGAGAGGGAGCTCACACTGGATCTCATACACTCCCAGATCCCTAAGCAGCAGCAGCACAGCACGTTGCAGAGAGTCCAGACTCCACCAGACACCTGGGGGCCCAACAGCTTCTGGATCTTCATATCCCTGAAGACCCACTGACATTTCCTTCCCACAGGCACCACCATGGCTGGATGCTGCCACCAGGGCTGAAGCGTGAGTTATTGGCAATAACACCACTGCCCTTGGCAGTGAAATCACCACAAATTTTCATGCACCCTGAGGACAAAATCCTCCATGTACAGCCATTGCACCATAGGCTGCTGCCAACAAGGCTGAAATACAAGTGAAGCAAGCACTCCTCAGCTGCCTGTACCTGGCTGCTGCCACTGAAAGCGACCTCACCCTCCCCAATAGCAGGGCTGCAGCACAGCCACTGCTGCCCCAACCCCAGCATTCCACCAGGGGCCAAGGGATCACCCCACCCTTGCCTACCACAGCCAGTGTCTGCATGCACCAGCAGAGGGCATGGGGACAAGTCCACCTGACCTGGCTCTGTGTTACCCCCACCCAGTACCAGTAGCCTGTCTGGGGCCTGGGAACTGCCCAGCCCACTCCATCACTACTGGCACCTGAGAACTTCTCCAGGGACCTGAGTTCAGGGCCACTCAACCTCCTGCTACCACCACAGGTCACACCCACCCTTACATGCCACCTGCAGGCCTGGGGACTGAACTGCCCAGCTCATCGCAGCCACTGCCAAGAGCAGCACAGACCACTTAGGAGGCAGAGGGTTGCCCCACCACTGCTACTGGTTGCATCACTTTTGCCACACCCACTTCTCTGGGTCCTGAAATCCTGCCCACCAACCTGGCCCACCACTACCACTACTGTCCCCTGAGCAAGCCAGTTGGAGGCCCAAGAATTGGCCTGTCTGAACCCACTAACACCAGTGCCAGTATACACCTCCCTGGGACCCAAGGACATGCTTGGCCCACTGCCACAACTGGGGCCCAAGGACAGGATCACCTGGCATCCTTGTCCCCAGAAAAATTTCACCACAGCCTCCACTAACAATGGCACCCTAAGCCACTGAGGAAATCAAGACACCACCGATGCTGTTTACAGCTGAAGAAATCATATGGAGACTACACTACTGCATGCATCTAAGATCAAAGTAAAAATGTCCTACCCAACCATACCATAGATACAGCTTTAGGAAAAAGTCGTCCCATATAAAAGCAAATTTTAAAAATGGGAAGACGCGACTATTACACCAGATGCACGGATATCAATGTAAGGACACAAGAAATATGAAAAAGCAAGGAAATACAACACCCCCAAAGAACACAATAATTCTTCAGCAACAGATTCCAATCAAAAAATAATTTATAAAATACCAGAAAATGAATTTAAAATAATATTAAAGAAGCTCAGTGAGATATAAGAGAAGACGGAAAAGCAATGCAAAGAAATAAAAAACTCAGGATATGAATGAGAAATTTGCTAAGAAGATAGATATACTTACAAAGAACCAAGCAGAAATTCTGAAGCTGAAGAATTCATTGAATGAAATACAAAATACATTTGTAAATGTTAACAATAGACTAACTCAAGCAGAAGAAAGAATTTCAGAACTTGAAGACAGGTCTTTTGAAATAACTCAGACAAAAATTTTCTTTAAAAAAAGAATAAACAAAGCCTATGTGACATATAGGACATCATTAAGTGGCCAGATGTTCACATTTTTGGTGTCCCATAAGGCAAAAGAAAGAAAAGGATAGAAAGCCTACTTAACAAAATACTAGCTGGAAACTTTCCAAGTCTCGTGAGAGATTACGACATCAGGATACCAGAGGCGCATAGATCCCCAAACAGTTATAATTCAAAAAGGTCTTCTTCACAGTACCTTGCAGTCAACCTGTAAAAAGTTAAGGACAAAGAAAGAATTCTAAAAACAGCAAGGGAAAATTGTCTAGTGACTTACAAGGCAACGTCCATGAGACTAGCAGTGGATTTCTCAGCAGAAACTTTACAGATCAGGAGAGAAGGAGATGATATATTCAAATTTCTTGGAAAAGGAAAAAACCTACTAGTCAAGGATACTATAACCAGCAAAGTTGTCCCTCATAAACAAAGGAGAAATACAGTATTTCCAAGATAAACAAAAGCTGAGGAAATTCATCACCACTAGACCTGCTCTACAAGAAATTCTTGAATTGTCCTGAAAAAGAAAGGACAGTATCCACCATCACGAAAACACATGAAAATATAAAATTCACTGGCAGAGCAAACACAAATAAGGAAGAGAAAGGACTCAAATGTTACCTCTACAGAAAACTACCAAACCACAATGCTAAACAATAAGAGAAAAAGAAAGGAACAGAGGATTTACAAAATAGCCAGGAATCAATTAATACAATGACAAGAATAGCTCTAACATATTGATAATAACCTTGAATGTAAATGGGTTAAACTTTCCATTTAAAAGGTATAGACTGGGTGAATGGTTTAAAAAAATATAGGCCGGGCGCGGTGGCTCAAGCCTGTAATCCCAGCACTTTGGGAGGCCGAGATGGGCGGATCACGAGGTCAGGAGATCGAGACCATCCTGGCTAACACGGTGAAACCCCGTCTCTACTAAAAAATACAAAAACTAGCCGGGCGAGGTGGCGGCGCCTGTAGTCCCAGCTACTCGGGAGGCTGAGGCAGGAGAATGGCGTGAACCCGGGAGGCGGAGCTTGCAGTGAGCTGAGATCTGGCCACTGCACTCCAGCCCAGGCGACAGAGTGAGACTCCTTCTCAAAAACAAAACAAAACAAAACAAAACTATGAACCAACTATATGCTGCCTACAAGAGACTCATCTTACCTGTAAAGACATATACAGAATGAAATGGAAGAAAAAAGATATTCCACACAAAGAGAAACCAAAAGCAAACAGGAGTAGCTATACTTATATCAGATAAAACAAACTTTAAGTCAAAAACAGATAGAGAAAAAATAGATAAAGAAGGTCATTATACAATGACAAAGGGATCAAGTTAGCAAGAGTATATAGCAATTCTAAACCTATATGCACCCAACACTGGAACACCCAGATATATGTGGCAAATATTAGATCTAAAGGGAGAGACAGACTCCGATACAATAATAGTTGGAACATCAACACCCCACTCTCAGCATTATGTAGATAATTTAGACAGAAAATTAACCAAAAAAATTGGATTTAAACTGCACATTTGACTTAATGGACTTAGGCATTTATAGAACATTTTATCTGACAGCCACAGAATGCACATTATTCTAACCAGCACATGAAACATTCTCCAAGACAGATTGTATATTAGGACACAAAGCAAGCCTCAGTAAATTAATCCCGGCACTTTGGGAGGCTGAGGTAGGTGGATCACGAGGTCAGGAGCTCAAGATCAGCCTGACCAAGATGGTGAAACCCCATCTCTACTAAAAATACAAAAAAAAAATTAGCTGGGCGTGGTGGTGGGTGCCTGTAATCCCAGCTACTTGGGAGGCTGAGGCAGAGAATTGCTTAAACGCAGGAGGCAGAGGATGCAGTGCAGAGATCACACCACTGCACTCTGCCTGGGTGACAGAGCAAAACTTCATCTCAAAAAAGAAATAATAATTGAAATCATTTTCAGTATCTTCTCAGACTACAATAGAATAAAGCTAGAAATCAATAACAAGAGAAATTTTAGAAACTATTCAAATACATGAAAATTAAGCAACATGCCCTTGAATGACCAATGGGTCAAGGAAGAAATTAGGGAGGAAATTAAAAAATTACTTGAAACAAATGAAAATTGAAAAACAATATACCAAAACTTATGGGATACACTAAAAGCAGTATAAAGAGGATAGTTTGTAACAGTAAGTGCTTACATCAAAAAGTAGAAAGATTTCTAACAATGTAATAATGCACCCCAAGGAAATACAAAAGCAAGAACAAACCAAACCTAAAATTAGTGAATGGAAAAAAATAATAAATAACAGCACAGAAACAAACAAAATAGAGACTAAAATATTACAAAGGGTCAACAAAATGAAAAGTTGATTTTTAAAAAAGATAAAATCAATAAACTGCTAGCTAGACTAACCAAGAACAAAGAGAGAGGACCCAAATGAACAAAATCAGAAATGAAAAGAGGATACATTACAATGAATACCACAGAACTAGAGACCAATTATAAGCAACTATACACTAAGACAAACTGGAAAACCTAGAGGAAATGGATAAATTCCTGGACACATACAAGCTACCAAGATTGAATTGGAATACATAGAAAACCTGAACAGACCAATAACACATGATAAAATTGAACCAGTAGTAAAAAGCCTTCCAACAAAGGAAAATCTAGGACCCGATAGACTCACTGCCAAATTGTACCAAACTATCAAAGAACTAACACCAATTATCCTCAAGTTATTCCAAAATATTGAAGAGGATGGAATTCTCCCTAACTCATGCTGTGAGGCCAGCATTACTCTAATATCAAAACCAGGTAAAGACACAACAACAACAAAAGAAAACTACAGGCCAGTATCTCTGATGACCATAGATGCAAAAAATCCTCAACAAAATACTAGCAAGCCAAATCCAACAGCACATCAAAAATATAATATGCTGGCCGGGCATGGTGGCTCAAGCCTGTAATCCCAGCACTTTGGGAGGCCGAGACGGGCGGATCACGAGGTCAGGAGATCGAGATCATCCTGGCTAACATGGTGAAACCCTGTCTCTACTAAAAATACAAAAAACTAGCCGGGCGAGGTGGCGGGCACCTGTAGTCCCAGCTACTCGGGAGGCTGAGGCAGGAGAATGGCATGAACCCGGGAGCCGGAGCTTGCAGTGAGCTGAGATCTGGCCACTGCACTCCAGCCTGGGTGGCAGAGCGAAACTCCGTCTCAAAAAAAAAAAAAAAAAAAAAAAAAAAAAATATATATATATATATATAATATGCCATGATCAAGTGGTATTCATACCAGGGATGCAAGGATGGTTCAACATATGCAAATCAATAAAAGTAATATATCACATCAAAAGAATGATAGACCATAACCATATAATCATCTTCATAGATGAAGAAAAATCATTTGATAAAATTCAGCATTGCTTCATGATTAGAAACTCGCAGCAAACTAGGCATAGAAGGAAAATACCTCAGCATAATTAAGGCCTTATATGACAAACCCACAGGTAACATCATACTGAATGGGGAAAAGCTGAAAGCCTTTCCTCTAAGAGCTGGAACAAAACAAAGATGCCCACTTTCACCACTCCTATTCAACATAGCATTGGAAATCCTAGCCAGAGCAATCAGGCAAGAGAAAGAAATAAAAAGCATCCAAATTGGAAAAGAGGAAGTCAAACTATTCTTCTTTGCAGATGACATAATCTTATATCTAGGAAAACCTAAAGACTCCACCAAAAAAACTCTTAGATCTGATAAATACATTCAGTACAGTTACAGGATATAAAATCAACATACAAAAATCAGTAGTGTTTCTATATACCAACAATGAACTAGCTGAGAAAGAAAACAAGAAGGCAATCTCATTTACAGTAACTAACAAAAAAGTACCTAGAAATAAATTTAACCAAGAAGGTGAAAGACCTGCATAAGGAAAGCTACAAAACTGATGGAAAAAATTGAAGAGAATACAAATTAAAATATTTTATGTTTATGGACTGGGATAATTAATATCATTAAAATGACCATACTGCCCAAAGCAATCTACAGATTTAATGCAATCGTTATCAAAATACCAATGCCATTTTTTCACAAGAGTAGAAAAAAAATCATAAAATTCACATGAAACTGAAAAAAAAAAAAAAAGCCAGAATAGCTAAAGCAATCCTGAGTAAAAACAAAAACATAAACAAAAACAAAAAACAAAGCTGGAGGCATCACACTGCCTGACTTTCAAAGTATGTTTCAAGGCTATAGTAACCGAAACAGCATGATATTGGTATAAAAACAGACATAAAGACCAATGAAACAGAATAGAGAACCCAGAAAAAAATCCATAAATTTACAGTCAGCTAATTTTCTTTTTAAAAATTAATTACTCAATTAGGTTTTAGTGGTAGTGTCTTGCTCTGCCACCCAGGCTGGAGTGCAATGGTGTGCAAGACTCACTGCAGTCTTGAACTCCTGGGCTCAAGCAATCCTCCCACCTCAGCCTTCCAAATAGCTAGGACGATAGCCATGCACCACCACACCTGGCTACATTTTTAAATTTTTTGTAGAGATAGGGGTCTCACTATGTTGCCCAGGCTGGCCTCAAACTCATGGCCTCACATGATCCTCCCACCTTGATCTCCTAAAGTGATGAGATTACAAGTGTGAGCCACCATGCCTGACCTCAAGCCAGCTAATTTTCAACAAAGGCACCAAGAACATACAATAAGAAAAGAACAATCTGTTCAATAAATGGTGCTGGGAAAACTGGATTTCCATATGCAGAACAATAAAACTGGATCCCTACCTCTCATGATTTACAAAAATCAACTCAAAATGGATTAAAAACTTAAATGCAAATCCCCAAACTATAAAGCTACTAGAAGAAAACGTAGGGGAAATACTTAAGAACATTGGTCTCTACAGAAATTTTATGGATAAGACCTCAAAAGCACAGGCAACAAAAAACAAAATAAACAAATGGGACTCTATTAAGCTAAAAAGCTTCTGCACAGCAAAGGAAACAATTTACAATGAAGAGACAACCTGTTGAATGAGGATAATTATTTGAAATATTTGAAAATATTTACAAACTATTCATCTGACAAGGGACTAATATCCAGACTATCTAAGAAACTCAAACATCTCAACAGTAAAAACAAAACAAAACAAATAATCCCATTGAAATGTGGGCAAAGGACATGAATAGACATTTCTCAAAAGAAGACATACAAATGACCAACAGATGTATGAAAAAATGCTCAAGATCACGAATCATAAGGGAAATGCAAATCAATACTACAAAGATATATCATCTCATCCCAGTTAGAATAGCTATTACACACACACACACACATACACACACACACACACACACACAACAGATGCTAGCAAAGATGCAGAGAAAAAGAAACTCATATGCCATTGGTGGGAATGTAAATTAGTATAGCCACTATGGAAAACAATACGGTGATTTCTCAAAAAACTCAAAATAGAACTACCATGTGATGCCATGACCTAGAATTTATCCAAAGGGAAAGAAATCTGTTTATCGAAGGTATACCTGCACTTGCATGTTTATCACAGCACTATTCACAATAGCAAAGATACAAAATCAACGTAAGTGTCCATCAAAACATGAATAAATAAAGGAGATGTGGTATATACACACAATGGAATATTTGGCCATAAAAAATGAAATGCCATTTGCAGCAACATGGATGAACTGGAGGTTTTTATGTTAAGTGAAACAAACCAGGCACAGAAAGACGGACATTGGGCCGGGAGTAGTGGCTCTTGCCTGTAATCCAAGCACTTTGGAAGGCTGAAGCAGGAGGATCACTTGAGGCCAGGAGTTCAAGACAAGCACTATGTGTTCTCATTCATATGTGGGAGCTAAAAAAGTTGATCTTATGGGGGTAGAGAGTAGAATGACAAATACCAGAGTCTGGGAAATGTGCATGGTGGGTGGATGGAGGAGGAATAAAGAGAGGAAGGTTAGTGGGCACAAACATACAATTAGATAGAAGGAATGAGCTCTAATATTTGATAGCAGAGTAGGGTGACTATAGTTAGCAATGTATTGTATATTTCACAATAGTTAGAAGAGAGGACTTGAAATGTTCCCAACACATAGAAATGATAAATACTCCAGGTGATGGACACCCCCAAATACCCTGACTTGATCATTACACATTCTATGTATATAACAAAATATTACATGTTCCCCATCAATATGTGCAAGTATTGTGTATCAGTAAAAATAAGATGATAGCATATTCAAATATACCAATGTTCACAATAAATGTAAATATGCTTAACTTGCTAACTAGTAAAAGAGATTGCCAGTTTGGATAAAAATATAAAAGCTATAAACTATTTTCAACAGATATGGCTAAAATGACAGAAAGTTTGAAAATAAAGGGATAAAGGAAAAAGTATATATCAGGTAAATATCAACCATGAGCATGCTGGCGTCACTCTACGACTATCAGACAAAAGACACGTTAAAATAAAAAGTGTGGTAGGAGATCATAAGGATCAAGCAAATATAAAATCAGCAAAGATATAGAAAATGTAAGCAATACAATTAACAAGCTTGATCTAATGGCATGTACAGAAGTTTTCATCCAACAATGAGAGCACACATATTCTTCTCAAGCACATATGGAATATTGACAAAACTTGATGTCACACTAGGCCATTAAAATAAATTTAAATTAATTTCCCTTATATGGGCCAAATTCTTAGACCACAAAGCAATTGAGCTAAAAATTTAGAATAAAAATGTAAATATAAATATTTATCTACATTTCCATATTTGTAAATTTAAAAACACACTTTTAAATAACTGAAATATTGAAGAAATCACAGATAAATTTCAAAATATTTAGAAGCAAATGATAATTAAAACACTACCTCTATACCAAAACTACAGGCAACAAAAGAAAAAATAAACAGATTGCATATCAAAATTAAAAAGCTGTATATATCAAAGGCTACACTCAACAGAGTGAAAAGGTAACCCATAGAATGGGAGCAAATATTTGTAAACCGTGAATCCGACAAGAGGTTAATATTCAGAATATATAAAGAACTCCTATGACTCAACAACAACAACAACACCTGATTTTAAAAAGAGCCAAGAACTTGAACAGATATTTCTCAAAGATGAGCAAATGGCCGGTAAGCACATGAAAAGATGTTCAAAGTCATTAATCATTAGGGGCATGCAAATCACAGTTGCTGTTAGATGCCACCTCACACCCATTAGGATGGCTACTACCAGGAAAACTAAAAAAAACTAAACAAAAAGAAACCTCCAGAAAATAACAAGCTGGCAAGGATTTAGAAAAGTTGGAACCCTTGTGATAGAGGCCTCATCATTTTACAATCCCACGTGTGTGTGTGTGTATATGTATGTGCATGTACATATATATGTATACACACAAATGAAATATTATTCAGCTTCAAAAAGAAGGTAAATTCTGACATATGCTACAATATGGATGGACCTTAAGGGCATTATGCTAAGTGAGGTAAGCCCATCACAAAATGACAAATACTGTATGTTTCCACTTATATGATGTACATAGAATAGTTAAATTCATAGAGATAGGCATAGAATGAGGGTGCCAGAGGCTAGGGGGGACAAGAAAATGGAGAGTTATTACTTAATACGTATAAAATTTTGCAAGATAAAAAGAGTTTTGGAGATGGATGGTGGTGATTGTTGCACAACAATGAGAATGCACTTGTTATCAGTGATACTTTTAATAACTTCACTTAAAATGGTTAAGATAGTAAATTTTTATATTATATACATTTTTGCCATAAATAAAAATAAAATTTAAAAGAACTCACTACCAATAAAAACCTGTGAGATGCAGCAAAAGCAGAGCTTTTAGTGGCATAGTGTAGAATTAACATTTATTTTAGAAATACAGGGAGGCTGAAACTTAAAGCTAAGTGTCTCATTTAAGAAGTTAGGATGAGGAACAAAATAAACTCAAAGAAAGGGAAAAGAGAACATAAGAAAGAGCTAAAACAGATGGAATAGAAAATAGAGAAATAGTTAAAAGCAGTCAACAAAGACAAAAGATGATTCCTGACAGGATAACAAAGTAGAGAAATCTACAGGGAATTGAAAAGAAAAAAATGCCAAATACTGTAAATTAAAAGGGGACACAATTACAGATACAGCAGAGACTTAAAATATGATAATAAGAGAATAATAGATTCATACAAATAAATTTGAAAAGTCAGATAACATGGATGGATTCTAAATAAAACTACTTCAAATTTTAAGAAATAGAAAGCCACATTAGCATTACAAGTGATCAATAAATCAAAGCGGTAATTTTATCTTCCCATAAGAAAACATCAGGCCTACATGCTTTATAGATGAAATCAATCAAGCATTTGAGGAAAAGATCATTCTAATCTTATTCAAATATTTCAAAAAACCAGAAAAAGAAGGACTAGTCCCAAATATATTCTATGAAGCTAGTATAATTTTGAAGACCTAACAAGGATAGCAAAGGAATGACAAATTATGGGACCATTTCAATTATATAGAAGCAAAAATCCTAAATAAAATATTAATAAACCAAATCTGGCAATGCATAAAAGGATCACTTACTATAATCAAGTTAGGTTTCTCATAGGGATACAAGGATTGGTTAACATTAGAAAATTCAATAGTTGGCCGGGCGCGGTGGCTCAAGCCTGTAATCCCAGCACTTTGGGAGGCCGAGACGGGTGGATCACAAGGTCAGGAGATCGAGACCATCCTGGCTAACACCGTGAAACCCCGTCTCTAATAAAAAATACAAAAAACTAGCCAGTCGAGGTGGCGGGCGCCTGTAGTCCCAGCTACTTGGGAGGCTGAGGCAGGAGAATGGCGTGAACCCGGGAGGCGGAGCTTGCAGTGAGCTGAGATCTGGCCACTGCACTCCAGCCTGGGTGACAGAACGAGACTCTGTCTCAAAAATAAATAAATAAATAAAGAGCCCTTGGGCCCTGAATAATCAGTATTGGTAATCAGGTAGTACACACTGTGGGCCTTGAGTCAGACTCTGAGACATGTTGGCTTCAGGTGTGACCCAGCACATTCACAGCTGTGGTGGCTTTGAGGACAGACTCCTACTTGAGAAAAGCAGAGGGAAGCGTACAGTGGACTTTGTCTTGCAGCTTAGGCATCAGCTTGGACACAGTGGGGGCAGAGCACAAAGTGGGCTGTTAGAGTCCCTGATTCCAGGCCCTGGGTCTTGGGTAGAACTTCTGGACCTACCCTGGGCCAGAGGGGAGTCCACTGCCTTGAAGGATGAGTCTCACAAACTGAAGAGCCCTTGGGTCTTTAAGTGAGCATTGGCAGTAGCCTGGCAGTACTTCCTGTGGGCCTGTGGTGGCGATGGACATGAGGAGTGACTCTTCTGCCTGGGAAAAGGGGAGGGAAGAGTGGAAGACACTTTGTCTTGTGGTTTGAGTACCAGCTCAGCTGCAGTAGAATAGAGCACCAGGTAGATTTCTAAGGTTTATGACTCCAGGTTCTGACTCCTGGGCTGCTTCTATGGGCCTGCCCAGGATCCGGGGGATCTTGCTCCCCTGAAGGGAAGGACACAAGCCTGGCTGGCTTCATCACCTGCTGATCATAGAGCCTTAGACCTTTGAGTGAACATAGGCAACAGCCAGGTGGTAGTTACAGTGGGCCTTGGGAGAGACCCTGTGCTGCCCTGGTTTCAGGTCTGACCCAGCATATTCCCGGTGATGGTGGATACAAGGGTGCTTGCGTCACCCCTCCTCCAGCTCCAGGCAGCTCAGCAGAGACAGAAACAGAGAGAGAGACTTTGTTTGTTTGGGAGAAAGTAAGGGGACATAACAAATCTCTGCCTGATAATGGAGAGAATTCTTTCAGATCTTATCCAAGAACACCAAAATGGTATCTCTACAAGTCTACAAGAACCATAGTGTTAACTGGGCTTGAGGTATCCCCTAATGCAGATATGGCTGTAGTGACCAAACACTTAGATCACAACACCCAGGTCCCTCTGAATACCTAGAAACCTCCCCAAGAAGGATAGATACAAACTTTCATTCTTCACAGGCCAGACTGTGAAGATTATAGTAAATACCTAACTTTCCAATGCCCAGACACAAGCATCAAGACCATCCAAAGAAACATCTCACCAAACAAATTAAATAAGCCACCAGAGAGCAATCCGAGAGAGAGAGAGAGAGAGAGGTGACCTTTCAGACAGAGAATTAAAAATAGCCGGTTGGGGAAAACTCAAAGAAATTCAAGATAACATGGAGAAGGAGTTCAGAATCCTATCAGATAAATTTAACAAAGAAATTGAAATAATTTGAAAGAATGAAGCAGAAATTTTGAAGTTGAAAAATGCAACAGAGGCAGGGTGCTGTGGCTCACGCCTGTGATCCCAGCACTTTGAGAGGCCGAGGTGGGCGGATCACTTGAGGTCAGCAGTTCAAGACCACCCTGGCCAACATGATGAAACCCTGTCTCTACTTAAAAAAATACAAAAATTAGCCAGGTGTGGTGGCATGCACCTGAAGTCCCCGCTACTTGGGAGGCTAAGGCAGGAGAATAGCTTGAACTCAGGTGGCAGAGGTTGCAGTGAGCTGAGATCACACCACTGCACTCCAGCCTGGGCAGCACAGCGAGACTGTCTCAAAAAAAAAAAAAGAAAGAAAGAAAAATGTGACTGACAAACTGAAGAATGCATCAGAATCTCTTAATAGCAGAATTGATCAAGCAGAAGAAAGAATTAGTGAGCTTGAAGACAGGCTATTTGAAAATGCACGGTGGAGACAAATAGAAAAAAAGATTTTTAAAAAAGTAGCATGCCTACAAGATTTAGAAGGTAGCCTCAAAAAAGCAAATCTAAGAGTTATTGGCCTAAAAGAGGAGGTAGAGAGAGAGAGAGAGAGAGAGAGATTGGGGTAGAAAGTTTATTCAAAAGAATACTAATGGAGAACTTCCCAAACCCAGAAAAATATACCAATAATCAAGCACAAGAAGGTTACCAAGCAGATAGAACACCAAGCAGATTTGACCCAAAGTTGACTACTTCAAGGCATTTAATAATCAAACTCCCAAAGGTCAAGGATAAAGAAAGGGTACTAAAAACATAAGGAGAAAGCAGATAACAGAAAATGGAGCTCCAATATGTTTGACAGCTGACTTTTCAGTGGAAACCTGTAAGGCCAGGAGAGAGTAGCATGACGTATTTAAGTTCTGAAGGAAAAAAAACTTTTACCCTAGAGTAGCATATCCAAAAAAATCATTCAAATATAAAGGAGAAATAAAGACTTTCCCAGACAAACAGAAGCTGAGGGATTTCATCAACACAAGACCTGTCCTATAAGAAATGCTAAAGGAAGTTCTTCAATCTGAAAGAAAAGGACATTAATGAGCAATAAGAAATCATCTGAAGGTACAAAGCTCAAAGGTAATAGTCAATACATAAAAAAACACAATATTGGCCGGGCGCGGTGGCTCAAGCCTGTAATCCCAGCACTTTGGGAGGCCGAGACGGGCGGATCACGAGGTCAGGAGATCGAGACCATCCTGCCTAACACGGTGAAACCCCATCTCTACCAAAAATACAAAAACTAGCCAGGCGAGGTGGCGGGTGCCTGTAGTCCCAGCTACTCAGGAGGCTGAGGCAGGAGAATGGCGTAAACCCAGGAGGCGGAGCTTGCAGTGAGCTGAGATCTGGCCACTGCACTCCAGTCCGGGTGACAGAGCGAGACTCTGCCTCAAAAAAAAAAAAAAAAAAAAAAAAAAAAAAAAAAAAAAAAAAAAAAACACAATATTGTAACACTACAATTGTGGGATGTAAACTATTAATATCTTAAATGGAAAAACAAAAAGATGAGCTGATCAAAAATAATAACTATAACTTTTCAAGACATAGTTCACAAACGGTTAAAAAGCAGAGGGATGAAGTTAAAATGCAAAGTTTGTATTGTTTTCTTTTTGCTTGTTTGTTTATGCAATCAGTATTAAGTTGTCATCAGTTTAAAATAATGGGTTATAAGATATTTTTGCAAGCCTCATGGTAACTGCAAATCCAAAAGTATACAATGAATACACAAAAAATAAAAAGCAATAAATTAAAATATGCCACCAGAGAAAATCACCCTCACTAAAAGGAACACCAGAGAAAAGGAAAAAAGAGAAGCACAAAACAACCAGAAAACAGTAACAAAATGGCAAGAGTAAGTCCTTACTTATCAATAACATGAATATAAATGGACTCAACACTCCACTCAAAAGACATTGAATGAATGAATGGATTAAAAAAAACAACAACAACAAAACAAAGCTTGGGCACATGTTCTCAGGACCTCCTGACGACTGTGTCATTGGCAAAAAACATTTTTAAAAACCTAAAAACAAACAAAAAACACAGCAAGACTATTGATCTGTTGCCTATAAGAAACACACTTCAACTGTAAAGACACACATTGAAAATAAAGGAATGGAGAAAGATAGTCAATGCAAAAGGAAACCAAAAAAAGAGCAGGAGCAGCTATACTTACATCAGACAAGATAGATTTCAAGACAAAAACTACAAAGAGAGACAAAGAATGTCATTAGAAAATGATAAACAGGTCAATTCAGCAAGAGGATATAACAATTGTAAAAATATATTTACTGGAGCACCCAGATATATAAAGTTAATATTATTAGAGCTAAAGAGAGAGAGAGACCCCAATGCAATAATAGCTGGAGACTTCAACACCCCACTTTCAGCATTGGATAAATCATCCAGACAGAAAATCAACAAAGAAACATCATACTTAATCTGTACTATGGGCCAAATAGACTTAATACATATTTACAAAACATTTCCCTCAATGGCTACAGAATACAAATTATTTTCAGCACATGGATCATTCTCAAGGACAGAGTATAGTTAGGCCAGAAAATAAGTCTCAAAACATTTCAAAAAGTTGAAATAATATGAAGTATGTTCTCTGATCACAATGGAATAAAACTAGAACTCAACAAGAAGAGGAATTTTGAAAACTATACAGAAACATGAAAATTAAACCACATGCTATAGAATGATCATTCAATGAAGAGATTAAGAAGGAAAATTGAAAAATTTCTTGAAACAAATGATAATGGATACACAACAACTAAAACCTATGGGATACAGCAAATGCAGTACTAAGATGGAATTTTATAGCTGTAAGTGTGTATATCAAGAAAGTAGAAAAATTTTAAATAATCTAAAATACATCTTGAAGAACTAGAAAAGCAAAAGCAAACCAAACCCAAAGTTAGTAGAAGAAAAGAAATAGGCCAGGCGTGGTGGCTCAAGCCTGTAATCCCAGCAAGCACTTTGGGAGGCTGAGACGGGTGGATCACGAGGTCAGGAGATCGAGACCATCCTGGCTAACACGATGAAACCCCGTCTCTACTAAAAAAATACAAAAAACTAGCCTGGCGAGGTGGCGGGCGCCTGTAGTCCCAGCTACTCGGGAGGCTGAGGCAGGAGAATGGCGTGAACCTGGGAGGCGGAGCTTGCGGTGAGCTGAGATCGGGCCACTGCACTCCAGCCTGGGCGACAGAGCGAGACTCTGTCTCAAAAAAAAAAACAACAACAACAAAAAAGAAAGAAATAATAAAGATCAAAACAGAAATAAGTGAAATTGAAATGATAAAAAAATACAAAAGATCAATGAAATGAAAAAGTTGGTTTTTAAAAAAGATAAACAAAATTGACAAACTTTTAGCCCCACTAAGAACAAAAGAGAGGAGACTCAAATATATAAAATCATAGATGAAAAAGGAGACATTACAACTGATACCACAGAAATTCAAAGGATCATTAGAAGCTACTATGAGCAAATATATGCCAATAAATTGGAAAATCTAGAAGAAATGAATAAATTCCTAGACACATACAACCTACTAAGATTGAACCATGAAGAAATCCAAAACCTGAACAGATCAATAACAAGTAATGCTATTGAACCCATTATAAAAAGTCTCTTAGCAAAGAAAAGACTGGAACCTGATGGTTTCAGAATTGCTGAATTTTACCAAAAATTTAAGAAATAACTGATACCAATCCTACTTAAACTTTATGAAAAATAGAGGCAGAGGAAATACTTCCAAACTCAGTATACAAGGCCGGCATTATCCTGATACTGAAACCCAACAAAGACATATCAAAACAAAAGCCAAACAAACAAAAACCCTACAGACCAATATCCCTGAAGAGCATTGATGCAAAAATTCTCAATGAAAACACTAACAAAATGAATACAACAATACATCAAAAAGATCACTCATCATGACTAAGAGATGAACCATGCAAAGAGATGAACCATGCAAAGATGGTTCAACAAATGCAAATCAGTCAATATAATACATCTTACCAACAGAAAGAAGGACAAAAACCATATGATCATTTCAATTGATGCAGAAGAAGCATTTGATAAAATTCAACATCTCTTCATGGTAAAAACCCTAAAAAAACTGGGTATACAAGGAACGTACCTCAACATAATAAAAACCATATACAACAGATCCACAGCTAGTATCATATTAGATGGGGAAAGACTGAAAGCCTTTCCTCTAAGATCTGGAACAAGACAAGGATGTCCATTTTCACCACCATTATTCAACATAGTACTGAAAGTTCTACCCAGAGCAATCAAACAAGAGAAAAAAATTAAAGGACTCCAAATTCAAAAGGAAGAAGTCAAATTATCCTTGTTTGCAGATAATATGATCTTACATTCAGAAAAACCTAAATATGCCACCAAAAAACTATTAGAACTGATAAACAAACTCAGTAAAGTTGCAGGAGACAAAGTCAACATACAATGATCAGTATCATTTCTGTATGCCAACAGCAAACAATCTGAAAAAGAAATCAAGAAAGTAATCCCATTTACAATAGCCACAAATAAAATAAAATACCTGGAAATTAATTTAACCAAAAAAGTGAAAGGTCTCTACAAGGAAAATTATAAAATTGATGCAAGAAATTGAAGAGAACACAAAAAAATGGAAAATATTCCATGTTCATGGATTGGAAGACTTAATATAGTTAAAATTTCCATACTATCCAAAGCAATCTACACATTCAATGCAATCTCCATCAAAATACCAATGACATTCTTCCCAGATATAGAAAAAACAATTCAAAAATGTATATGGAACCAAAAAAGACCCAGAAGAGCCAAAGCTATCCTGAGCAAAAAGAACAAAACTGGAGGAATAACATTACCTGACTTCAAATTATGCTACAGAGCTATAGTAACAAAAACAGCATGGCACTGGCATAAAAACAGACACATAGACCAATGGAACCAAATAGAGAATGCAGAAATGAATCCATACATTTACAGTGAACTCATTTTTTTACAAAGTCATTTTTTTACAAAGGTGCCAAGTACACAGATTGGGGACAGGATAGTCTCTTCAATAAATGGTGCTGGGAAAATTGGATATTCATATGCAGAAGAACGAAACTAGACTCCTATCTCTCACCATATACCAAAATTAAATAAAAATGGATTAAATACTTAAACCTAAGACCTCAAACGATGAAACTACTAAAAGAAAACATTGGGGCAACTCTCCAGGACATTGAACTGGGCAAGGATATCCTGAGTAATAACCCACAAGCACATGCAACCAAAGCAAACATTGATAAATGGGATCATATCAAGTTAAAAAGCTTCTGCACAGCAAAAGAAACAATCAACAAAGTAAACAGACAATGCACAGAATGGGAGAAAATATTTGCAAACTCCTATCCATCTGAGAAGGGATTAATAACCAGAATACATAAGAAGCTCAAACAACACAATGAGAAAAAAAAAAAATCAAATAATCTGATTTTTAAATGGGCAAAAATCTGAATGTACATGTCTCAAAAGAAGAAAGACAAATGGCAAACAGGTATATAAAGAGGCTCAACATCATTGATTATCAGAGAAATACAAATCAAAACTACAATGAGATATCATCTCACCCCAATTAAAATGGCTTGTATCAAAAAAACAGGCAATTACAAATGCTGGCAAGAACTTGGAGAAACTCACACACTCATACACTGTTGGTGAGAATGCAAATTAGTACAACCACTATGGAGAACAGTTTTGAGGTTCCTCAAAAAACTAGAAATAGAGCTACCATATGATCCAGCCATCCCACAGATAGGTATCTACCTAAAAGAAAGAAAATCCATATATTGAAGAGATATCTGCACTCCCATGTTCATTGCAGCACTATTTACAATAGCCTAGATTCATAAACAATCTAAATATCCATCAACATTAGATGAATGGATAAAGAAAATGTACATGTACACAATGGAGTACTATTCAGCCATAAAGAGAATGAGATTCTGTCATTTGCAATAACATGAATGGAACCAGAGGCCACTATGTTAAGTGAAATAAGTCAGGTACATAAAGAAACTTCACGTCTCACTTATTTGTGGCAGCTAAAACTTAAAACAACTGAACCCATAGAGATAAAAATTAGAATAATAGCTATCAGAGGCTGGGAGGGGTAGTGATGGGGTGGGGGAGAAGTGGGATGGTTAATTGGTACAAAAAATAGAAAGAATGGATAAGATCTAGTATTTGATAGCACAACAGGGTAACTATAGTCAGTAATGATTTAATTTTACATTTTAAAATAACTAAAAGAGTATAATTGGATTGTTTGTAACACAAAGGATAAATGCTTGAGGCAATGGATACCCCATTTGCCCTGATGTGATTATTACATGTTGTATGCCTATATCAAAATATCTCGTATACCTCATAAATATATACACATACTATATACCACAAAAATTAAAAATTAACAAACAAGAATTATTAGTTTGTGGTTTTGGGCACACAATGTACAAAGAAGGAATTTTGTGACAACAACCACCAAAAGGGGTAGATAAGGAACTGTAAAAGAGCCAAGTTTTTGTATGTTATTGAAGTTAAGCTGTTATAAATCCAAATTAGAATGCTATAATTTTAAGATGTTAAATGTAATCCCTCTGGTGACCAGAAATAAAATAACTGTAGAATACATATAAAAGGAGATGAGAAAGAAATTTAAATGTTTCCCTACAAAAAATCAACTAAACATAAAAGAAGACAGTAATGCAGAAAATGAGGAACAAAAAGGCTTAAGGCTTATAGAAAACAAATAGTAAAATGACAGAAATAAGTCCCTCAACAGTAATTACTTTAAATATAAATGGATCAAACTTTCCAATCAAAACACAGAGATTGGCAGAATGGATAAAAACATAAAACTAGCAAGCAAAACTCAGGAGCATATTAAAAGGATTACACACCATAACCAAATAGGCCTTATTCCTGGAATGCAAGGATGGTTCAACATATGAAAATTGATCAATGTAATATACACATTAACATAATGAAGGGAAAAAATTCCATGGCCATCCCAATGGATGCATAAAAAGCATTTCACAAAATTAAACATCCTTTGATGACACAAACATTAAAAAAACTAGCAATAGAATAAAACTGATATAAAAATCATATATGGAAAACCACATCTAAAACATCATACTCTATGGTGAAAGACTAGAAGCTTTTCTTTATTATTATCAAAAACAAAACCAGAATGTGCACTTTTGCCACTTCTACTCAATATAGTATTGGAAATTTTAGCTAGAGCAATTAGGTATAAAAAAGAAATAAAATGGCATTCAAACTGGAAAGAAAGAAGTAAAATTATGCCTGTTCACAGATGATCTCATATGTAGAATGCCCTATAGATTCCACAAAAAACTCTTAGATCTAATAAATAAATTCAGCAAAGTATCAGGGGACAAACTCAACACACAAAAATCAGTTGCATTTCTATACATTAATAGTGAATAATCTGAGAAATTATTTTTAAAAATCCCATTTACAATAACATCAAAAAAAATATTTAGGAATTAGCTTAACCAATGAGGTGAAAGACTTGAACAATGAAAACTATGAAACATTGCTTGAAGAAATTAAGGACAGGAATAATGAAAACACGTTCCATATTCATAGACTGAAATACTTAATACTGTTAAGATGTCAGTACTGCCCAAGGTGGTCTACTGATTCAATGCAATCCCTATCAAAATCTCAACTGCAAGAGAAACTCATTCTAAAATGTATATGGAACCTCAAGAAACCCCAAATAGCCCAAACAATTTGGGGGAAAGAAAAACCTATGGAGGCACACTTCCTGATTTTTAAATTACTGAAAAACTACAGTAATCAAAACAGCATGGCACTGGCATAAACAGAGGTATATAGACCAATGAAATAGGATAAAAATCCCAGAAATAAACCCTCACATATATGATTAAATGATTTTTGACAAGAGTAGCAATACCATTCAATGGAAGAAAGGCAGTCCTTTCAATAAATGGTGCTGGGGCAACTGTATATCCACATGCAAAAAAGTGAAGTTGAACTCTTACCTAATACCATATATAAATATTAACTAAAAATGGAAATGTAAGACCTAAAACTATAAAAAATCTGTTAGAAAACGTAGGGGAAACACTTTATGACATTAGAGTTGGCAGTCATTTCTTGGATGTGACACCAAAGGCATAGGCAACAAAAGATAAAATAATCAAATTGGATTTCAGAAAAAAATTAAAAGTTTGTTCATCAAAAGACAATATGAACAGAGTAAAAAGGCAGCACACAGAATGGGAGAAATTATTTGCAAATCACATATCTGATAAAGGATCAATATTCAGAATATATAGATAACTCATAAAACTCAACAACAATAAAAATAGTGCAATTCAAAATAGTGAGAAATGGCCTCTCCACTGACTGATGAGTTCACATCTGGACTGTGTTGTTTACATATAAGTTGGCATCTCTGGAAGCCCTGATGTGGCAAGAATATTTACAGGAATTCCACCCTGGAGTAGACAGGAGGGGCATGTGAGCTGCGTGGAAGAAGGATAAACCTATTCACTGAAGCTCCAGAGAATCGAAACAGCTGCAATAGCTAGCTGTGAATTCTGGCAGAAGAACACAATGCCAACTATGGGAACTGCAGGAGCTCTGAGGTCCCTTTGCACTCCAAGAGAGAGAATGACTTTCCAGCCTGTGGACACAGAGGAGTCCTTTCAGGCCTTTCTGGTTTCCTGTTTCAGAAAAGTGGGATAACTTTAAGACTTCCTGGACCGTGTGCTAAACTATAAAAACGGGTTGGGGTGAAATGGAGAGCCAACTTATTTTAAATGGGAACCAAAAAGAGGTAGAACTCTTGGAAACTTTGTGCTCTGTGTGTTCTATTTTTATTGATGGACTCTAGTAAGTTGGCCACTAGCCACGGAGTGGCCTGTGCCATTTTCTGAATTGCTGTTGAACACTCTGAATGATGTGCGCCTCATTTTTCCAATTGGGACATAAAGTCCTTAAGGTAAAGAATTGTTTTATCCTTCTTTGTATCTCCCAAAGTACTTTTCATGGGACAGGAGCTTCATGTGGGCATTCAATGACTGGTTTCATGGTGTTTGATGGTTTCATTCATTCATTCATTCATCCATCCATTCCACAGCCCTTTAATATGTGCATATCATGCAGTGAGAAGGGCTAAAGTGTGGGCTTGGAGATGCTTTGGGATAGGAAGACCAGCCCCATTCACTGGGGACCTGAGTGCCAGGGTCCATCGTCAATGCCCCTACTGTCTTATTTCCAGAGAAGAATCCCAGAAGGTCATGGAGATGCAACTCCATGTCCTTACCTGGATAGATCCTGAAGAATCCAGTTGCACTGCCAAAATATTGCCAGGTCAACGTTGGGTCTCTCTGGAAGTTCTCCACAAAGACAGCATTCAAGGCTTCAGACATGTAGACTCCATTTAAAATATCTGGGTCTGAAGGGTGAGATTATAGATGATCATGATCTTGTAGAACTTCTCAGGAAAATGGTGATCATGCCTGGTGGGTATGCCTGGTGAGTGTGTCTGGTGAGTGTGCCTGGTGGGTGTGCCTGATGGGTATGTCTGGTGAGTGCCTGGTGGGTGTGTCTGGTGGGTGTGCCTGGAGGACTTGCCTGGCGGGTGTGCTTGGTGGGTGCGTCTGGTGGGCGTGCCTGGTGGGTGTGTCTGGTGGGTATGCCTGGTGGGCTTGCCTGGTGGGTGTACCTGGTGGGTGTGTTTGGTAAGTGTGCATGGTGGGTGTGTCTGGTGGTTATGCCTGCTGGGTGTGCTTGGTGGGTGTGCCTGGTGGGCTTGCCTGGTGGGTGTGTCTGATGGGTGTGTCTGGTGGGCATGCCTGGTGGGTGTGTCTGGTGGGTGTGTTTGGTAAGTGTGCCTGGTGGGTGTGTCTGGTGGGCATGCCTGCTGGGTGTGCCTGGTGGGTGTCTGGTGGGCATGCCTGGTGGGTGTGTCTGGTGGGTGTGTTTGGTAAGTGCCTGGTGGGTGTGTCTGGTGGGCGTGCCTGGTGAGTGTGCCTAAGCTGAGCATGCTAGGCTACCTTTGTTGTACACGTTTGTGGGCAGCTGCACGCTGCTGATGGAGGTGTTCACCGGCAGGTTGCTGAAGTGCGCATTGGACTCCAGGAGGAACTCGGCGCCCAGCTCCACGAAGTTGCCTTTCTCGTCCCTCTCATTGATCAGGACCGAGTTGTAATAGTCGAACTGGGGTGGACAGGTGAGGCCCACGGAGACGGCCCGAGCACAGGGACAGGTGGAGAGAGAGGAAGAGAAACGGCGCAGGTGAGAGGACGCGAGGGCCGGGGCGGAGTGGCCATCAGTGTCTACACAAGCACCTGCAGCGGCGCGCTGGGCAATGATAGGGTCCAGGAGGCCGCACGCAGAGGCAGGAGGCCGACGTTTGATGACCGTCGTCCTGGCCGCTGCCTCAGTCCCCAACTTGGAGCAGCGTGTGTTGATGCGGCCGAGGCAGAGAGGAGACAGGCAGCCGCGGAGTTGAGGACAGGTAGAGACAAAGAGCCCCATCAGCCCCTCCACTTCTCGCGGGCCAGGAAGGTCCCAGAGCCCAGAACTGTGCCTGCGGAATCTTGGGGCCTACAGCCTTGGCCTCAGACAGGGCCCAGGTTCCAAGTGCCCCAGGTTCCGAGTCCCGCAGCTGCCCTCGGCCTCTCCAATGCGGTATTGGAGGGTGTGCTAGGATTGCCTCCAGCAGAGCCCCGGCCCCATTTCCTCCACACCACCGGGTTCACACCTGAACACCCCCCAGGACTGCCTCACTGACATCCCGACACCAACTCCCACGCCAGGTGCCTGCACCCCACAACCTGGCTCCTCCTCAGGACACTGTGGCCCTCGCTGGCCTTCCACGCACACTCCCAGCCGCGTCCCCACCCTGCTCAAGCCCTCCGCACCTGCCTTTCCCTGCTGAGAATGGCCAGGCTCCTACTCTGGCACCCAAGGCTCCCCCCACCCCCTCACCTAACTGTCCAAGGCCACTGTCTTCATCATCAGCCTCTGGACACATAGGGCCCAAGGTCCCACTGTTTGCTCAACCAACCTTGTGTTTTCTTATTTCTGTGTCTTCTTTCCACTGTGACCAAAGGCCCCTTTTCCAGGCCCTGTCTGCCTAAATCCCTCTGAGCCCTGGGCGCAGCCCCAGGCCTCCCTGTCTGCGGGAGTTTCGGGGCAGCCCTCCTGTTCTCAGCCTGCATTCTCCGGAGGCTCCATCCACCCATCTGTAGTGACTTGTGATGTGCCTTATACTGGAGTTCTTTGCACTGTGAGCTTCTTGAGGTCAAGAACAAGTTCCGATCCAGAGGCTAGCACATTGCTGTGCCTGTGTGGGGTGAGCAGTAAATGTCTATGGAATCAGTGGATTGCCACCCTACACCACCAACCCCATATCTGGTACTCAGGTGATCCTTGCCCTCTGGCACCAGTGCCAGGAGTGGGACTCACCACCAGGGATTCGTTGAATTCGTGGTTCAGGTCGGCCTCCTCGGCAGCCTCCACCAGATTCTGAGGGATGGGAACACAGAGGTAGGGAGAATGGGTAAAAGGAACCCAGCGGGTTTTCAGCGAGTGAAACAGTTGCCAGGTGACCCAGCAATTCCACTCCTGGGCGTATGCCCAGAAGAATTGAAAACAGGGACGCTAACAAGAACTTAGGCACGAATATTCACAGCCACACTATGCACAACAGCCAAAAAGCACGTGCATACAGCTAAGTGAAAGCAGCCCATCGGAAAAGGCCATGTACTGTGTGATCCCAACAACATGGCATTCTGGAAAAGGCAAGACTAGGGAGATGGAGAAGATAAGTGGTTGCCAATGGTTGGGGATTTTTAGGGCAGTGAAATTCTTTTGTCTGATACTGTAATAGCAGATGCATGTCATTGCACATGTTTCTAAACCCACAGAATGTACGAGAGTGAGCCCTAATATGTGCTATGGACTTTGGGATAATGCAAATTCATTGATTATACCCAATCTACCATGGATGCAGGGTGTCGATAGTGGGGAAGGCTGTGGCAACAGGGGATGTATGGAAACTGTACTTTCTTCTACATTTTGCTGTGAACCTAAAATTGCTCTAAAAAATAAAGTCTACTAAAATACGTGCATTTTGTGTGTGTGTGCATGTGTGTGTGTATTCAAAGCCAAAAGATGGAAACAACTCAAATGTCTGTCATTTGATGAACTAATGAACAAAATGTGGGTTATGCACACAAGGGAATATTATACAGCCCTAAAAAGAAATGAATTGCTGATGCATGGAACAACACAGATGAACCCTGGAGACATTATGCTAAGTGAAATAAGTCTACAAATGGTCACATATTGTATGATTCTATTTACATGAAATACCCACAACAGGCAAATCCATAGACAGAAAGAGATTAGTGGTTGCAGAGCTAAGAGGAGGGGCATAGTGGAGTGATTGCTTACTTAGTACTCAGATTCTGCTTGGAGTGATGAAAAAGTTCTGGAACTAGATAATGGAGATGGTTGTACAGCATTGTGGATGTACTTAATACCACTAAATTATACATTTTAAAATAATGACCAATTTTATCTTACATGTATTTTGCTGCAATACCTTTTTTTTTTTTTTTTTTTTTTGGAGTTAGAGTCTTGCTCTGTCACCCAGACTGGAGTGCAGTGGTGTGATCTTGGCTCACTGCAACCTCCACCTCCCAGGTTCAAGTGATTCTCCTGCCTCAGCCTCCCAAGTAGCTAGGACCACAGGCGCCTGCCACCATGCCAAGCTAATTTTTGTATTTTTAGTAGAGATGGGGTTTCACCATGTTGGCCAGTATGGTCTCGATCTCTTGACCTCATCATCTGCCCACATCGGCCTCCCAAAGTGCTGGGATTACAGGTGTGACACCGCACCTGGTACAATTTTTTTTTTTTTTTTTTTTAAGAGCAGGCCAGCACCACAGAGTGTCAGGGTAAGTCAGGGTGGGGGAAGTGTTTTGGGAGTCAGAGGACCCAAGATCCTGTTCTAGCTTTGTCAGAGCCAAGCCACTAAGCCTCTCTGGTCTTCTGCTTATACAACTGTAAATTGGGTAGGATAATCCCTGCCTCCCCACTCTCAGGCTACAGATCCTAGGATAAGGAAATTCCACAGGGAAATACTCATTTCAGGGAGGCTTTGCAGGAAACTTGCCATGCTCATCCTCATAGAAGGTCTGCAACCCCCACACACCACCCGCAGCAGGGGCAGGGACCGGTGCTCAGAGAAAGTCTGCAGAGCAGTGCTTCTTTGGTGTCTGAGGCTGTGGAAGGGCACAGGGAGCCTGGAGCCCCAGCCTCTGGGGGTGTCTCAGGACTGCTTACTGCTCTCAGGGAGGAGACCACCCCTCATATTGTCTTCTGCCCAATTTCTGCCTCCAAAGAAAGAGGAAGTAAAAACTAAAAGGCAGAAATGAAATCCACAGGCAGACAGCCCGGCGCCACACCCTGGGCCTGGTAGTTAAAGATCGACCCCTGACCTAACCAGTTATGTTATCTATAGATTACAGACATTGTATGGAGAAGCACTGTGAAAATCCCTGTCCTGTTCTGTTCCGTTCTGATTACCGGTGCATACAGCCCCCAGTCATGTACCCCCTGCTTGCTCAATCGATCACGACCCTCTCACGTGGACCCCCTTAGAGTTGTGAGCCCTGAAAAGGGACAGGAATTGCTCACTCGGGGAGCACGGCTCTTGAGACAGGAGTCTTGCTGATGCTCCCGGCCGAATAAACCTCTTCCTTCTTTAACTCGGTGTCTGAGGAGTTTTGTCTGCGGCTCATCCTGCTACACTCTAGTGACACAAGGACCAACCCCTGAAGTCAGGCGAGTTTCATACCCCACTGTCTGTGTTTAACCCAAGGAGGCTGTTTACACAACGCTCACTGATTGAAACAGGCAGGCGTCACTGTAGGTGCCAGGCTGTGTGTGAGGCTGGTGCCTTCCTGCTGTGGTGTGTGATTCAGGGACCCCGGATAGGCTCTTGAGTCCCCAGGCATCTTCTTGTTGGTTCCTGATGCTAAGATCTCTTGCCCCTAGGCCTGCAGAAATGCTGCTCATGGGAAAGAAGGCCCCAGCAACCCTGACCTTGGCCTCTTCCCAGAGCGGGGGTTGTGATGGGGGTGAGGGGAAAGGCAGCACACTGAGGAGGCCACAGCTCACCCGCCCTATCTGCCCCTTCCCCTGCTGCTCGGCCCTGGCCTCAGCCTCCCAACCCAGCCAACCACTCCCGATCTCCTCTCTCCTTGTTCTCCTGGCTGGTCTTACGAGTCCTTTCAGGGACAGCACTGGTCTTGGATGGTTCGATTCTTGACTGGATGGAGTGGAGGACTGTATCTCTCCACCCACACTGTATCTACTGGTTTATACCATCCAGGTCCCCAGAGGCCTCAGTGCAGACACTTCATCCCAGAGAAGGGGACAGCTTCTGTTTCTCCTGGGCCCCACCAGCCTTGGTGGATGTCTAGTAACAGGGTCACATGGGCACAGGGCCCATCCCTGTAAGCACCTCTGCTGCCCGGGTGGCCCTCAGAGCACTTTAGCCATGAAGGTGGGTCCTGATGGCTGAATGAGGGTAAGGGAGGAATGAGGAGAGATGAGAAGGAGGAGAGGGAACGGAGGAGCTTGACTTTATTGGCCCCAGCTAGGTCGACTCCCACCCTCCTTCTGCTCATCTGTCCGTCCATCCCCAAAGCAATTCCTAGGTGCTCACCCTGTGCAGTGCTCTGTACTGGTCACTGGGTATGGCCTGGTGACTCAGAGTTCCCCACAATGGCTGCAGGCTGACCCGGCAGTGCTGGGCATGGCCACCTCGGGGCAAAGCTCTGATGCCAGCCCCTCCCCTCTCCTCTTGTTTCCTATCATTTCCTCTTTTACAGGGATTTTTGGAGTAAGGGTTCTTTTGGCTAATGGAGGTACAAGGTGGACTCTTGTAAGATAGGAGAGGGTCACGAGGGTGGGAGGATGCAGGGCCATGACATGGGGAGGGTCACTCTGTCACCCTGCATCATGGGGCTGGGGAGAAATGCCCTGCAGATCACAGGCCTGGAGTACCTGGACGGCCTCGACTTTCCTCCGCAGCATGTTCTCCATGTCCTCTGAGAACTTCCTCACCAGCTCCAAGCCATCCACCTCCTCGATCTTCAGACTGGACTCCACATCCTTGTACTTCTGTTTGGAGAAGGTGGGAGAGATGGGTGCACCTGGTTTTGTACCAGCATGGTTGCACCTGTGTGTGCATGGCCTCCATCCTCTCAACAGGTGCATTCTGGCACACGGAGCCTGCTTTACTCAACTAGGGGGAGGCCTAGCCCTCTCCTCCTTGGACAACATCCCCAGTGATATTATAGCTGCCTCTCTTCAAATGTCTCTCTGTTCCAGGTGCTCTAGACGCATTGCAGCTATATCCTTAACAGGGGAGTAGACCGAGGCTCAGAGAAGTCAGTGAACTTGACCACCAAGGTCAGTGAGCAGGTGACCCTTGATGGGGCCAGGGCTCCCAGGCACCCCTACCCATGTCCTTTGTGCAGAGCCATGCTGCTTCCCAGGGCTTGTGAAACCACCCCTGGCATCACTTTTCCCCAATGCCCCCAAAGAGGCATCTTGCTATGAAAGTGTCCCTGTGCACATGGATGTGAACCTCAACTCCCCCCGTCCCGACAGAGCTCAGCAGCTCCAGGAACTGAGCACAGCTGCCTGACAACTGCCAGGGAGCCCAGGAAAGCCTGGAGCGGGGTTTGAGTTTTCTCTCTGGGCCCAGGGGAGACCAGCTCTCATTGACTGTGTATATTGTGAATGTCTATTCACCCAGCTCTGACATTTATTGGCCGTGTGACCACAAGCAAGCCAGTCAACCAGTTTCCTCGTTTGTAAGATGTGACATTTACATAGCTTTAGTGTATGCTCTAGAACACATAGATTTTACAGAGTACTTTTACCCCAAATGTCCACATCAGTACTGCTCTCTACTCCTCGGCCCAGGTTGTGGTGCTGTGCAGCATAGGAGTGTGCTGTGAGGGGCAGGCGGGGTCTTAGCTGTCATCGCTACAGTGACGTGTGGGGGCCCAGGGAGCAGCCCACCCTGGCTCCACTTACTCCACCAAGGACAGGCCTAGGGGCTGTGGGCAGGGGAGTTGAGGAGGGACATGCGGTCACATGCAAGCATAAAGGCCTGGGATTCAGGATCTTTGTGATATGGAAAAGGTGCCTCATGAATTAGTGGTGGGAATGAAATCATGACTATGAAGCTCTCAGTGAGTGGTAATAATAGAGGAGGGTGAGCTGCTGTTGGAACTGCTCTGGGGAGTTACAAGTATTAGAGAACAGTGAAGTTGTTTATAACCTGGTAAGAAGACCAGCCAGCCGTTAATCTGCACAGAAAGCAATACATATTAAGATGGCGGATGCTGGACGTGGCTGGGGGCTGGGGGACTGACAGCTGGAGGTATGGGAGCTCTCCCTGCACAGAGGCCACAGCCCGTCCACCTTCTATGGCCCAAGCAGCTCCTAGGGCCCTGCACATGCCCTCCAAGGCTCCGCTAGCATCACAGGTGTTAGGCCTGCATCCCACTCCATCCACTCCCTCTGTCTCCCCTTTATTCTTCACCCCACCCCCACCCAGTACATCTCCTGCATCTAATTCCACCTTGGCCTCTGCTCCCTGAGGACCTGGCACAATGCTCTTGACCACGCCCCCAAACCGCCCCCACTGCCTTGCTTTGGGAGTTGAGCAAGTCATTCACCTCCTTGGGCCTCAGTGTCCCCATCTGAAATAAGCCGATTTGATGGGAAGCCCAAGGGCCCTCACAGCACTGGCATTTGGGGGCTTTGATGGCTGACTGCCCTCTGCCACCCGGTGGGC